>NW_027362919.1:1800000-2195000 GCF_046119375.1 Phyllobates terribilis | reverse complement strand
AAACAATCACTACAGAATACAATACAAACTCATCTCTTTCACCCACCAAGCTCTCCACAGTTCTGCACCGGCCTATATCTCTTCCCTCATTTCTGTGTATCACCCCTCCCATGCCCTCCGTTCTGCAACTGATCTAAGACTGACATTCTCCTTAATCAGAACCTCACACCTCTGTCTACAAGACTTCTCTCGTGCCGTGCCAGTTTTCTGTAATGCCCAAGTCGGCTTGTGTGCCAGACTGCCAACAGCCAAGACTTCCCTGTTCTCATCAAGAGGACTTTTGTCCATGTTCTCTTCCTCCTCCTCATTATCACCCAATCCGCGTCGGGATGAGATGAGGCTGGGCTGAGTAGCATAACCCTGTATAGCTCCTTGCTCCACCTGCAATGCCTCCTCTTTAATTGTGAGCAGCGATTGTTCCAGTACACAGAGAAGCGGGATGATGATGCTAATTATGGCGTCATCGCCGCTCACCATCTTGGTGGAGTCCTCAAAGTTTTGGAGGACGGCACAGATGTCAGACATTCATGCCCACTCATCAGCTCTTATGTGCGGAGGCTGACCTGAATGCCGACGGGCGTATTGAAGCTGGTACTCAACTGCTCTCTGCTGCTCAAAATCATTCCAAACATCTGCAACTTTGATTTCCAATCCGTGGTCACATCGCACACTAGTCGGTGATCTGAAAGCTGCTGAAGCCCTGCCAGAGCGGTGAAAGCTGTAGCTGACTTTCTGAAATGGGCACACATGCAGCGTACTTTCACAAGTCGCTGTGGCAGACCTGGGTAGGTTTTGAGAAACAGCTGAACCACTAAGTTGAGCACATGGGCCAGGAATGGCTCGCGTGTGAGCTTGCCTAGCTTCAGAGCCGCCACCAGGTTCTCTGACACAGCTTTCAACAACTCTGCAATGGTGTGTGGTTTGTCAACTAAGCATACAGTCCTGCTTATTGTTATTGGCACCCACAAAGTTTTAGTACATAATCTGGAATATCTCCTGAAAAAAATGAATCAAGTGATGGAGATGGAGGCTGAAGAGGAGGAGGTGGTGCAGGAGCTGTAGAATGTGGGGGCAACCCTGGTTGACCCAGGGCTTGCAATCCTCTGCGTCGGGAGTACGCATTCCGTCCCAAGGTCCCACTGGGTCCCGGCTTCCAGAATATTAACCCAGTGAAATGTGTCAGTGAGATGTACCATCCCTGGCCACATTCACTTGTCCATGTGTTTGTGGTTAGGCGGTCCTTCACACTAAGTGCGCTGAGGAGGGCACGGGTAAAGTTCTGGGACCCGTGCTGGTGGAAGGCGGGGACAACACCAGGAGAAATAATGGTGGCTGGGGACGTGTATGGATACCCGGCTGGAAAGCTTCCACCTCCACGAGCCTAAAAGGCCATATTTCAAGTGCAAGTGTGTCACCCTGGCCTGGATGCCACAAGTGTAAATAAAGCTGTGTCTGAGAGCAAGGGGGAGGTTCTCTAGTCAGGGGAACATTAGCATGCAATGCTTCCTGTCTCAGGCCAGTAGGGGGAGCAGGCTGCCCCAGAAAAGCTGGTGCTGGGGGCAGGGTTAGGGAGAACTTGATGGCCTGTCTCAGCAATGAGACGTGTCCCAGAGCAGAGCAGGGACAGACAGTTGTATTGCACCTAAGAGGAAGTGTGGCAGGACGAGAGCCACAAGCCAGAGACAAGAGGCGAAGAGAGCCTGTCTTGGCAGATAAAGGACTTAATTTACCAGACTTTGGTGTCTGAGGCTGGGAGGATTCTACATCCTCCAGCAGATAACCAGTCCGCAGGGGACTGTATATTCCTTGGCCTAAGAAGCCTGGAGGCCCTGCCACAACCGAAGGGACCAGTAAAGCCGTACAAGGCTGGGAGCAGAAAGGAACCCACGTCGCAGGCCATACAGGCGAGAATACACCGAAAGCTCGGAAACGTGGGCAGTTACCCTATAACGAGGAGATAGCCAGAAGGAGCGCAGAAAGCACGGTAGGCCTACACCCTCACCCTGACCAGGGCCAATTTCCCCGTTGCTCTCAGACATCCAGGTCCCCTCCTAGCTGGGACTGTTTGTGGGTCAGTTTACCTGTTTTAGTAAAGACCCTGGACTGCAACCTGTTGTCTGTGTGCTCCTTGCTCCTCCAGCACTATCAGCACTGGGACTCTCACTACCATCACTCCCACCATCCACTATACTGCCCTGGGGCCGCACTCTTCCCGTGGGGAGTCACACTACCCTAGCTGCACACCTCATCAGCCCCAGCGGTCTGCATGCAGCGGCGGTTCCTAATAACCGCAATCCACGGGTGGCGTAGTCGGACATAAACATCAGCACATAACGGACTACCACTGGCCTGACCACCCTGAGCCACGGAACCGGGTTGCCACTACTACTCCCACCGTTTCCCTAATTGCCCGGATCCGAGTGCCCCACGGCTCAGGGGGCGAGTCACAAGCAGCTGTCAAAAATTTGGCAGTATAGTATTGCAGCCTGTGGGTGGGTGGGTGAGCGACTGGCTATATACTTGCGCTTGCATTCCAGGGACTGGGGTAGGGACAACTGAACGCTGCAAAGGGACAAGACGTGGACGGTGATGGTTGCAAGTCTGCAATGACAGGTACAGGGTGGGAGGCATCTTCACATGCACCATGGAAAAGGATTGGAGTGCACGCACAACAGAGGAAGAGGCAGTGGTGTCACCCACAGACACTGTTTCTGGACCTTGGCATTCGGCCCAGCTAGTCAGGTTCTTTGCTGTCATGCGCCTGAGCATGCTGGTGGTGGTCAGGCTGGTAGTTTTGGTGCTCTTGCTGATGGTGGCCTGGCAGATGTTGCAAATGGCCTTTTTGGGGTTATCTAAACAGTCTTTAAAAAAGAACCAGACTTGGAAAGACCTAACAGTTGAACTGGCAACTTCCGTCATGTTGGTGTTCCGCGGAGCAGTTGCCCGCCTTGTGTCTGTGGCCACCACACTGCTTGTTCCTGCCTATTGTGGTGCTACGCCTCCCTCCCCCTGTATGCTGCTGTCCTCGCTCTGCATGTCCCCTTGCCAGGTCGGATCAGTGACTTCATTGTCCACCGCTTCGTCTTCCACTTCCGCACCCTGGTCCTCCTCCTGACTTTCTGTCCATTGTGTCTTATCATCAATAGTGTTGAGCGATACCTTCCGATATCAGGAAATATCGTATCGGATTGGATCGGGCCGATACCCAAAAAGTATCGGATATCGCCGATTCCGATACCGGAAACCAATGCAAGTCAATGGGACACAAATATCGGAATGAAAATAAACCCTTTCTTTCCTTGTAGGTTAATTCTACATGAAGTAAAACAACTAAGAATAATGTAGAATGACATGAAAAGCCGGCAATTCATCAGCGGCATACACCGGTACCCGACAATTTACAACAGAAAGAATAGAGCATCACACATAGATTAGATAGATAGAAACATGTCAGTCACATATATATGAAGTACAGTGACAGTGTTGCTTACTGTACTTGTCATTTAGTGTAAAGGATTTATTAAAAAAAATATTAGTGTTTTCGTGCACCGTCTCTTTAAAAAAGCCGGCCGGCAATTCAGCAGCGGTACCCGACAATTTATAACAGACAGAATAGAGAATCACACATAGATTAGATAGATAGAAACATGTCAGTCACATATATATGAAGTACAGTGACAGTGTTGCTTACTGTACTTGTCATTTAGTGTAAAGGATTTATTAAAAAAAATATTAGTGTTTTCGTGCACCGTCTCTTTAAAAAAGCCGGCCGGCAATTCAGCAGCGGTACCCGACAATTTATAACAGAAAGAATAGAGCTTCACACATAGATTAGATAGATAGAAACATGTCAGTCACATATATATGAAGTACAGTGACAGTGTTGCTTACTGTACTTGTCATTTAGTGTAAAGGATTTATTTAAAAAAATATTAGTGTTTTCGTGCACCGTCTCTTTAAGAAAGCCGGCCGGCAATTCAGCATCTGTACCCGACAATTTAGAACAGAAAGAATAGAGAATCACACATAGATTAGATAGATAGAAACATGTCAGTCACATATATATGAAGTACAGTGACAGTGTTGATTACTGTACTCGTCATTTAGTGTTAAAATAAAGGATTTATTTAAAAAAAAATTGGCGTGGGGTTCCCCTTAATTTTAGGCTCTAGCGGAGGTTAAGCAGACAGCTGGGGCAAATGTTTGAAGCCTGGGAAGGGGGTAATACCCACGGAGCTTCCCAGGCTACTAATATCAGCCCCCAGCTGAATACCTAGCCTTTACTAGCTATTAAAATGGGGGAACCCCCCCAAAAAAATAACGTGGGGTCCCCCCTAATTTAATAGCTAGCACAGGCTAGGCAGACAGCTGGGGGCTGATATTAATAGCCCAGGAAGGATGCCATGAATATTGGCCCCCTCCCAGGCTAGAAACACCAGCCGTCAGCCGCCCCAGAAATGGCGCATCCATAGGAATTCTCACGCTGAAGCGCTGAGTGCAGGAGAATTTCCCCACGCTGTCAGTGGCGTGCATGAGGTGAGCTGAGTTCATTGGACATGACCTCGGCTCATCTGGATGCCGTCACAGCGAGACACTGAGGAGCGCAAGCATGCCTGCGCTTCTCAGTGTCTGCGGGATGACAGGCTGGATGGCAGCGTTCTGCTGCGGTCCAGCCTGTCATCTCGATGTAGCAGAGCTGAAGCTGTCCTGGGAACCATGGAAAGGTAAGGATGAGGTTGCTTTATTATTTTACTTTTATTGCAGGAGATCGTTGGCTTCAGCTGGAATGGGCGTGATGGTAAGTATGGTTTAATTTAGAACAATAAAGAATTGTGTCTTTATTTCAATTAAAGGACTTTTTTCTGGGTGTTTGTGTTTTTTTTAAATACTTTACTAGAAATTCATGGCGGTCATGTCTAATATTGGCGTGACCCCATGAATTTCGGGCTTAGGGCCAGCTGATAATGCCAAGCTGGCCTTAACCCCTTTATTACCCAATGAGCCACCGCACCAGGGCCCTGGATGAGTTGGGTACAGCGCCAGAAGATGGCGCTTCTATGAACGCGCCATTTTCCGGGGCGGCTGCGGACTGCAATTTGCAGCGGGGGTGGCCCAGAAAGCTTGGGTCTCCCTGCGCTGCAGATTCCAGCCCCCAGCTGCCTAGTTGTACCTGGCTGGACACAAAAATAGGGAGAAGCCCCACGTTTTTTTTTTTTTAATTATTTCATGAAATTCATGGAATAATTAAGAAAAAAAGGGCTTCCCTATATTGTTGTGTCCGGCCAGGTACAAATAGGCAGCTGGTGGTTGGGGGCAGCCCGTTCCTGCCTGCTGTACCTGACTGGACACAAATATAGGGCGAAGCCCCACATAATTTTTTTTTAATTATTTCATGAATTTCCTGAAATAATTAAAAAAAAATTGACGTGGGGCTTCACACTATATTTGTGTCCAGCCAGGTACAGCAGGCAGGAACGGGCTGCCCCCAACCACCAGCTGCCTATTTGTACCTGGCCAGACACAACAATATAGGGAAGCCCTTTTTTTCTTAATTATTCCATGAATTTCATGAAATAATTAAAAAAAAAAAAACGTGGGGCTTCTCCCTATTTTTGTGTCCAGCCAGGTACAACTAGGCAGCTGGGGGATGGAATCTGCAGCGCAGGGAGGCCCAAGCTTTCTGGGCCTCACCCGCTGCAAATTGCAGTCCGCGGCCGCCCCGGAAGCTGGATGCTGTACCTGGCTGGCATACAAAAATATGGCGAAGCCCACGTCAAAAGTTTTGGGAAAAATTTATTAAAAAATAAATAATAATTTAGGGACTGCATCTTTATTAAGTCCTCAAATGTCATTTAGTGTTAAAATAAAGGATTTATTTTAAAAAAAAATGGCGTGGGATCCCCCATAATTTTAGTCTCTAGCGGAGGTTAAGCAGACGGCTGGGGCAGATGTTTGAAGCCTGGGAAGGGGGTAAAACCCACGGAGCTTCCCAGGCTACTAATATCAGCCCCCAGCTGAATACCTAGCCTTTACTAGCTATTAAAATGGGGGACCCCCCCCCAAAAAATGACGTGGGGTCCCCCCTATTTTAATAGCTAGCAAAGGCTAGGCAGACAGCTGGGGGCTGATATTAATAGCTCAGGAAGGGTGCCATGAATATTGGCCCCCTCCCAGGCTAGAAACACCAGCCGTCAGCCGCCCCAGAAATGGCGCATCCATAGGATGCGCCAATTCTGGCACTTAGCCTCGCTCTTCCACGCTGCCCTGGTGCGGTGGCAGGGGGTAATAGTGGTGGGGTTCATGTCAGCGCCAGCTGCCATGAAGCCCAGGTTAGTAATGATGGGTGTCTATAAGACACCCCCATTACTAACCTACAAAGTGTTAAAAAGAAAAAACACACTACACCCAGAAAAAAATAATTTATTTGAAATAAAACACCATTTTATTTAATTCTTAGTTTACTAAAAAAAAATAGTTACCTGTCCACGTTCCTGCGCTGATCTCCCATGCACAGCTGTCACATCTGGAGATGGTGACAGCTGTGCATGGCTGCTGTAAGCTCACGCTGCCGGGAACACGTCCGCTCCCGGCAGCGGGAGCCACTGACTGAGGTTACCGGAGTGCATTCAGGCAGCGCAGCTCCGGAGACCTCCTTTACGGCAGTGCTGTACCGTGGGAATTTCTCACGATACAGCAGTGCCGTAAAGCAGCTAACCGGAGCAGCGCTGCCTTAACTCTGGTGAACCCTTACGGCCCCGTCATTCTAGCGGCGGCAGCGGTTCAGAGCGGTCACATTCTATGTGGCTGCTCTGAACTGGAGATCTTCGTGGGACACTCGTGGACTGCTACGGAGGGGTAAGGATAAGGTTGTGGTTTATTATTTTATATTTTATTACAGGAGATCGATGGCTTCGGGGAATTAGGTGTCTAGGTGAGTATAGGTGTAGTTTTTTATTTTTTACTTTATTTTAGGTGGCGATCGGCGGGGACAGGTAATGTATAAACTAATTTCTTTTAGGTAACCACTGGCCACCAATGACATGTATCTAACATTTATTGGGGACACAGTAGGGCAATTTATATAGCAGGATCAGGCTGATGGGAACTACTGCTCCCATCGAGCTGATCCTGCTGGCACGAGTGGACGGGGGACAGACATAGGCCGATGGGAGTAGTAGTGTCACATCGGCCTATGTCTGCCTGCACGCACAGACACCCCGCACACACACCCCGCACACACACACACCCCGCACACACACACCCCGCACACACACCCCGCACACACACACACCCCGCACACACACACCCCGCACACACTAATCATGACGGGTCTGGGAGGTGAGGCTGACCTGTGCGGCCGTGGGAAAGTTCATGTGAGTTCATGCAGTCAAGCATGAACTCACATGAACCCTCTGAGGGCACCGCGGCTACTTCAAATGAACAGCTGATCGGCATCACCTGATACCTCAGCTGTTCATTTGAAATAACCGGCGGGAAAGCGCAGCACAGAACGGGAAAGCCGGCGGTGAAGTCTTTTCACTGCCGGCTTCCCCGCCTGGGTCCTTCGCTCCTTGGTGCTGCGCTCCCCGCCCGGTCCTAATTTACGATTGGGATTGGAGGTGGCGAGGGGAGCGGAGGATCGGGGTGGGAGGCTGCGGGGAAGCAGTATGGGGCTGTGTGATTGTTTAAAAGCCGGCGGCTTTTTACCGCCCGCCGGCTTTTAAACAATCAGGAGAATTCTCCCACGCTGGGATGGCATTCTGATGACAAGCTGGATCGCAGCTGAGCGCTGCCATCCAGCTTGTCATCCTTCACAGACACTGCAGAGCGCAGGCATTATGGGAACTTCCGATTCCGGTATTCGATATTATAAAAGTATCGGAATTAAGTATCGGAATTCCGATACAGTGAATATCGGCCGATACCCGATATTTCAGTATCGGAATGCTCAACACTAATCATCAACCATCTTTTCAACAGTAATTGCAGTTTCCCACAGTCACCTTCGGGTGACCAATGCTGCTCAAATCGCTACATGCGATCTTCTGTTGCCCTGCTTGAAACTGGCCGTCCGAGGGGCCCGAATCTATCAATGGAAAAGTGAACAGCTCTTGGGGTAACCCTGGACTCTAATCTCTCCTTCAAACCACATATCCAAGCTCTTTCCACTTCCGTGCGGACCGAGCGAGAGGCCAGAATCTATAAATGGAAATATGAACAAAACAGCTCTTCGGAGAGTCCAAGTATGGGATCAGTTGTCTCAGGGCACTCGGAATGGTGGGAGGAAAGAGGGTGAGGAAGATGCCGACTTAAGTAAAAAAATCTCCTGGATCCGCACATTCCTCAACCACGAATCTACAAAAACACTAGTGCACGGCTTCATCATCTCCCGTCTCGATGACTGCAACCTCCTGCTCTGTGGCCTCCCTTCTAACACTCTCGCATTTCTCCAATATATCCTAAACTCTGTTGCCAGACTAATCCACCTATCCCCCCGCTATTCCCTGGCCTCTCCTCTCTGTCAATCCCTTCACTGTCTCCAGTTCAAAACCCTAACCTTGGCATGCAAAGCCATTCACAACCTGTCTCCTCCATACATCTGTGACCTAGTCTCCCAGTACTTACCTGCACGCAACCTCCGATCCTCACAAGATCACCTTCTCTACCCTCTTATCTCCTCTTCCCACAATAGCATACAAGATTTCTCCCGTGCATCCCCCCAACTCTGGAACTCTCTACCCCACCATTTCTGACTCTCACCTACTGTTGAAACTTTTAAAAGGAAGCTGAACACCCACCTCTTCCGACAAGCGTACAACCTGCAGGAACCCTCGCTCCACCACACCGTTGCACGATCAGCTTTGTCCTCACCTACTGTATCCTCATCCATCCCTTGTAAACTATGAGCCCTCGCTGGCAGGGTCCTCTCCTCTCCTGTACCAGTCACTGTCACATTTTTGTTCAAGATTATTGTAATTGTTTTTGCAATGTATACCCCTTTTTCACATCTAAAGCGCCATGGAATAAATGGCGAAAAAGTAACAATAATAATGTGGTCCAGACTCACGGCTAATGAGACTGGACCACATTATTATTGTTACTTTTTCGCCATTTATTCCATGGCGCTTTAGATGTGAAAAAGGGGTATACATTGCAAAAACAATTACAATAATCTTGAACAAAAATGTGGAAGACAGGGTGGTGGTGGCAAAGTGACTGGAAGCATTATCTGCTATCCAACCAAAAACCTTTTCTCACAGCTCTGGCTTCAATAGTGGTGTTCCGCGGCCCCCTAGAAATTGGGACAGGAAGGTAGTTCGACATGATGAGGGTGTTTGTTGTGCTCCCTCAGCAGGCACAGTTTCATCTTGCCCACGGCCTCGGCCTCTGCGTGCACAATCACCATAACATCCACTTCCCCGTCCCTTGCCACACATCTTGCCCATTTTAAATTGAGTTTAATATTTGTCACGTTGACAAAAATGTCTGTATTATTACCGCAGTAATATAGGATCAAGTCTGATGACCACAGTGTTAGGCAGTGACCTGGAAGTCAGAGATGCTTCCAGGGGTCTTCCCCATGCTGTTCCCATGTCTTTTCAGCAATGTATGCATGTGTCTGATGATGTGTCACACACCACATGGCCAAATAAGGTAGTAAATAGTGATGAGCGAGCATGCTCGCTACTGCTCGGTGCTCGCCCGAGCATCTCACTGCTCGAGATGCTCAGTGCTCGCCGAGTATTTTCGGGTTGCTCGGGGGGAACTCGGGTCCCCTCCCTGCATGTTTGGCGCTCTTTAGAGAGCCAATGAACATGCAGGGATTGCCTGCCATGCACTGTAATGCAGTAGCCATGTTGGTTGTGGGCATTACAGTGATTGGCTGGTCGCACAGTGTCATCAGGTCTATATCAGACCTGGCGCCGCCATGTTCGTCACAGTCCCTTCGGAATCAGGCAGTGTAGGGAGAGCTGCTGCTGCGATAGGGAGAGATTTGATTGTGTATTAGGTAGTGTAGGGAGAAAAACCGTACATTACACATATCCATCTTAACAAACAGTCCTTCTGAGGACTAATTCATCTGCAGAGATATCAGGCAGGCAGGGTGTATAGGCAGACGGTGTCTATAGCAGACTGCAGTACATATAGCACAAGAGTCTCCATTCCATTTCTGCCTTCTGATGCTGTTAGATATTTCTATACAAAGGCCCAGGTCTCAGGGGCCAGGAATACTTTTCTTTGGATCTTAATCCTCATTATTTGCTTAAAAAGCAATCCAGAGAACACGGGGTTTTTTTTGCTTGTTGGCACGGCAGAATACAGCCAGGTCCTTTCCATATTAGAGCTCTAGAAATTCGGCTATTAAAAACTGTGTTTTCTCCGTCAAACGGATCACATATACGTTGTCAGAAAATACTGCCATTTCTGGCCTCCATTAAAAATTTCCTTTAGTGTGTCAGTGAAGCAATTCACAGCAGTTTGCTGTTCAAACTACTTACCTACAGGCCAGGTATTTAAAACTTTGTTTTCTCCATCACACGGATCACATATAAGTTCAGTCCAAACTCAGTCATTTGTAGTGAGCATGGAAGATACTGTCCTCCATTTAAAATGGGCAAGGCACGTGGCAAGGGACGGGGAACTGGACGTGATGGTAATGGTGCATGCAGAGGCCGAGGACAAGGCCGTGGGCAAGCCAAAATTGTGCCACAACAAACACCCACATCTTCTCGCCTGACCTTCCTGTCCCAATTACTAGGGGACCGCAGCACACCACTATTGAACCCAGAGCAGTGTCAAAAGGTTGTTGGTTGGATAGCGGATAATGCTTCCAGTCACTTAGCCACCACCACCACCACCCTGTCTTCCACACGGTCAAGTCTCAGTAGCCGTGAGTCTGGACAGCATATTCCTCACCCTGATCCTCCTTCCTCCCACCATGCTGAGTACCCAGAGACAACTGATCCCACACTTGGACACTCTGAAGAGCTGTTCACTTTTCCATTTATAGATTCGGGCCTCTCGCCCTGTCCATTTGAAGCGGGGCAAGAGGAGATCGCGTGTAGCGATGCCCAAATACAGTATTTGAGCAGCCACGGTCACACCAAGGCGACGGTGGGAAAGTGTCACAAGAGATGGACGATGATGAGACACAATTGCCAGAAAGTCAGGAGGAGGACCAGGGTGCGGAAGTGGAAGACGAGGTGGTGGATGATATAGTAACTGACCCAACCTGGCAGGAGGACATTCAGAGAGAGCACAGCAGCACACAGGGGGAGGGAGGCAGAGCACCCCAACAGGCAGGAAGAAGCAGTGTGGTGGCCGCAGACAGAAGGCAGGCAACCGTTCCCCGTAACACCAACACGAAGGAAGTTGCCAGTACAACTGTTAGGTCTTCCCGAGTCTGGTTGTTTTTTAAAGACTCTGCCGATAACCCCAAAAAGGCCATTTGCACCACCTGCCAGGCCAGCATCAGCAGTTGTGGCAAAACGACCAGCCTGACCGCCACCAGCATGATCAGGCACATGGCAGCAAAGCACCTGACTTTGTGGGCCGAACCCCAGGGTCCAGGAACAGTGTCTGCGGGTGGCACCATTGCTTCTTCCGCTGTTGTGCATGCAAGCCAATCCCCTGTCCATAGTGCATGTGAAGATGCCTCCTGCCCTGCACCTGTCGTTGCACACTCTCAAGTAGCAGCATCAGGAAGCAAGTCCATGTCCTTGTCCCAGTGCAGCGTTCAGTTGTCCATACCCCAGTCCTTGGAATGCAAGCGCGAAAATGCAGCCAACGCCCCGCAGGCCACACTGCTAAATTCTCACATTTCACGACTGCTTGTGCTCGAAATGTTGCCTTTTAGGCTCGTGGAGGCGGAAGCATTCCGCATCCTGATGGCGGCGGCCGACCCTCGGTACTCGGTCCCCAGCCACCACTATTTCTCCCGGTGTGCCGTCCCCGCATTACACAAGCACGTGTCCCAAAACATTAGCCGTGCTCTCAACAATGCAGTTACCGGTAAAGTCCACCTAACCACGGAGACGTGGATAAGTGTGTTAAAGATAAGATTCTAAAATCTACTAAAAAACATTATATGAAACTCTGATGTATACTAAATATCTATACTTATATTCTGTTATATGTTATGAATCTTGTTTTGCATATATCTGTTATATTGGATATCATTTAGTCATATATACCCTCACTTTAATATATATTATGAAAACCTTGATATATATATATATCAGATATCTGTACTCGTGTGTCACTATATAAATATCCTGAAAGGATTAGTTGGAGCTGGTTATAGAGGTGGACTTTCAAATTGTTTACAAGAAGGAGACGAGACAAAGGATTCAACATGACACCTCCCAAGAGAATATCCTGAGGAATGAGGAGAATATCTGGGGAGGAAACATTTAACCCCATAGGACAAGATAATGAGACTTATCTATACCATGGGCCAGAGACCACTGTGATTGCTCAATTGCCTCAGGGCAACACCCTATTGGGACTTTCCTCCATACTGAACATATATATGTTATGCTGGAATAATAAACACATCTTTCCTGCGCCATTTCTCTTCAAGAGAAGTTCAGTATCTGACTCTGTCTGTCCGATATCAAAGCTTCACGTATACACTTGAATAATTTAATTTGGCAAGGGATAAGCAAAGGATTGGGGTCCTTTGAACCTCACTTCCACAATTGGCGCCCAACATGGGGCACCACACGGGCACCACACCAGGGCAGACCGAATGAAGGTGTCCAGCTGTGGATCGTGGATGACTGGATGGGCCTGATCACCCCCCTTACACGGTAACTCTAGTTAATTACACTGTAATTACAGACTTGCTTGTGTTTCCAGTCGTTCATAGATTAGCAGAGGGCACGAGTCGGTCTGTTGTGGTAATCCTTAAGTGGGGATAGGGGTGACCCTGCTGGTGTTATCGAAACCCACTCACATTCCAATCCACTGTAACCTTTGCTTATTCTAATTTGTTTGTGTTTGAGACTGACTTAGTGGATGAGCTGTCGTGTGTGACTTGTGAACGGAGTATTCTCCTGGATGGAATCCCACATTGCATTTCCATATACCTCCTGTTCTTGAGAGAACGTAGGGGGGATGATGTGAGGAAGGTTTAAAAAAAAAAAAGAAAGTTTTGCAGTTCTGTATCGCTCCCTAAAAAAACATCCTGTTCTTGGAAGATAGAACGCACGAGGGTAGGAAACAGAAGCTAGGCTGGCCAGCTAGTATCTGCGGTTATTAATAAGGAGATTATTCTGTTTCATTGAGTCATACTGACACAAGAATTCACTTTGTCTGGTCCGTCTTTCTGTTTGTATTGTGTCAACGTTCGTCAGCCATGCATAAATTCTTGAGACTGTTCACAAAGAAAGTTGGTGTCGAATAACAGCTATACGGCTCAAACACTGGTAGCTGACAGGGAAGGGGTTTAAGTATGTTGCTAGGGTTAAACAGTTAATGGACATTGTAGGAATGAATAGGAGGGGAAGACTTCAGCGGGGGCTGTGGAAAATAGCTTTAAAGAAAAAAAAAGGGTAAACTAGAGGAAACAGGTTTATTATTTGTGGCTATGGCAAATGACATAGCAAAAGAGGGATGGGAAGAGGAAGAGAGAACAGATGATAATGATGATGTATATTACATGTATGTTAAGAACCATGTTTTTAATGTTGCTTTGAAAACTGTTGAGCCACCACCTTATAATGGCCTCAGGAGGTGGACATGTTCTAGGAGTGATGTGCAAACTTTAGACTCTGGGGACAATGGTTTACATTGTGGAGTTCATAGACCATCCCCGCTCCCCACTGACTTTGTAGCCACAGCGCCTTCTCTTGACTGCCCTTGGACAGACACACCACCCAGGTGCCCTCCCACCTTTGGAATGCATGACTCAAAGGAAGTCCCACCCACAGGTACTTTCTGTGGCGGCCATCTTACTCCACCCGGAAGGCCTGATAACAATGAGACGACAGATATTCCAAAGCCTAATGCCCAATTAGTTTCTCCACCAGTTTCTATATATCCGGTTGTGACTATGCAAGGACAATATTACACCCCACCTCAGCAATCTACCTCAGCATCTTCCCCACCTCCGACACCAATGTTCCCAGCTCTTACATCACCTGTCTCTCATTCAGGTGAAGGGGCTCCATCTGTTGCCCCATCATATCAACATGTGGATAATGGCAGCTTTGTGTCGGGCCCCCCAGAGGACTGGGATCCTATTTTTGAGAAAATGATTGCCCAGTGTCAGACAGGGGCTGGGGTACTAATCTCTGTGGGTGTAGGGAACATGGTCACTCAGCGGGTGGATGCTATAGTGAATGCTACCAATAGCCACCTGCAGCACAGGGGTGGCCTGGCTAGAGATATTGTCATGGCAGGGGGAGACAGTATTCAAAGGGAAAGTGATAATATTGTATGACGACATGGTCCTTTCCAGCCAGCAATGGTCACAGTTACCGAATCAGGCGATTTACCCTGTAACACTATTATTCATGCAGTGGGGCCCATCTATGACCCTTCCTATCCAGATAATAGTGCACGGCTCTTGTGCCAGACTGTACACGCAGCATTAGACATTGCAAACAAGACTGCTGGCATTAAGACTATAGCACTTCCTTTAATTAGCTCCGGTATCTTTGGATACCCAGTCAGAGCATGTGCAAGGGAGCTAGTACAGACAGTGATAGAAGAGGCCTCTAAGCCTTCTTGCCATCTAACCGAGATATGTCTAGTCAGTAAACAGACTGACACTGCAAGGGCAATGAAAGATGCTTGTCAAACACATGTGACTCCCATCACACCAGTACCAATTAAAAATGATGTGGATGAAGAAAAGTTGCTGCCAAGCCTACCTAGACCACCATCTAATTTAACCCTTAAGCCTATCATACCACCACCTGCTCTTGGCAAACCAGAACCTATCATGTATGTAAAATTCACACCGACTCAAGCCATGACACTCTGCAACCAATTGCCAGACCCAGAGAAACAACCCATGCCTTTCTACCGTGCAGTTTTGGCTATTCAGAAGACATACTCAGCTACTTGGCAAGATTTGTCCTCTCTTGTGTCTGTTAAAGCAGGAGATGCATATCATCCACAAGTGCTTGTGGGCAGGGACGGTACATCTCGCTGGTGGCACACTGGGTTAACATAGTGGAAGCCAGGACCCAGTCGGACCTTGGGACGGAACACGTCCTACCGACGCCAAGGATTGCGGGCCCTAGGTCAATCAGCGTTGCCCCCACGGTCTACAGCTTCTGCACCTCATCCTCCTTAGCCTCCTCCTCCTCTTCAGCCTCCATCTCCGAAATGACCACATCAGTCACAAGCTGGAAGCACTGCAGCACTGCCTCGGCCAAGCTGCAACAGGCTGTGCTGAAGCTAATATGCTTGGGTGAAAAGACCCACAATGCTGAAGAGTTGTGGACAGCTCTGAAAGAGCAGGCAGATCTGTGGCTCACACCGCTGAATCTTCAGCCAGGCATGGTCATGTGTGACAATGGCCGGAACCTGGTGGCGGCTCTGAGGCGAGGCGAGCTCACACACGTACCATGCCTGGCCCATGTGCTTAACCTCGTGGTTCAGCGGTTTCTCAAATCCTACCCGGAGCTGCCAGATCTGCTTGTTAAAGTACGCCACCAGTGTGCCCATTTTAGAAAGTCAGCTACAGCTTCCGCCGCCCTTGCAGTGCTTCAGCAGCGTTTGCAGCTACCGGCTCACAGACTGCTGTGTGATGTCCCCACGCGTTGGAACTCTACACTGCAGATGTTGGGAAGGAATTGTGAGCAGAAGAGGGCAGTTGTTGACTACCAGCATCAACAAGGCCGTCGGTATTCAGTTCAGACTCCACACATAAGACCTCAGGAGTGGACATGGATGTCAGACATATGTACCATCCTCCAAAACTTTGAGGACTCCACCAAGATGGTGAGCGGCGATGACATCACAATTAGCGTCACCATCCCACTTCTCTGTCTTCTGAAACGCTCTCTGCTCACAATCAAAGAGGATGCATTGCAGGCAGAGCATGATGAGATGGAGCAAGGAACCATACAGGGTGATTACACACAGCCCAGCCTCATCTCATCCCAACGTAGATTGGGTGACAATGAGGAAGAGGAGTAGGAAGGACAGGAGCTAGTTTCATGCACTATAGATGGTACTACCTGCACAGCTGTCATACCGTCTGTTCAGCGTGGATGGCCAGAGGACAGAGAGGAGGAGGAGGAGAGCATGGTCAGTCATCCTCTTGGTGAGGACACTGAAGTCTTGCCTGTTAGTAGTCTGGCACGCATGGCTGAGTTTATGTTACGCTGCCTTTCCCATGACCCTCGCGTTCTCAAAATTTTGGGTGACAGTCATTACTGGTTGGTGACACTTCTAGACCCACGCTACAAGGAGAACTTTATATCTGTTATTCCTGAGGCAGACAGGTGTACAATAATGGGGCAGTACCAGAAGGCCCTTGTTGCGGAACTATTAAGAAAATTCCCATCTGAAAACGCTGGGGGCAGAGGGCACACTTTGTTGGACAACCAAGGAGCACAGGCGAGAGAGACACAACTTCAATCCAGCAGAGGCAGCGGAACACTGTCAAAGTTCTGGGAGAGTTTTCTCAGACCCTCCCATCGCACAGGCCCTGAAGCGCGGGGTACTATCACAAGGAGTGCAAAGTTTGGGAAGATGCTGAGGGAGTACCTTGCCGACCGTACCAACGTCCTCCGTGATTCCTCTGTGCCTTATAATTATTGGGTATCCAAGCTGGATACGTGGAATGAACTGGCTCTCTATGACTTGGAGGTCCTGGCCTGGCCTGCCCTGTCGCCAGCGTTTTATCAGAGCGGGTTTTTAGTGCCGCTGGTGGAATTATAACTGATAAGCGCATCTGCCTGTCAACTGAAAATGCTGACAGGCTGACTCTTATAAAAATGAACAAGGGGTGGATTGGGCCAGACTTCTCATCACCACCAAATGATAGCAGCGTAACATAAACTCCAATCCAGTGTCTTTTCTTGGGAGATGTATTGCCATGCACCTTTTTACACCCACACATGGGTATACACTTACTGATTTTGGCTATTTGCTCTTGTCCTCCTCCTTCTCTTCATCCTCCACCACCATATCACCAGGGTGAACGTGGTCCGTGATGCAACACCCACATAATTTTTTTAAAGGGTGTTTATGATGCCCGTAAAAATTTTTTTTTATACAGTATGTTCATGTATACCCCCCAGGGGTAAATGTTTGTCAGCCCATACACTTAGTGCATGGGCATTACAAGTATAGGAGGCCCGCTGCTTTCTAATGGGAACATTTTTTATGAGGCCCTCCTCCACGTCTCTTCCAAGGGGCATTGAAGTGCCTCCAAATTTTTGGCAGCTCTTGCATTCACTGCATAGGCCAACACTATGGGAGACTCTCTCCTTTCTAATGGGAAATTGTCATTACTGTGGCCCTGCTCTGTGTGTCTTTAAATTCTTAGTGGGGTTTTTCCTAAAATTGGTTAGCCGTTGGACTCACTGCATACCTTATAACTGTATAGCAGACCCTCTCCTTTCTAATGGGAACATGTTGTACCTTGTTACTGTGGCCCTGCTCCGTGTGTCTTTAAATTTTTAGTGGGGTTTTTCCTAAAACTGGTCAGCCGTTGGACTCACTGCATACCCTATAATGGTATAGCAAACCCTCTCCTTTCTAATGGGATCATGTCGTACCTTGTTACTGTGGCCCTGCTCTGTGTGTCTTTAAATTCTTAGTGGGGTTTTTCCTAAAATTGGTCAGCCGTTGGACTCACTGCATACCCTACAACTTTATAGCAGACCCTCTCCTTTCTAATGGGAACATTTCGTACCTTGTTACTGTGGCCCTGCTCTGTGTGTCTTTAAATTCTTTGTAGGGTATTTCTTAAAATTTTTCAGCCGTTGGACTCACTGCATACCCTATAACTGTATAGCAGACCCTCTCCTTTCTAATGGGAACATGTCGTACCTTGTTACTGTGGCCCTGCTCTGTGTGTCTTTAAATTCTTAGTGGGCTTTTTCCTAAAATTGGTCAGCCCTTGCAGTCACAGCATGGACATTACCACTATAGGAGACCTGCACCTTTATAATGGGAACATTTTTTTTACTGAGACCCTCCTCTATGTCTCTTCAAAGGGGTATTGGGTTGTGTCCAAATTTTTGGCAGCCCTTGCAGTCACTGGATACGCAAAAACAGTATAGGAGACCCACTTGTTAATAATGGGAACAACAAAGCATAACCGGCTGATGGCTGTCTAACAATAGCTAGGGCAGACTGCTGACCTTTTAAGAATAGTGAGGGCCATCTGCTGTCCCTATAAAAATAGGCTTTATGACTTTCAGAGTCCCTCCATCATAAATAAAACAGGATGTGTCTGATGATGTGTCACACACCACATTGCCAGATAAGGTTGTAAAATGTTAAAATGACATTTCCCAGTGAATGCATTTGTCTTAAAAAATAACGTAAACAAAACAATAGGATATTTCTTTAGTATAAAAAGCAGCGTCACCAATTTAACCTCAATGTAATCACATTGTTCAGCTCCTGCACCTCCTCCTCCATCTCCGAAATGACCACATCAGTCACAAGCTGACAGCACTGCAGCACTGCCTTGGCCAAACGGCAACAGGCTGTGCTGAAGATAACATGCTTAATGCTTAGGTGATAAACCGCCCAGCTCTGCAGAGTTGTTGAAAGCTGTAACACAGCAGCCTGATCTGTGGCTCTCACCGCTGAACATACAGCCAGGCATGGTCGTGTGTGACAATGGGTGGAATCTGGTGACGGAGAACTGACAGCCGGGGTAGATACGGTTTCCCTCTATGCCAGTCCTTTCACCGAGCTAAAGAATATGGCTGTGGTGAAATACAACTCCCACTGATAAGCTGTTTCAGATTGAAAAACATTGCGCCCACCAGAGGATTTGATTCTGACCTTTCTCACCTGCTCAAGAGCCCCATAGCAGCTGCAAAGTTAGCGCTATCATGAACTCTCCTGAGGTAGAAGCCAAGGCACACCAGAGGATTCTCTGCTGGGACCGTCCAACCCTGCCGAAAAGCAGTCCTAAGAAAAGTGTGTGGGAAGGTTCCCGGACACTCTATGGCTGCTTTTTTACTGAGGAGGAAACACACGCAAACACGGGGAGAACATACAAAGTCCTTGCAGATGTTGACCTTGCTGGGATTTAAACCCAGGATCCCAGCGCTACAAGTCTTCAGTGCTAACCACTGATCCAATGCTGCCATTCACCCTCTAATATCTAACAGGCTGGAGAAACTTGCACCTACTGCCACGCTATCTTCAGCTCCTTTGTGAGAAAATGTATTTGGGCAGCCACTCAGTCTACCAAATAAAATTCCTGAGAAGGAAATTGGGGAAGGCTTCGCTACTGGTACTGGGGCAGTGCTAATACCATGGCGTCGTACCATAGTTTACTGGAAATATTCCAGGCTGGTAGGAGGCAAGCAAATTCCCACAGAAAAGTACCAGCAGTAATATTCAGGCCACATTTCAAGTGCAAGCAGCTTTAGAGGACTTCCTGGGAGAAATGACATGCAGGGTAGATACGGTTTCCCTCTATGCCAGTCTTTTCACTGAGTTAAATACAACTCTCAGCAAAAAAAGTTGTGGACTGGCTCCATACCGTCCCTGGCCACATTCACCTGTCCACGTGTTTGTGGTTAGGCGGTCCTTCCACTGGGGAGGGCATGGGTAATGTTGTGGGACCCATGCTTGTGGAAGGCGGAGACGATACCGGGAAAAATAATGGCGGCTGGGGACCGAGTATGGATACCCAGTCGCCACCGCCATAAGATTGTGGACAGCTTCCGCCTCCATGAGCTTAAAAACCCATATTTCAAGTGCAAGCAGCTGCCCACAAATCTGGCAGTTTAGTGTTGCGACCTGTGGGTGGGTGGGTGGCTGGCTGCATACTTGCACTTACATTCCAAGTAACAGAAAACTAAGAAGATGGTGGCCTCTATCATCATCATGGCCTCACCTCGGCACTATGAACTCTCCTGAAGGAGAAGCCAGGGCCCGCCGGAGGAGTCTCCGGTTCTCTGGTGGGCCCGTCCAACCCTGCCGAAAAGCAGCCCTGGATACGCAATAACAGTATAGGAGACCCACTTGTTAATAATGGGAACAACAAAGCATAGCCGGCTGATGGCTCTCTAACAATAGCTAGGGCAGACTGCTGGCCTTTTAAGAATAGTAAGGGCCATCTGATGTCCCTATAAAAATAGGCTTTATGACTTTCAGAGTCCCTCCATCATAAATAAAACAGGATGTGTCTGATGATGTGTCACACACCACATTGCCAGATAAGGTTGTAAAATGTTAAAATGACATTTCCCGGTGAACGCATTTGTCTTAAAAAATAACGTAAACAAAACAATAGGATATTTCTTTAGTATAAAAAGCAATTTAACCTCAATGTAATCACATTGTTCAGCTCATGCACCTCCTCCTCCATCTCCGAAATGACCACATCAGTCACAAGCTGACAGAACTGCAGCACTGCCTTGGCCAAGCGGCAACAGGCTGTGCTGAAGATAACATGCTTAATGCTTAGGTGACAAACCGCCCAGCGCTGCAGAGTTGTTGAAAGCTGTAACACAGCAGCCTGATCTGTGGCTCTCACCGCTGAACATACAGCCAGGCATGGTCGTGTGTGACAATGGGCGGAACCTGGTGACGGAGAACTGACAGCCGGGGTAGATACGGTTTCCCTCTCTGGTGGGCCCGTCCAACCCTGCCGAAAAGCAGCCCTGGCTAATAAAAGTGTGGGGGAAGGTTTCCGGACACTCTGTGGCTGCTTTTTTAATGTTGATCGGCCATGCTTATGCATGTTATTTCTCAAAATGCATTACAGATCAGGCCATTGTCCAACTCTGTATTCAAGAAATTAAATGCGCAAAGAAAGATGTGTGTGTGTCAAAGCACCACCGACAAGTGCGAGTTGATGTTGGACGGGCTGCCATTGCTTCTGCAACAAGCTCAATTACAGGACTTCCTGGGAGAAATGACACCCAGGGTAGATACGGTTTCCCTCTATGCCAGTCCTTTCACCGAGCTAAATACAACTGTCAGCAAAAAAAAGTTGCGGACTGGCTCCGTACCGTCCCTGGCCACATTCACCTGTCCACATGTGTTTGGTTAGGCGGTCGTTCCCAGTAAGTGCACTGGGGGGGCACGGGTAATGTTGTGGGACCCGTGCTTGTGGAAGGCAGAGGCGATACTGGGAAATATATTGGCGGCTGGGGACCGAGTATGGACACCCAGCCGCCGCCGGCATGAGGTTATGAAAAACTTCCGCCTCCACGAGCCTAAAAGGCTACATTTCAAGTGCAAGCAGCTGTCAAAAATTTGGCAGTATAGTATTGCAGCCTGTGGGTGGGTAGGTGGGTGGCTACCTGCATACTTGCGCTTGCATTCCAAGGAATGGAGAAGGGACAAGTGAACGCTGCAGTGGGACAAGGACGTGGACGGTGATTGTTGCAAGTCTGCAACGACAGGTGCATGGCGGGAGGCATCTTCGCATGTGCCAAGCATCTCTTATGATGGGCACACTTTTAGGCAGTGACCTGGGAGTCAGAGATGCTTCCAGAGGTCTTCCCCATGCTGTTCCCACGTCTTTTCAGCACTGTATGCATGTGTCTGATGATGTGTCACACACCACATGGCCAGATAATGTTGTAAAATGTTAAAATGACATTCCCAGGTGAATGCATTTGTGTTGGTTAAAAGCAATGCAAAAGTGTAAAAACGCATCAAAAACGCTACGAGTGAACATAGCCCAAGGTGTGGAGGAGAATTTTTGTTTTTGGTTATTTATTTTGCCTTATATACAAGTCATTACCCTGGAAAGGATGTTCCTTAACATATTTCCCAGGAAAATCCATTTTGGTTTCGTTTTTGTAAGTTTTATTGTGAGTCTGTAAAAGTGGCGTAATACCTCTGACCACGTTGTTGACAGCAGTGATCTGGGAGTCATAGATGCTTCCAGGGGTCTTCCCCATGCTGTTACCATGTCGTTTGAGCATTATTCCCATCGATTTGGGCAATTTTTAGGCCCTCTGTAGACCGCCGGGGAGAGCCGCCTGAAAAATGCTCGAGTTTCCCATAGACTTACAATGGGCTCATTACTCGGGTCGAGCACCCGAGTATTCCAATGTGCTCGACCCGAGCAACGAGCACCCGAGCATTTTAGTGCTCGCTCATCACCATTAATGACGTAAATGATTGATCACTTGGGGCACTTATCATTAATTCTTCAATATTTGTCACAGTTGTTAATAGTAAACTCTCCAACCAATGAGGTAAATGTTATTTGGTAAAAAAAAGACACACGAGGAATAAATATACACAATATTTCCCATAATATGACTATTATATCTTTGGGGAATGTTCACAAGTGGCATTTTTTTCAGGGTTATTTTTCTGCTGCTAAAACATTGCGTTTTACAGTACCAGCTTAGTGAATGAGATTTCTAAAGTCTCATTCACATGCTGCGTTTTTTTCCTTTTTTTATTTTAAATTTGCAGGATGTTAATTCTTTCAGGGGTTTTGCAGCATTTTTCACCCATTCAAATGAATGAAAAAAAAACAACACAAGTATAAACACTGCAAAAACACAGCAAATAAGTGTGGATTGTATGCAGTGTTTTTCCTGAGTACAACCTGGTTTTTGGTGTGGAAAAAAATGCTGCAAAAACGCAACGTGTGAAAATTCCCTTATCCTGGTTGTGTTGTATTTGGAAATAAAACAGTACGGCCAAAAAAGCATATTGCTAGGCAGCAAGTATGTTTGTAGAGCCACTCCTTGAAGATTCCATCACAAGATTCCATGATGACATCACAGGTCATGGTCGGGCATTATGACATCACAGCTCACAGTCACTATATATACAATGTACACAGGGTCGCGGCTGCCTTTGTTGGCTTCATAGTGACTGAGCGCACTTGCAGTTTCTCGCTATTCTATAGTGACTGATCGCACTTGCAGTTTCTCGCTATTCCATAGTGACTGAGCGCACTTGCAGTTTCTCGCTATTATATATAGTGACTGATCGCACTTGCAGCTTCTATGGCTGAATTACTTTTGGACAATCTTCAAGTAGAAGCTCTATGGGAGATTCTTACCACCAATCGCCCTGAGATTGTGCTTCAACCACCCGATGGCGTCCTCAGCTTCACTCACCGGCTGGTGGTGGAGCTTGTAAGGGACTGCCTGACCAAATACCACCGAGGTCATCTCACCTCAGAGTATCTGACGGATTTACCTCAGAACATCAGGACATTACTACAGCAGGTAAGTGGCGGACGCTCCGCATAAAACTTCTCAATAATGGATAATAATGGTGGGATAGAAGCAGGGGCTGATTAAGAGTAGCCAGGGCCCTGGGCAGTTTAGGAGCCGTGGGCCCCCAGCACCCGATGTATCACATGACATGGCACATAATTCCCTTTGATAGATCATGTGATAAGTCATTCGATTAACATGCAGGTGCTCAAGTGCACTACACATAACAGAGCGCTATACATAATAGAGCAGGGGTGGGAAAGTAATATTACTGAGGGGCCACATGAGAAATGTGACTGTTGTGTAGGCCGAATCAATAGGCTGAAATTAATTCTGCTCAATATTAACATATTAATTATATTTTATATTATTAACTGTATCACTTATTATTGAGCAGAATTAAGTGTGCTGGCATCCCCCTACATACAGTAAGAGCCCACACACATACCCTATATACAGTAAGAGCCCACACACAGCACCCTTTATACAGTAAGAGCCCATACATAGCACCAATGTACAGTATGAGCTCACACACAGAATCCTATTTAGAGTATGAGCCCTCACATAGCTCACTATATACAGCCTAGCTCTCACATAGCCCTCTATATACAGTATGAGCCCTCACATAGCCCGCTATAAATAGCTGAGCCCTCACATAGCCCCCTATATACAGCATGAGCCCCCACACACTTTAAATATTGCTTGGCAGCATGTATTTGTGCAGAGCAGCCGCTATAAGATTCCATCACAAGATTCCATGATGACATCACTAGTGATGGTCGGCCATTATGACATCAGAGCTCACAGTCACTGTGTACAATCTACACAGGGTCATGGCTGCCGTTGTTGGCTCCATAGTGACTGAGCACTTGCAGTTTCTCGCTATGGAACATCAGGACATTACTACAGCAGGTAAATGGTGGACGCTCCGCACAAATCTTCTCCACAATAATGGATAATAACGGTGGGATAGAAGCTTCTTCTTTCTTCCAATATAAAACAGGACAAGACCCCAGATATGTAGTCAATGTATCTGCAGAGAGGAGCAGATGTCAGATACAATGGCCGCCTTCATTGTGATCTTTCTCATCTCGAGATTTTTCATTTGTGTTTCTTTTCTTCTTTATAGGCTGAAAAAAGATCTCAATATAGAGATTTGTCTTTTGTTAAAGAACTGGCCGAAAAAGTCCTGTGTGTACTGGAAGGTCCGGCCCGCTCATCGGAACGCCCGGTAAGGATCCATCATCTTCTCTATCACACGTCCTTGTTTTCTGATCTTCTCCAGATCACCAGCCAGATATCAGAAGATCTGGTGTTAGATCTTATCGGCCTCCCTGTCAGCTCCTGGCAAGCACAGGAGGTAATATGGCCGCCTGTCTCTGCTGATGGCAGTCTGTATTCTGCTGATGTAGTCACAGCTCAGTGGTGGGAAGTCTGTATTTCCGCCTCTGTCTCCCTCTATTATCCATATTAATGTTTTTGCAATGTTACCTCATTTTAATCCATTTTATCTGAGAAAAGTCCTCATGATGGCGGCTGATCTGTATAGTTACAGTTGGTGCGTCTGTAAATGCAGGTTCAGTCCTTCCTGATTTGTGGATTTGGTGATTTAGTGGAAGGTTCATCGTGTTAATTCTATATATTCTATCAATCAGGAGACACCAGAAGGCGACACCGAAGATGAGCAAAATGTGACCCCAGAAACCCCTGACCCTAATACGAGTCAGCCGGGACCGAGCAGCGATCTGACTACAGGTGAGCCGATCACACAACCTTCTACAGGAAAAATCCGGATATTATAGAGAACAGGGGATCATTTCACATTTACTCTTTCCACTCTCTAATCAAACATACAGAGAGCCAAAATGAAAAACTTGGAAAAAGTCACGAGCCAATCAGTATACTGGGTACCACAAAGTCCTCCATAATGAATAATGGGTCCCACATAGTCCTCCATGCAGAATAATGGGCCCCACATAGTGCTCCATGCAGAATAATGGGCCCCACATAGTCCTCCATACAGAATAATGGGCCCCACATAGTCCTCCATACAGAATAATGCCCCACATAGTCCTCCATACAGAATAATGGGCCCCACAGAGTCCTCCAAACAGAATAATCGGCCCCACAAAGTCCTCCATACAGAATAATGGGCCCCAGATAGTCCTCCATACAGAATAATGGGTCCCACAAAGTCATCCATACAGAATAATGTGCCCCAGATAGCCCTCCATGCAGAATAATGGGCCCCACATAGTGCTCCATGCAGAATAATTGGCCCCACATAGTGCTCCATGCAGAATAATGGGCCCCACATAGTCCTCCATACAGAATAATGGGCCCCACATAGTCCTCCATGCAGAATAATGCCCCACATAGTCCTCCATACAGAATAATGGGCCCCACAAAGTCCTCCAAACAGAATAATCGGCCCCACAAAGTCCTCCATGCAGAATAATGGGCCCCAGATAGTCCTCCATACAGAATAATGGGTCCCACAAAGTCATCCATACAGAATAATGTGCCCCAGATAGCCCTCCATGCAGAATAATGGGCCCCACATAGTCCGGCACACAGTATAATGGGCACCACATAGTACTCCATACAGTATAATGGGCACCACATAGTCCTCCATACGGAATAATGGGCCCCACATAGTCCTCCATACAGAATAATGGACCCCACATATTCCACCGTACAGAATAATAGGCCTCACATAGTCCTCCATACAGAATGATGGCCCCACATAGTCCTCCATACAATATAATGGCCCCACATAGTACTCCATAAAGAATAATGGCCCCACATAGTACTCCATAAAGAATAATGGCCCCACACAGTCCTCCTTACGGAATAATGGCCCCACATAGTGCTGCATACAGAATAATGGCCCCACACAGTCCTCCACACAATATAATGGCCCCACATAGTCTTCCATACAGGATAATTGACCCCACATAATCCTCCATACAGAATAATGGGCCCCACATAGTCCTCCATACAGAATAATGAGCCCCACATAGTCCTCCATAGAGAATAATGAGCCCCACATAGTCCTCCATACAGAATAATGGGCCCCACATAGTCCTCTATACAGTATAATGGGCACCACATAGTCCTCCATACAGAATAATGGGCTCCACATAGTGCTCCATACAGTATAATGGCCCCACATAGTCCTCCATACAGTATAATGGGACCACATAGTCTTCTATACAGTATAATGGCCCCACATAGTCTTCCATACAGTATAATGGGCCCCACATAGTCCTCCATACAGTATAATGGGACCACATAGTCCGTCCTCCTTGCATTATAATGGGTCCCACATAGTCCTCAATACAGTATAATGGGCCCCACATAGTCCTTCATACAGAATAATGGGCCCCACATAGCCCTCCATACAGTACTATGGGCACCACATAGCCCTCCATACAGAATAATGGGCTCAACATAGTGCTCCATACAGAATAATGGGCCCCACATAGCCCTCCATACAGTATAATGGGCACCACAGAGCCCTCCATTCAGAATAATGGGCCCCACATAGTCCTCTATACAGTATAACGGGCCCCACATAGTCCTCCATACAGTATAATGGGCCCCACATAGTCCTCCATACAGAATAATGGGCCCCACACAGCCCTCCATACAGTATAATGAACACCACATAGCCCTCCATTCAGAATAATGGGCCCCACATAGTCCTCTATACAGTATAATTGGCCCCACATAGTCCTCCATACAGTATAATGGGCCCCACATAGCCCTCCATACAGAATAATGGGCACCACATAGCCCTCCATACAGAATAATGGGCCCCACATAGTCCTCCATACAGTATAATGGGCCCCACATAGTCCTCCATACAGAATAATGGCCCCACATAGTCCTCCATACAGAATAATGGGCCCCACATAGTCCTCCATACAGTATAATGGGCCCCACATAGTCCTCCATACAGAATAATGGGCCCCACATAGCCCTCCATACAGTATAATGGGCACCACATAGCCCTCCATTCAGAATAATGGGCCCCACATAGTCCTCTATACAGTATAATTGGCCCCACATAGTCCTCCATACAGTATAATGGGCCCCACATAGCCCTCCATACAGAATAATGGGCACCACATAGCCCTCCATACAGAATAATGGGCCCCACATAGTCCTCCATACAGTATAATGGGCCCCACATAGTCCTCCATACAGAATAATGGCCCCACATAGTCCTCCATACAGAATAATGGGCCCCACATAGTCCTCCATACAGAATAAGGGGCCCCACATAGCCCTCCATACAGAATAATGGGCACCACATAGTCCTCCATACAGTATAATGGCCCCACATAGCCCTCCATACAGAATAATGGGCACCACATAGTCCTCCATACAGTATAATGGCCCCACATAGTCCTCCATACAGAATAGTCATTTCTCCATTATATTGCTGTATTATGTCTGTAGGATTAATATCCTCTAATACATTTTATTTCTTCATCATTTTATCACTATTTTAGAAACAACTGAGCTGTTGGATCCTGACAGTGTAATCTTAGAGATCCCGGAGATCCAAGAACCTGCCGGTGTAAGTATTATAGAGGTAGATGTCTGTGTATCACCAGATCACGGGGTGTAAATGACCCGTCCAGTATTATCCCCCATATAACCAGGGGACGCCTCTATTATTAGAGGAGATGACACTATTGCATTAGATAATAGCGTTTATATTATAGGGAATCCGTCAGCAGGTTTCTGCTCACCTATCGGATCAGTGACATCAGCTGGGACATAATATAGGAGGAGACGTTTCTGCATCTGGAGATTTTCTCCAGCAGCTTCTAGATCTTAATATCATTTCTTCTTCTTCTTCTTTTCTAGGACTTGATGGAATCATTGATCCCGGCGAGAAAGCCGCGTATGAGCGACTACGAAACATCTAAGCTGATCAGCAGCGGATCTTTTGGGTGAGATTTCAGTTGGCATAAGCCACATTTCTCAGGGTTCCCTATGACAATGCTTCAGCCTCTGTGCTTTGCCATTCAGTGTTATCATAGGGATATGATCTGAGGTGAAAGGTGATAATGTGACCTGGGTGAGGGTCCGGCAGACGTGGCATTGTGCAGACTTCCCATAGGTGATAATGTGACCTAGGTGAGGGTATGGCAGGCGTAGCATTGTGCAGACATCCATAGGTGACAATGTGACCTGGGTGAGGGTGTGGAAGATGTGGCATTTTGCAGACCTCCCACAGGTGATAATGTGACCTGGGTGAGGGTCTGGCAGACTTGGCATTGTGCAGACCTCCCACAGGTGATAATGTGACCTGAGTGAGTGTCCGGCAGACGTGGCATTGTGCAGACTTCCCACAGGTAATAATGTGACCTGGGTGAGGGTCTGGCAGACGTGGCATTGTGCAGACTTCCCATAGATGATAATGTGACCTGGGTGAGGGTCTGGCAGACGTGGCATTGTGCAGACCCTCCCATAGATGGTCTATGTAGTATTATTTCATGTATTTCTAGATGTGGATTTCCAGTAATGGTCGGACTTCTGGTATTAAACATTAGAACAGAAGATCATATAATGACTTCTATAGACGGACTGTTAATAAGGATTCACTATAAACCATGGTTTCTTCTTCTCTCCAGGTCCGTCCACTTAGTTCACCATAAAGACTCACAGAAGATCTTCGCTATGAAGAAAATTTCCAAGCGGGACCTGGATACTCCAAAACATGTGGAAGGGGCCTATCTGGAGAGGGACATCCTGACATTCGCTGACTGTCCCTTTGTGGCCTCCATGCTCTGCTCCTTCCCTACTAGATCTCACCTGTGTATGGTCATGGAGTATGTAGGAGGTAGGACATGTACATGTATTATATTCAGCCCATGTCTGCTGACATCTTATCACCGCTCATATCATTAGGACTTGTCCCCGTGGACGGTTACATCCCCGCAGAGCATTTACTATAGATATTATGGAAAGTCATTGATGTGTGTGATCTCCCTGTATGTCCGCACTGAGCACGTCAGTATCGCCAGCTGTAGACGAGATGAGACATCACTTTATTAGTGACATGGACGACATCTCACCATGACCTCAGACTAATATTCTGTGCTCTATACATTATATCTGTATATATTCTCTCCTGCCCCAATGTCTCCGCTCACTTCTCATGATCCATCGTGGTGATCTGCTGTATAAACCCCTCACCGCTCATATTTCCTTTCTTCTATAGGTGGAGACTGTGGGACCCTCCTAAGCACCAGGGGTCCTTTATCTGTCCCCTTGGCCCGTCTGTATTTTGCAGAAGCGATACTTGCTGTGGAATACCTGCACAGCTATGGTGTGTTGCATAGAGACCTGAAACCAGAGAAGTAAGTGCCCCCTGTAGTATAATAAAGGGGGGAAGTTATTTATTACCACACAGCCTGTGAGACTAAAACCATCTTCTCTTTCACAGCCTCCTGATTACACCGGCTGGACACATTAAAGTCGCCGATTTTGGGATTTCAAAAGTTGGTGTCATGATACCAGAAACCAACACCCACAGGGAATCATTGGAGGACATCGCCAGAGAGTTCCAGGACCATGAGGTTGGCATCACTTACAGGAACTTAGATGGTTCTTTACAAATCTCATCACACTATTGTCTCTTCTCTACGTTCTTCATTTCTAGAGAACTTTTCCACTGATATTTTATCTTCTGTCATTGGCTTTTTATGTAGAGAACTTGTCATAATAATCATTTCATCGATTCTTATCTTTATCTTCTGTTGGTTTCCAGGACTGTGGCACCCCGCTCTACATGGCCCCAGAAATCATCCTGAAGAAAGGCTATGGAAGACCTGCGGACTGGTGGTCAATGGGGATCATCCTGCATGAGTTTCTGGTGGGATATGTACCATTTCATGGGGATTCCCTATCTGAGCTCTATAAAAATATTGTCACTGGTAAGTAGAATAATCCGATCATTGCTTTGACTGGTTACATGAATTTACTTATTTCCTCTACTTTATCTTACAGTCCAAAACAGAGGTTTTATTTTCTGTAATTTTCTATATAACAGGAGACATAATTTGGGATTGGGATCGCTCTCCTCCCCCCGATGCTCAGGACCTCATTAATGACCTGCTCAGAACAAATCCTGCACAAAGACTTGGGACAGGTAACTGATATACTGTATTAGTATTAATATTCACTTTTTACAACGAGGACTCATCGCTCCTGTCCATGAGGATCAGCACTCCTCTATCTGCTTGCCTATTTCTAGTTCTCCATAATATAACTTTTAGTTTGTTTCCTTCGGTTTTGTCATTACTTAAGATATACTGTTCAGATATGGAGCAGCCTCTAGCAATGTCCGCATCACTTTTGTTTTTCTTTTTCCAGGAGGAGCATTTGAGATCAAGAGTTATCCATTCCTGAGTGACTTAGAATTTGAAAACCTTCTAAGTCAGAAGCCAGAGTACATTCCTCGGCTGGTGTCAGATATGGACACCAGCTTATTTATCAGTAAGTAGAAGACATCATCTAGACTAAGCGGCTGTTTGTCTCATCTTCCATAATATGTGACAATCGGTTCCCATTAATAGTAGTGATAAATGGTGACTGTGTTATACTGACAAATACTAATAACACTTCATTACCTATGTATTGTAGATCACGCTGATTCAGACAAGCCTATTGTCTCAGAGGAGGAGGACACAAGTGAGGATAATGAGAGCCTTTTCTTCCAAAATTTTACAACATCCTCTAAAAGGCTTTCTAAAGTAAGTGATCAATAAATCCAGAATACATAAAAAGACCTCTAAAAGTAAAAAATAGAATTTCATATCTTATTTTTGTCCTTATTTAGCTCTGTACCACCGTTATCAAGTCCCCTCCAGAGTGTACCCCAGCATCCAGCAGAAACATCTCAGAAATGTAAGTAGATTGTGGAGTCATTACTGGGAGCTCCAGACTAATATATGTGCACAACACCAAATATAGGACATAAATACCATCATATCGAATGCAGCATCCACCGCCACATGATCAGCGGTCATTGCGCTTTTGGCTTCAGAATCCGCTGGAGATAACAGCCCATAATTGCTGCCGGTCAGGCATTGTTAGTATTGCCCACATTGTGGGACAGATGTAGTATTACATGCCGGCCATTATTGGTAGTTGTTTTCCGCTCTGCTCCATAGAAGGTAGTTTTGAGCAGGAGACTTCCCCACTATGACTTTCATATGTCCTATTAGGCCTTATAGTTGGGGTTCTTCTAGTGAGACAATCCCTTTTATACTGAATTTACTTGTGATTGACACGTTTTTCTTCTTCCTAACAGGCAGAAAGGATCTTCTCCTGAATCTGCTAGAGACGATGCTATAACCAGCTTGCCGTCCTCGTCCCCATTGTCAGGTATGTACATGTCTATAGCACAAACAATGTGAATGTTATCATCAACGGTGAAATATTTCCACATGGTTTTTCTGTAATAGGTCTCCTATGTTATCTATGTTCCATGGATCCCAATTACTTTGCCCATGGGCCCATACTGTGTCTCCATTTCTGTAACTTTGTACAGTATTATCATGGATTCTGTGATACATTGTTGCATCCAGTAACCTCTGTCATCATAATGAGACATCGTCTCCTATAGTAGAATATCGCTCATTAGGTATGCACCACATGGCGGCACACAGGGCGCTCACTGCTCCATATTAGTGACACATCTAATGCCCCTCATATTAGGTCATGTCCGGTATATAGGACTTATTCTGCCCTATTGTGTAATACCAGATTATCAGGACTATAGGGGAAAGGACTAGAACAATCTATATACTATATACAGGAGCGATACAATGCAGACCCCATAACAATATGTCTTTAGTGAGTTGTTGTTTTTTCTTTTTTCTGATCAGAATTTCAAGCTGATGACGAAAAATCAGAAAATGGGAAAAAGGGGAAAAAGAGACGAGGTAAGTGTGAGAGTCATCTCCATGTTGTGTGATGTCGTCAGTGAGAATAATTCATGTGGAGCAGATGTCATCTGTCGGAGATGGGATTGTCACATGTATGATGGCTGACGATGATCCCTGACCTCTGTGTGATGAGATTCCTCTGCCGTCCGGCCACAGTGACCGCACAGTAGTATCATGTCATATGGAGTCCCATCACTTACATTATATTTCCTTCTCTTCTCATAGGTTCCATCTTCCGCCGGATCCTATCATCCTGCCGGCGTGGATTATCCAGGGCTGCTCGCGTATTTGCGTGTTGTCACCGTTCCCCTAGAGACATCTAAAAGACGGTAAACCTCCGCATCCAGCTCCCTGAAGTCCAGCAGATCCACCATCACTGCTGGAGCTGTACAGAAGGACCTTCACCATCTACCGGTGGCCTTCTGACTGTTACATCTCTGCCGGGACAATCTCAGTATCACCTCTGTCACCAGGCTCCGCGGTATTCATACTGCTCGCAGATATGGCGGTTACTGATCACCTGGTATCTGACCCCGGCTGTTTTCCTGATTATAAGTTTGCCTACTGATTCTGTTCCTGGTTTTGTCCCTCCCTTCTATCCTATTATTAATAAAAAAAAAATACAATTATTATTACTGAGATCTTGGTTCATCCATCAAACTTTACTCTGCATTTTGTTAACTGATAAAAATAATTTATTGACACTTCTGCTTTTAAAAGGATATATACAGTATGCTTATAATATATATACAGTATGCTGATTATATATACATGGTGACAAAGTCACTGGCAAAGTGCTGGAGGGGAGGTATGTTTCACTGAGGCTATTAGCTTCAGTGATTTGAAACCCATAAGTTTTACACCAGCACACTATGTGTTGAGAGGGATTAATCGGCCATTTTAAGGGCTGGGTTTTTGTGAACGACCATAGAACGGGTTGGGAGGTCATTCATCATATCTCCACCCCTGGGTGAGGACTAGGATATATATAGACGGCCTTCTAAGGCATTCAGTGTTCAGTAGGGCTGTAGAGAGGAACTCCAGCGCTTTGTGTCCTGAGAAGGAAAAGCTGAACTAGTGGATGGTTGTTCTCCTGAGCGGGCAGATCCCCACAGCAACACGGCTGTATGTTATGTTTTGTTTTTCCTTAGGTCAGAAAGCACGTATTTATTTTTGCTAACTCTTCACTGGCTTATGCAGCATCTTCAAATAAACCAGTGAGAGACTTAAGGAGACAGTGCTCCGGTGGCTACTTCTGTGTGCAACTGAGTGGGCCGATCTACCATAGTATATATAAGGCGGCATGCGTGTCTCTGTCTGAAGCTTCGATAGACTGCGCATGTGTGATGCGCAGCCTGGCTCCAGAGAGAAGCACGCATCCAGCCGTTACAGGTAAGAGGAGGTGTATGGCGCCGGAGATCGCGGGATGCGTAGACACTGAACGCATACCGCGATCTCCGGCGCCATACTTACATACTTACCTGACCGGGAGGAGCGTTGTCGCGGCGCCTCTCTTCGCTGGAGACCGGGGGCGGAGTGAAGGCGTCAGATCGACGCATGCGCATTGCGCTATCCGGCGCCATTTTACTGAAGACACATTTACAGTGTGTCTTCAGAAAAATGGCGCCGGACAGCGCGGTGCTCCAGCGCCGCACTTCTCCCTCGGCCTCCGGCAGAAGAGGACGCAGCAGTGCTGGAGTACAGAGAAGAAAGGTGAGTATAACTGGTTTTTTTTGTGTATGTGTGTACAGTGTGAAAGGGATGAGGGGGCCACACATAACAGGATTGTGGGGTGAGGGGACCATGCATATATCAGGATTGGGGGGTGAGGGGTACCACATATACCAGGATTGGGAGGTGAGGGGTACCACACATACCAGGATTGGGGGTGAGGGGTACCACGCATACCAAGATTGGGGGTGAGGGGTACCACACATACCAGGATTGTGGGGTGAGGTGTACCACGCATACTAGGATTTGGGGGGTGAGGGGTAACACACATACCACGATTGGGGGTGAGGGGTACCACGCATACCAACATTGGGCGGTGAGGGGTGCCACACATACCAGGATTGGGGGGTGAGGAGTGACACACATACCAGGATTGGGCGGTGAGGGGTACCACGCATACCAGGATTTGGGGGGTTAGGGGTGCCACGCATACCAGGATTGGGGAGTGAGGGGTGCCACGCATACCAGGATTGGGGGGTGAGGGGTAACACGCATAACAGGATTGGGGGGTGAGGGGTAACACGCATACCAGGATTGGGGGGTGAGGGGACCATGCATACCAGGATTGAGGGTGAGGGGTGCCACGCATACCGGGATTGGGGATGAGGGGTGCCATGCATACCGGGATTGGGGATGAGGGGTGCCACGCATACTGGGATTGGGGATGAGGGTTGCCACGCATATTGGTATTGGGGGATGAGGGGTGCCACGCATACCGGGATTGGGGATGAGGGGTGCCACGCATACCGGGATTGGGGGGTGAGGGGTGCCATGCATACCGGGATTGGGGGTGAGGGGTGCCACGCATACCGGGATTAGGGATGAGGGGTGCCACGCATACCGGGATTGGGGATGAGGGGTGCCACACATACCGGGATTGGGGATGAGGGGTGCCATGTATACCGGGATTGGGGATGAGGGGTGCCACGCATACCGGGATTGGGGATGAGGGGTGCCACACATACAAGGATTGGGATGAGGGGTGCCACTCATGCCGGGATTGGGGATGAGGGGTGCCACGCATGCCGGGATTGGAGATGAGGGGTGCCACGCATGCCGGGATTGGGGATGAGGGGTGCCACGCATGCCGGGATTGAGGATGAGGGGTGCCACGCATACCGGGATTGGGGATGAGGGATGGAGTGCCATGCATACCGGGATGAGGGATGGCGTACCATGCATACCAGGATGAGGGATACCATACACACCAGGATAGTGATGAGGGGTACCATACATACCAGGATAGGGATGAGGGGTGCCACGCATACCAGGATAGGGATGAGGGGTGCCACGTATACCAGGATTGGGGATGAGGGGTGCCACGCATACCAGGATAGGGCGTGAGGGGTGCCACGCATACCAGGATTGGGGGTGAGGGGTGCCACGCATACCAGGATTGGGGGTGAGGGGTGTCAAGCATACCAGGATTGGGGGTGAGGTGTACCACGCATACCAGGATTGGATGGTGGGGACAGGATGGGGACAGCACAAATACAAGGAGGGGGGCAGCACATACCAGCATGGGAGACCATATACCAATAAAAATGCTGTCCACCCGGGCGTAGAACGGGTTCAATAGCTAGTAGTATATATATACTGAATGCATATACCGAATTTTTCGGACTATAAGACGCACCGGACCATAAGACGTACCTAGGTTTTAGAGTAGGTAAATAGAAAAAAAATGTAAGCAAAAAATGTGGTCATTATGCCCTGTTAAGGGGGAGGGGGTCTGCTGCTTACACTGTTATAGGGGTAATGTCCCCCAATTCTGTTAATATCCCCCATCCTGGTATATTTATATACACACTGCTCAAAAAAATAAAGGGAACAATCAAATAACACATCCTAGATCTGAATGAATGAAATATTCTCATTGAATACTTTGTTCTGACAACAAAATCACACAAAAATCATCAATGGAAATCAAATTTATTAACCAATGGAGGCCTGGATTTGGAGTCACCCCCAAAATTAAAGTGGAAAAACACACTACAGGCTGATCCAACTTTGATGTAATATCCTTAAAAAAAGTCAAAATGAGTCTCAGTATTGTGTGTGGCCTCCACGTGCCTGTATGACCTCCCTACAACGCCTGGGCATGCTCCTGATGAGGCTGAGTATTGTGTGTGGCCTCCACGTGCCTGTATGACCTCCCTACAACGCCTGGGCATGCTCCTGATGATGCTGAGTATTGTGTGTGGCCTCCACGTGCCTGTATGACAACCCTACAACGCCTGGGCATGCTCCTGATGAGGCTGAGTATTGTGTGTGGCCTCCACGTGCCTGTATGACCTCCCTACAACGCCTGGGCATGCTCCTGATGAGGCTGAGTATTGTGTGTGGCCTCCACGTGCCTGTATGACCTCCCTACAACGCCTGGGCATGCTCCTGATGAGGCTGAGTATTGTGTGTGGCCTCCACGTGCTTGTATGACCTCCCTACAACGCCTGGGCATGCTCCTGATGAGGCTCAGTATTGTGTGTGGCCTCCACGTGCCTGTATGACCTCCCTACAACGCCTGGGCATGCTCCTGATGAGGTTGCAGATGGTCTCCTGTGGGATCTCCTGCCAGACCTGGACTAAAGCATCCGCCAACTCCTGGACAGTCTGTGGTGCAACGTGACATTGGTGCATGGAGCAAGACATGTCAAATGAGCAATAAAAGAGAAGAAATCCGGCACCACCTCTGCTTTAAATACACCTCTCATTCAATGAAATGAAACTCCCGGATACATGGTGGTGCATGTCCAAGTAAACAGTCTAGTAATGCAGAAGCAAAAATAAAGGTAGCACTCAACAAAAGTTCCGAAGATGTCCTTTATTAGTACTAACAGTACATGTTGTCTGGCGGCATAGGATGGAGACCCCTAAGGGTGTGCGGGGGAGTGAGAGAGAGGACGATGGCCGTTTCGCTCCCTTCCGGATCTTGAACGGGTCCCAGGGAGCAAGACATGATGTCCCAGATGTGCTCAATCGGATTCAGGTCTGGGGAACAGGCGGGCCAGTCCATAACTTCAATGCCTTCATCTTGCAGGAACTGCTGACACACTCCAGCCACATGAGGTCTGGCATTGTCCTGCATTAGGAGGAACCCAGGGCCAACCGCACCAGCATATGGTCTCACAAGGGGTCTGAGGATCTCATCTCAGTACTTAATGGCAGTCAGGCTACCTCTGGCGAGCACATGGAGGGCTGTGCGGCCCTCCAAAGAAATGCCACCCCACACCATTACTCACCTACTGCCAAACCGGTCATGCTGAAGGATGTTGCAGGCAGCAGATCGTTCTCCACGGTGTCTCCAGACTCTGTCACGTCTGTCACATGTGCTCAGTGTGAACCTGCTTTCATCTGTGAAGAGCACAGGGCGCCAGTTGCCACTTTGCCAATCCTGGTGTTCTGTGGCAAATGCCAAGCGTCCTGCACGGTGTTGGGCTGTGAGTACAACCCCCATCTGTGGACGTCGGGCCCTCATACCACCCTTATGGAGTTGGTTTCTAACCGTTTTTGCAGACACATCCACATTTGTGGTCAGCTGGAGGTCATTTTGCAGGGCTTTGGCAGTGATCCTCCTGTTCCTCCTTGCACAAAGGCGGAGGTAGCGGTCCTGCTGCTGGGTTGTTGCCCTCCTACGGCTCCCTCCACGTCTCCTGGTGTACTGGCCTGTCTCCTGGTAGTGCCTCCAGCCTCTGGACACTACGCTGACAGACACAGCAAACCTTCTTTCCACAGCTCGCATTGATGTGCCATCCTGGAAGAGCTGCACTACCTGAGCAACTTCTGTGGGTTGTAGAGTCCATCTCAAGTTACCACGAGTGTGAAAGCACAACCAACATTCAAAAGTGACCAAAACATCAGCCAGAAAGCATTGGTACTGAGATGTTGTCTGTGGTCCCCACCTGCAGAACCACTCCTTTATTGAGAGTGTTTTGATAATTGCCAATAATTTCCATCTATTGTCTATTCCATTTGCACAACAGCATGTGAAATTGATTGTCAATCAGTGTTGCTTCCTAAGTGGACAGTTTGATTTCACAGAAGTTTGATTTACTTGGAGTTATATTCTGTTGTTTAAGGGTTCCCTTTATTTTTTGAGTAGTGTATATATATATATATATATATATATATATATATATATATATACTGTGGCTCTGGGTGGTGGGGGGAATGGCAGTGGCGGAGGAGCGGGGCACTGAAGGCAGCATGGCTGCGGTGGCTGCAGCCTTTACCTGAACGGGATTCGGGCATATGATCTGACGTGGCCATAGACTATAATGGTCCAGACAGAGTGAATGTGCCCTCTGTCGTACAGGGGGACATTAAGTCATAGGGGGCACACCAGGCAGGGACCCGATATTACAGGGTGGCAGGAGGGCGACTATTGCAAACAACATAATTAGAGCTATGGGCCCTTATGTGCAGAGTATTCAGGGGCCCCATTATGCAATGCAGGCGGGATACAGAGTCCCAGCAGAGCTCAACAATGACGGATACAATGTTTTATAATGGAATTGACCTAATAACAAGGCACCAGTGTAATGGTATCAGGGGCCCCGGCAGCCGCCTGTACTCAGCTCCTATATATCAGGTGTAAGGGCCACATAGTAATGGTATCAGGGGCCCCAGCAGCCGCCTGTACTCAGCTCCTATATATCAGGTGTAAGGGCCACATAGTAATGGTATCAGGGGCCCCGGCAGCCGCCTGTACTCAGCTCCTATATATCAGGTGTAAGGGCCACATAGTAATGGTATCAGGGGCCCCAGCAGCCGCCTGTACTCAGCTCCTATATATCAGGTGTAAGGGCCACATAGTAATGGTATCAGGGGCCCCAGCAGCCGCCTGTACTCAGCTCCTATATATCAGGTGTAAGGGCCACATAGTAATGGTATAAGGGGCCCCAGCAGCCGCCTGTACTCAGCCCTTATATATCAGGTGTAAGGGCCACATAGTAATGGTATCAGGGGCCCCAGCAGCCGCCTGTACTCAGCTCCTTTATATCAGGTGTAAGGGCCACATAGTAATGGTATCAGGGGCCCCGGCAGCCGCCTGTACTCAGCTCCTATATATCAGGTGTAAGGGCCACATAGTAATGGTATCAGGGGCCCCAGCAGCCGCCTGTACTCAGCCCTTATATATCAGGTGTAAGGGCCACATAGTAATGGTATCAGGGGCCCCAGCAGCCGCCTGTACTCAGCCCTTATATATCAGGTGTAAGGGCCACATAGTAATGGTATCAGGGGCCCCGGCAGCCGCCTGTACTCAGCTCCTATATATCAGGTGTAAGGGCCACATAGTAATGGTATCAGGGGCCCCAGCAGCCGCCTGTACTCAGCTCCTATACAGTGGTGGCCAAAAGTATTGGCACCCCTGCAATTCTGTCAGATAATACTCAGTTTCTTCCTGAAAATGATTGCAATCACAAATTCTTTGGTCTTATTATCTTCATTTAATTTGTCTTCAATGAAAAAACACAAAAAGAATTGTCCTAAAGCCAAATTGGATACAATTGGCAATAACTAAATCACACTTGCAGCCAGTTAACATGGATTATGTTATGATCTGCAACATAAACTAAGGAAAGAAAGGGAAAAGCTGTCCCTACAGTAAGACTAAGCTGAATCCCTACGATGTAGCGGGCAGCCTGTTCCTTGTGAACAGACCCGCCTTCGTCCTCGGCTAGTCTGAACAGAGACCTATAGAATAAAGGGAGGGGTCCCTAAAAGAGCTAAGGACTGGGACAAAAAATGGAATCCTCCTAACAGAAGTTGTTGCAGAGCAAAAATACAAACTGAACAAAAAGTACTAGAGGTCCAGAGGACCAAGCAAACTAGACAGAGATAGGCACCGAAGCACCTGGCTAGAGAGACAGGCAAAAAACACTGAAGTCCAGCAAAGCCAGAAGGGCGGAGCTGGAATATATAGGCAGCTAGTCACGTGACCGCAAAACACAAGATAGCAAAAACTAACAGGAGGGTTCTAACAGATTAAAGTTGACTCAGCCTCTGTTCTGTGTCCTTGTGTGTACCACATTGAGCATGGAGAAAAGAAAGAAGACAAAAGAACTGTCTGAGGACTTGAGAAACCAAATTGTGAGGAAGCATGAGCAATCTCAAGGCTACAAGTCCATCTCCAAAGACCTGAATGTTCCTGTGTCTTCCGTGCGCAGTGTCATCAAGAAGTGTAAAGCCCATGGCACTGTGGCTAACCTATCTAGATGTGGACGGAAAAGAAAAATTGACAAGAGATTTCAACGCAAGATTGTGCGGATGGTGGATAAAGAACCTCGACTAACATCCAAACAAGTTCAAGCTGCCCTGCAGTCCGAGGGTACAACAGTGTCAACCCGTACTATCCGTCGGCGTCTGAATGAAAAGGGACTGTATGGTAGGATACCCAGGAAGACCCCACTTCTTACCCCGAGACATAAAAAAGCCAGGCTGGAGTTTGCCAAAACTTACCTGAGAAAGCCTAAAACGTTTTGGAAGAATGTTCTTTGGTCAGATGAGACAAAAGTAGAGCTTTTTGGGAAAAAGCATCAACATAGAGTGTACAGGGAAAAAAAAGAGGCATTCAAAGAAAAGAACACGGTCCCTACAGTCAAACATGGCGGAGGTTCCCTGATGTTTTGGGGTTGCTTTGCTGCCTCTGGCACTGGACTGATTGACCGTGTGCATGGCATAATGAAGTCTGAAGACTACCAACAAAGTTTGCAGCATAATGTAGGGCCCAGTGTGAGAAACCTGGGTCTCCCTCAGAGGTCATGGGTCTTCCAGCAGGACAATGACCCAAAACACACTTCCAAAAGCACTATAAAATGGTTTTAGAGAAAGCACTGGAGACTTCTAAGGTGGCCAGCAATGAGTCCAGACCTGAATCCCATAGAACACCTGTGGAGAGATCTCAAAATGGCAGTTTGGAGAAGGCACCCTTCAAATATCAGGGACCTGGAGCAGTTTGCCAAAGAAGAATGGTCTACAATTCCAGCAGAGCATTGTAAGAAACTCATTGATGGTTACCGGAAGCGTTTGTTCGCAGTTATTTTGGCTAAAGGTTGTGCAACCAAGTATTAGACTGAGGGTGCCAATACTTTTGTCTGGCCCATTTTTGGAGTTTTGTGTGAAATGATCATTGATTTGATTTTTGTTTCATTCTCTTTTGTGTATTTTCTTTGCAAGAAAATAAAATGAAGATAATAATACCAAAGAATTTGTGATTGCAATCATTTTCAGGAAGAAACTGAGTATTATCTGACAGAATTGCAGGGGTGCCAATACTTTTGGCCACCACTGTATATCAGGTGTAAGGGCCACATAGTAATGGTATCAGGGGCCCCAGCAGCCGCCTGTACTCAGCTACTATATATGGCCACGGCCGAAAGTGTTGGCAATCTTGAAATTGTTCCAGAAAGTGAAGTATTTCTCCCAGAAAATTATTGCAATTACACATGTTTTGTTATACACATGTTTAATATTCTTTGTGTGTATTGGAACAAAAGAAAAAAACAAACAAAAGGAAAAAAGGCAAATTGGACATCATTTCATACAAAACCCCAAAAATGGGCAGGACAAAATTGATAGCACCTTTCCAAAATTGTGGGTGAACAACTTTGTTTCAAGCATGTGATGCTCATTCAAACTAACCTGTGGCAAGTAACAGGTGTGAGCAATATGAAAATCACACCTGAAACCAGATAAAAAGTGGAGAAGTTGACTCAATCTTTGCATTGTGTCTGTGTGTGCCACACTAAGTATGGAGAACAGAAAGAGAAGAGAACTGTCTGAGTACTTGAGAACCAAAATTGTTGAAAAATATCAACAATCTCAAAGTTACAATTCCATCTCCAGAGATCTTGATGTCCCTTTGTCCACGGTGCGAAACATAATTAAGAAGCTTACAAGTCATGGCACTGTAGCTAATCTCCCTGGACGTGGATGGAAGAGAAAAATTGATGAAAGGTTGCAACGCAGGATAGTCCGGATGATGGATAAGCAGTGCCAATCAAGTTCCAAAGAAATTCAAAGTTGTCCTGCAAGCTCAGGGTGCATCAGTGTTAGCGCAAATAAGCGCTAAGGCAGGAGAACCCAAGAGAACCCCACTGCTGACACAGAGACATAAAAAGCTACACTGAAGTGTGCCAAAATGTATGCAAGCCAAAATCCTTCTGGGAACGCATCTTTTCGACAGATGAGACCAAGACAGAGCTTTTTGGTAAAGCACATCATTCTACTGTTTACGGAAAATGGAATAATGCCTACAAAGAAAAGAACACACTACCTACAGTCAAATATGGTGTAAGTTCAAAGACGTTTTGTGGTTGTTTTGCTGCCTCATGCACTGGGTGCCTTGACTGTGTGCAAGGCATCATGAAATCTGAAGATTACCAACGGATTTTGGGTCGCAATGTAGTGCCCAGTGTCAGAAAGCTGGGTTTGCGTCCTAGGTCATGGTTCTTCCAGGAGAATGACCCAAAACATACTTCAAGAAGCCCGCAGAAATGGATGGAAACATAGCGCTGGAGAGGTATGAAGTAGCAGCAACTATGAGAGACATGGAGCAGTTTACAAAAGAAGAGTGGTCAAAATTCCAGCTGAGAGGTGTAAGAAGCTTGTTGATGGTTATAGGAAGCGATTGATTGCAGTTATTTTATTCCAAAGGGTGAGCAACCAAATATTAAAGTTGAGGGTGCCAACAATTTTCTTCAGACCATTTTTGGGGCTGTGTGTGAAATTATGTCCAATTTGCCTTTTTTTCTGCTTTTTTTGTGTTGTTGCAATACACACAAAGAAAATAAAGTGTGTATAGCAAAACAGATGTAACTGCAATAATTGGGAGAAATACTTCATTTTCTGAAACAATTTCAAGGGAGTGAACACTTTCGGCCATAACTGTATGTGTAATATATACATATATACATACACACACACACACAGTTGAAACCAGAAGTTTACATACACTATATAAAAAGACACATCTGCATGTTTTTCTCAATATCTGACATGAAATCAGAATAAACCTTTCCCGTTTTAGGTCAATTAGGATTACCAGAATTTTTAAAATTTGCCAAATGCCAGAATAATGAGAGAGAGAGAGAATGTTTAAGTCATTTTTATTACTTACTGCAAAGTCAAAAGTTTACACACACTAAGATTACTATGCCTTTAAACAATTCTGGACTGCCCATATGATGATGTAATGTGTTTGGAAGCTTCTAATAGTTTTTTTGGCAACATCTGAGTTAATTAGAGACACACGTGTAGATGTATTTTAATGCACACCTGAAACACACTGCTTATTTCTGTAGTATCATGGGAAAGTCTAAAGAAATCAGCGAAGATATCAGGAAGAGAATTGTGGACTTGCACAAGTCTGACTCATCCTTAGATACAATTTCAAGATAGCTGACGGTGCCTCGTTCATCTGTACAAACAATTATACGCAAGTACAAACAAGATGGGAATGTACTGCCATCTTATCGCTCAGGAAGGAGACGGGTTCTGTGTCCCAGAGATGAACGTGCTTTGGTCCGACATGTGCATATCAACCCAAGGACAAAAGCAAGAGACCTTGTGAAGATGATGGCGGAAGCTGGTAAGATTGTGTCAATAACTACAGTGAAACGAGTACTGTATTAACATGGGCTGAAAGGCCACTCTGCCAGGAAGAAGCCATTACTCCAAAAGAAACATAAAAAAGCCAAATTAATGTTTGCAAATGCACACAGGAACAAAGACCTTAATTTTTGGAGACATGTCTGTGGTCTGATGAAACTAAAATTGAACTTTTTTGGCATAATGACCATCGCTACGTTTGGAGGAAAAAGGGAGAAGCTTGGAAGCCAAAGAACACCATCCCAACTGTGAAACATGGGGGTGGCAGCATCATGATCTGGGGTTGATTTGCTGCAGGAGGGACTGGTTCACTTCACTAAATAGATGACACCATGAGAAAAGAAGATTATGTGGCAATACTGAAGCAACATCTCAAGACATCAGCCAGGAAGTTAAAGCTTGGGCAGAAATGGGTATTCCAAATGGACAATGACCCGAAGCATATTTGACGCACCCCTGGGCCGGTGTCGCGCAGCGTTGCGCACGCGGGAGCTTACCCGGAGCCGGATCTGTTGAGGGTTGTAGTCTCGTGGCGGTGACCCGGTCCGTGCCCAGGGAGTCAGACTAAGTGGCGCTGTATCAGCGGTAGATGTTGGACGACTACGCCACCCGTTGAGTATAGCTAAGGAGCTGCTGCTGCAGGGCAGACCGCTGAGGCCGGTGGGAGGATTGTGCAGCGTGATAGTATAACCCCCAACGGGAGGGGTATGGCCTCAGGGCAGCCGACGTGGATGATGGGGGTAGCAGGAACCACTCGGAGACGGTACGGTGTAGTTCAGGGTCTTTACTGGAGACAAAGATAGACCCTCCCGGAGTACTGGCTAGCGATTGGGGCCTGGTCAGTCCTTGAGCAGATGGGATCTCCCCTGACCAGGCGGAGTTGTAGGCCTCCCAAACTAACTGTACTCTTCTGGCTACCTTGCTAGAGGCGGGTATAAGTAGCCCACGTCCCTGAGTGTACCGTGTGGTGCTCACCCGTATGGCCGGTGACTCGGGGCCTTCTAGTAGCTTCCGCTCCACGACAGCGGTGCTGGTCCCATGCGTGTGACCGTGCCTTCGGGTTTCTTGGCCAGAGGACCTGAAATCCCCTGCCTGACGGATTCTGCTGCTGGGTAGGAGTTAGTCCCCACAGCCTCGGACTCCGGGTCCGGTAAGAAATCTTCTCAGTCAGGGCGAGCTCTGCAGCTGCCAGCCCCTGACTCCTTGTAACACTGCTCCCACAGAGCTCCTGTTGTTTCTTCCCATAGCTGCTTCTCTTCTCTGTCTCTACTTCTGGCATGGCCCAGGAGCTGGGCCCAGCCGGAGCCACAGCTCCCTGTCAGCCCTCCTGGCTGAACTCTCCCTCTGAACTCCCCAACCCTGCCTCAGCCCCAGGTTTATATAGGGGAAGTCCTTCCCCTCCCAGGACTGGGCAGGAGGTGTGGCATGCATAGGATTCCTGACCAAGAGACCTCCCACCTGCTCTCAGACGTAATATCTCTATCACTGTGGCAACCAGACCCCTGGGGTGTCACATATTGACAAAATGGGAACAAAGTGGCTTAAGAATAACAAAGTCAATGTTTTGGCGTGGCCATCACAAAGCTCTGATTGCAATCCTATTGAAAATTTATGGGCACTCTTGCTGCGAGCAAGGCGACCTACAAACCTGGATCTGTTACACCAGTTTTGCCAGGAGGAATGGGTCCAAATTCCGACCAACTATTGTGAGAAGCTTGTGGAAGGATATCCCAAAAGTTTGACCCAAGTCATTCAGTTTAAGGGTGATGGTACCAAATACTAATGAAATGTATGTAAACTTTTGACTTTATATATATCAAAAATTGATTCTGCTATAACCAGAACCCTGGTAGGATAAACAAAAACATGAACACTTCAAATAATATTAACAATATAATTTTATTAGAACATAAAATAACAATAATTAAAATACCAGGAGCCTCAAATGTGAGGGACAAACAAATGCTGTACCCTATTCCTGAAGGAATTGAGGGTAAACTGATTAAATTTGCTGATGACACAAAGCTAGGAGGGATAGCTAATACTAGAGAAGAGAGAGAGAGGATTCAAAAAGACTTAAATAAACTGGAGCAGTGGGCAGCAACCAACAGAATGGTTTTTAACAGGGAAAAATGCAAAGTACTACATCTGGGCAATAAAAATGAAAAAAGCATATACAGAATGGGAGGAATAGAGCTAAGCAACAGTACATGTGAAAAAGACTTAGGTATACTAATAGATCATAGACTGAACATGAGTCAACAGTGTGATGCAGCAGCAAAAAAGGCAAATACAATTCTGGGATGTATTAACAGAAGCATACAGTCTAGATCACGTGAAGTCATTATCGGTCTTTACTCCTCTTTGGTCAGACCTCATCTGGAATACTGTGTACAGTTTTGGGCACCACATTTTAAAAAAGACATAGACAAACTGGAGCAAGTTCAGAGAAGAGCGACCAGAATGGTGACTGGTCTGCAAACCATGTCCTATGAGGAACGGTTGCAGGATTTGGGAATGTTTAGCTAGCAAAAAAGAAGACTGAGAGGAGACTTAATAGCTGTCTACAAATATGTCAAAGGCTGTCACATTGTAGAAGGATCATCTTTATTCTCATTTGCACAAGGAAAGACTAGAAGCAATGGGATGAAACTAAATGGGAGGAGACACAGATTAGATATTAGAAAAAACTTTTTGACAGTTAGGGTGATTAATGAGTGGAACAGGCTGCCACGAGAGGTGGTGAGTTCCCCTTCAATGGACGTCTTCAAACAGAGGCTGGACAGACATCTGTCTGAGATGATCTAGTGAATCCTGCTTTGAGCAGGGGGTTGAACCAGATGACCCAGGAGGTCCCTTCCAACTCTACCATTCTATGATTCTATGATTCTATATCTGCGCAGCAAGAGTAATAACCATATATTACCCCATTACTGAAATAATGCGACTATACAAATGCATTGCAAAACATTTCAACCTGAATAACCGCTCATGTGGCAAAAATAGAAAGAAAGAAATGCATATGCTATTATAACGGTCACTAGACTATCACTGATGAGTTTGAGATACGCCTATAAAATGTAAAGCGGCAGTGCATATGATGATATAGAGTCGACTGTCCAGAAAAAAAGTGCAAAGTGCTTAGATAAATATAACGTATTGTTTCCAGCCTCAAAGAAACTAATGCATATAGCAGTTAATAATGTTAGTATATCTATCAGGGGAGACTGGGTACATAAAAGAGGCTGGGTACGGTCCCATAGAATAACTATAGTGTAATAGTGGCACTGTCCACAAATAGACAAAACAGCTCAACACATCATGAGAAAGAAATACCTGGTTAGAATGGCAGCTTCTAGGCAGGGTAAGCACGCGTCCCTCCACCCCGACGCGCGTTTCATCAACACTTCCTCAGGGGTCGTGCCAGGGAGGGGAACGCCAGATGTTATATAGGGAGCCTAATCCAATCATGAACCGAGCCGGAGAGAAAAAGTGTGTCACCTGACTTTCCGGTATGTGTTCTGGCTGGTATACGGCGTGAGACATTCTGTGCCCGCCCCAATACATGTGACTCTGCGGCTTCTGGCATTTGACCCGCAAGCCGGCAGTGCAGTCACGGACATGACGGCAGTGCGTGCCAGCAGGGTCTAAGAGCCAGAAACAGCCAAGGTCAGGGGGAGGCGCCCATAAATGCTAGCGCTCAGCAGCCATACACTCTAACCTGATCATACATAATACTAAGATGTGAATAGGCAGAAATTATGGGATTGTATTGTGTAGTGAACAAATATACACACTGATTGGGGATTAGAATAATGTTAAGACTTTGCAGTAAGTAATAAAAATGCCTTAAAACATTCTCTCTCTCTCATTATTCTGGCATTTGGAAAATATAAAAAATGATGGTAATCCTAATTATCCTAAAACGGGAAAGGTTTATTCTGATTTCATGTCAGATATTGATAAAAACATGCAGATGTGTCTCTTTATATAGTGGATGGAAACTTCTGGTTTCATCTGTATATGTATTGATTTCATGGCTCTAATGATTTTTGGGGGAATTGCTCAAGTTTTTAATGTAAGCATCAAAAATTGTAAAAAAAATTTTACACTTTTATATTTTTTACATATTTCTATGTCGCCAACAAATTCTGCAAAGTTCAGTTTTTTTCTCATTAATAAAACTTGCATTTTTCTAATCATTTATTGTATCATAAAATATTACACACAATGCAGATTGTTCAACTTTGCCAAAATTTGACTTTTCCCATGTGTCCACCAGTCTTGACCAGTACCGGCAAAATTTTGAAGCCTTGCGGAGCTTCTTGGGGAGAGGCTTAACAGCGCCGCAGGTTTTTCCAGCTAATCCTTCACTAAAACAGGCGTGTAAAAGGCCAATCTTCATGAAATGGGACATAATCTTGTGTAACTGTCTGCCCAGAAACAATGTAGGGCTGACAATTATCTAATAGGTTTGAGGCCTTAAAGGGACTCTGTCAGCACAGAATGACTGTTCAAACCAAGCACAGGCACTCGATGCACTCTTGCTGCGGCCAAACAGTTAAGTGCATCTTCTCATCTATTTCTATCCCTGTTACAAAATGGAGCGTCTGGTTGGATGCCCGACCACTGATCCATTCATTCTCAATGGAGCTGTTGGAAAAAGCAGAGCGCTCTGCAGCCCCAAAGGGCAAGAATGGAGGTCAGACTGAGCATGTGCACCGCTGCCCAATTCCAAAAGTGATAAAAGTGGCGCATTCTGCCCATCAGTGCCGCTCTAAGCTGTTGGACACCACCGATCACCTTGGATAGGTGATAAAGGGGTCGTCTGATGAAAAGAAGTTCTCTCGATTTATGCACGGAAGCATCGTTATAAAATACAGTTTTCTCTCATAAAATGTGAGATTTTAGTATTACGTTATACCAGGGATGGCCAATTTATTTTCCCGAGGAGCCCTCCACTGTTCTGGAGGGAAAAATCAACAGGCTGAAATCAATTCTGCTCAATATTAGAATTGATACATTCCGCTGACTCGCTGCTACATGTTACGATAGAGCTTATTGTATCATCTATCCTTACTTGTAGTGACTCGCCCCCTGGGCCGTGGGGCTCTCGGAACCAGACAACAGGGCAATGCTGGGAGTAGTAGTGGCGATCCGGTCCCGTGGCTCAGGGTGGTCAGACCAAATGCTGTGGCAGTGTATTTGTAGGTTTTGAAAGTCCGACTACGCCACCTGTGGATTGCGGTCAGGGAGGACCGCCGCTGCAGGGCAGACCGCTGAGGCTGGTGTTGGGGGTGCAGCAGGGAATAGTACAACTCCCCATGGGAGGAGTGTAGCCTCAGGGCAGTGTAATAGGATGCTGGGGGTGATGGTGCAGGCGCAGCAGTAATCACACAGAGTCCAATAATGCAGTCCAGGGTCTTTTACTGCAGATCTTATCACAGACCCACCAGGAGTACAGGGAGGAATGGACCTGGGTGTCTGAGGGCATTCGGGCGAGCTCCACTGGTCAGGGTGAGTGGGTAGGCCTACCGTTCTCTCTCTGCCCTTGCTGACTATCTCCCCCTTTAGTGGTATGATAGCCCACGTCCCTGAGCTGGCCGTGTACTACGCCTGTATGGCTTGCGACTCGGGCCTTAGGTACCTATAGCTTGTCTGTGCTGTACCGGTCCCTCTGTGTGGCGGAGCTTCCAGGCTTCTTAGGCCAAGGGACCTAAAATCCCTCGCAAGTAGATGATCTGCTGCAGGACTTGCAATTCTGACAGCCTCGGATCCCAGTGTCCGGTATGTTGTTCTCTCTCAGCCAGGACCAGCTCTCGTCGCCTCTGTCCCTGGCTTGCTGTTCCTCCTTAGCCTCCTGGACTCCTCAGCTGCCGCTGACCTGTCCCTCTCTTCTGGGAACCCTTCTGGATGCTTCAGAAGTGGGTCCTGGTCTCCCTAACCCTGCCCTCAGTACCAGCTTTTATAGGGGCAGCCTGCTCCCCCTACTGGCCTGGGACAGGAGGTGCTGCATGCTAATGGTCCATGACCAGAGTACCTCCCTCCTGCTCTCAGACACAGCCTTACAAGTTTGTGGCATCCAGGCCTGGGGTGACACAGTAGCAGCAAATCCACACCATATAATTCAGTGCTTTTTATAAATCATCTGCTCCCGTTATTCAATCATTGTACGATGATAAACAGCTCTTCACACACACATTATGATGCCCCCACAGTACATTCCCCCGACAAAGTATGATGTCTCCACAGTACATTCCACCACACACAGTATGATGTCCCCACAGTACATTCCCCCCCACACACAGTATGATGTCCTCACAGTACATCCCCCCCCCCACACACAGTATGATGGCCCCACAGTACATTCCTCCCCACACACAGTATGATGCCCCCACAGTACATTCCCTCACACACACAGTATGATGCCCCCACAGTACATTCCCTCACACACACAGTATGATGCCCCCACAGTACATCCCCCCACACACAGTATGATGGCCCCACAGTACATTCCTCCCCACACACAGTATGATGCCCCCACAGTACATTCCCTCACACACACAGTATGATGCCCCCACAGTACATTCCTCCCCATAAAGTATGATGTCCCCACAATAGATTCCTCCACACACAGTATGATGTCCCCACAGTACATTCCCCCCACACACTCAGTATGATGCCCCCACAGTATATTACCCCTCACACACATTATAATGCCCCTACACAGCATGATGTCCCCACAGTAAATTCTCACACACAGTATGATGAACCCACAGTAAATTCCCCCACACTCAGTATGATGTCCAAACAGTACATCCCCCCACACAAAGTATGATGTCCCCACAGGACATTCTCCACACACAGTATGATGTCCCCACAGTACATTCCCCCCCACACACAGTATGATGCTCCCACAGTACATTTCCCCCACACACAGTATGATGTCCCCACAGTACATTCCCCCACACACAGTATGATACCCCCACAGTACATTCCCCCCACACACAATATGATGTCCCCACAGTACATTCCCCCACACACAGTATGATGTCCCCACAGTACATTCCCCCCACAGACAGTATGATTCCCCACAGTACATTCCTCCCCACACACAGTATGATGCCCCCACAGTACATTCCCACACATACACAGTATGATGCCCCCACAGTACATTCCCCCAACACACTGTATAATTCCCCCACACACAGTATGATGCCCCCACAGTACATTCCTTCACACACAGTATGATGCCCCCACAGTACATTCCCCCCACACAGTATGATGTCCCCACAGTACATTTCCCCCCCACACACAGTATGGTGTCCCCACAGTACATTCCCCCACACACACAGTATGATGTCCCCACAGTACATTCCCCCCACACAGTATGATGCCCCCACAGTACATTCCCCCACACACAGTATGATGTTCCCCTCTATGCCAGTCTTTTCACCGCGCTAAATACAACTCTCAGCAAAAAAAGTTGTGGACTGGCTCCGTACCGTCTCTGGCCACATTCACCTGTCCACGTGTTTGTGGTTAGGCAGTCCTTCCACTGGGGAGGGCACGGGTAATGTTGTGGGACCCATGCTTGTGGAAGGCGGCGACAATACCGGAAAAAATAATGGCGGCTGGGGACCGAGTATAGATACCCAGTCGCCGCCGCCATAAGATTGTGGACAGCTTCCGACTCCACGAGCTTAAAAAGCCATATTTCAAGTGCAAGCAGCTGCCCAGAAATCTGGCAGTTTAGTGTTGCGGCCTGTGGGTGGGTGGATGGCTGCATACTTGCACTTGCATTTCAAGTAACAGAAAACTAAGCAGATGGTGGCCTCTATCATCATCATGGCCTCACCTCGGCACTATGAACTCTCCAGAAGGAGAAGCCAGGGCCCGCCGGAGTAGTCTCCGGTTCTCTGGTGGGCCCGTCCAACCCTGCCGAAAAGCTGCCCTGGCTAATAAAATTGTGGGGGAAGGTTTCCGGACATTCTGTGACTGCTTTTTTAATGTGGATCGGCCATGCTTATGCATGTTATTTCTCAAAAAGCATTACAGATCAGGCCATTGTCCAACTCTGTATTCAAGAAATAAAATGCGAAAAGAAAGATGTGTGTGTGTTAAAGCACCACCGACAAGTGCGAGTTGATGTTGGACGGACTGCCATTGCTTCTGCAACAAGCTGAATTACAGGACTTCCTGGGAGAAATGACACCCAGGGTAGATACGGTTTCCCTCTATGCCAGTCCTTTCACCGAGCTAAATACAACTGTCAGCAAAAAAAAGTTGTGGACTGGCTATGTACCGTCCCTGGCCACGTTCACCTGTCCATGTGTTTGTGGTTAGGCGGTCCTTCCCAGTAAGTGCACTGGGGAGGGCACGGGTAATGTTGTGGGACCCGTGCTTGTGGAAGGCAGAGGCGATACCGGGAAATATAGTGGTGGCTGGGGAAAGAGTATGGACACCCGGCCGCCGCCGACATGAGGTTATGAAAAGCTTCCGCCTCCACGAGCCTAAAAGGCTACATTTCAAGTGCAAGAAGCTGTCAAAAATTTGTCAGTATAGTATTGCAGCCGATGGGTAGGTTGGTGGCTGCCTGCATACTTGCACTTGCATTCCAAGGAACTGAACGCTGAGGAGGGACAAGGACGTGGACGGTGATTGTTGCAAGTCTGTAACGACAGGTCCATGGCGGGAGGCATCTTCGCATGCGCCAAGCATCTCTTATGATGGGCACACTTTTAGGCAGTGACCTGGGAGTCAGAGATGCTTCCATGCTGTTCCCATGTCTTTTCAGCACTGTATGCATGTGTCTGATGACGTGTCACACAACACATGGCCAGATAAGGTTGTAAAATGTTAAAATGACATTTCCTGGTGAATGCATTTGTGTTGGTTGAAAGCAATGCAAAAGTGCAAAAACGCATCAAAAACGCTACGTGTGAACATAGCCCAAGGTGTGGAGGAGTATTTTTGTTTTTGGTTATTTATTTTCCCTTATATACAAGTCATAACCCTGGAAAGGATGTTCCTTAACATACTTCCCAGGAAAATCCATTTTGGTTTCGTTTTTGTAAGTTTTATTGTGAGTCCGTAAAAGTGGCGTAAATACTTTTGACAACGTTGTTGACAGCAGTGACCTGGGAGTCAGAAATGCTTCCAGGGGTCTTCCCCATGCTGTTCCCATGTCATTTGAGCACTGTTCCCATCGATTTGGGCAATTTTTAGGCCCTCTGCAGACCGCCGGGGGGAGCCGCCTGAAAAATGCTCGAGTTTCCCATAGACTTACATTGGGCTCATTGCTCGGGTCGAGCAGCCGAGTATTCCAATGTGCTCGACCCGAGCATCGAGCACCCGAGCATTTTAGTGCTCGCCCATCACCATTAATGACGTAAATGATTGATCACTTGGGTCACTTATCATTAATTCTTCAATATTTGTCACATTTGTTAGTCGTAATCTCTGCAACCAATGAGGTAAATTAAATGTTCTATGGTAAAAAAAAAGACACGTGAGGAATAAATATACACAATATTTCCCATAATATCACTGAGTAATATCTTTGGGGACTGTTCACAAGTAGCGTTTTTTCACATGATTTTTACAGTACCGGCTTGGTGAATGACATTTTTAAAGTCTCATTCACATGCTGCGATTTTTTTCTTGCGTTTTCTTAAAAATTTGCAGTATGTTAATTCTTTCAGGGGTTTTGCAGCATTTTTCACCCATTCAAATGAATAAACAAAAACCCACAAGTATGAACACTGCAAAAAGACAGCAAATAAGTGTGGATTATAAGCAGTGTTTTTCTTGTGTACAACCTGGTTTTTGATGCAGAAAAAAATGCTGCAAAAATGAAACGTGTGAACATTCCCTTATCCTGGTTGTGTTGTAATTGTAAATAAAACAGTACGGCCAAAAAAGCATATTGCTAGGCAGCATGTATGTGTGTAGAGCCACCCCTTGAAGATTCCATCACAAGATTCCATGATGACATCACAGGTCATGGTTGGCCATTATGACATCACGGCTCACAGTCACTATATATACAATGTACACAGGGTCACGGCTGCCTTTGTTGGCTTCATAGTGACTGAGAGCACTTGCAGTTTCTCGCTATTCTATAGTGACTGATCGCACTTGCAGTTTCTCGCTATCCCATAGTGACTGAGCGCACTTGCAGTTTCTCGCTATTATATATAGTGACTGATCGCACTTGCAGTTTCTATGGCTGAATTACTTTTGGACAATCTTCAAGTAGAAGCTCTATGGGAGATTCTTACCACCAATCGCCCTGAGATTGTGCTTCTACCACCCGATGGCGTCCTCAGCTTCACTCACCGGCTGGTGATGGAGCTCGTAAGAGACTGCCTGACCAAATACCACCGAGGTCATCTCACCTCAGAGTATCTGACGGATTTACCTCAGAACATCAGGACATTACTACAGCAGGTAAGTGGCGGACGCTCCGCATAAAACTTCTCAATAATGGTTAATAATGGTGGGATAGAAGCAGGAACGTATTAAGAGTAGCCAGGGCCCTGGGCAGTTTAGGAGCCGTGGGCTCCCAGCACCCGATGTATCACATGACATGTCACAAGATTGCCTTTGATAGATCATGTGATAAGTCACGCGATTAACATGCAGGTGCTCGGGTGCACTACACATAACAGAGCACTATGCATAATAGAGCAGGGGTGGGAAAGTAATATTACTGAGGGGCCACATGAGAAATGTGACTGTTGTGTAGGCTGAACCAATAGGCTGAAATTAATTCTGCTCAATATTAACATATGAATTATATTTTATATTATTAACTGTTTCACTTAATATTGAGCAGAATTAAGTGAATTGACATCCCCTTAAATATTGTATAAGCCCAAGCACAGCCTTTTATATACTGTATGAGCCCGCACATAGCCCTCTACATACAGTTAGAGCCCACGCACAGCCCCTATATACAGTAAAAGCCCACACACAGTCCCCCTATATACAGTAAGAGCCTATACATAGCCCCAATGTACAGTATGAGCTCACAAACAGAATCCTATTTAGAGTATGAGCCCTCACATAGCCCTCTATATACAGCCAAGCTCTCACATAGCCCTCTATATACAGTATGAGCCCTCACATAGCCCGCTATATACAGCCAAGCTCTCACATAGCCCTCTATATACAGTATGAGCCCTCACATAGCCCGCTATATACAGCCAAGCTCTCACATAGCCCTCTATATGCAGTATGAGCCCTCACATAGCCCGCTATAAATAGCTGAGCCCTCACAAAGCCCTCTATATACAGTATGAGCCCTCACATAGCCCGCTATAAATAGCTGAGCCCTCACATAGCCCTCTATATACAGTATGAGCCCCCACATAGCCCGCTATAAATAGCTGAGCCCTCACATAGCCCCCTATATACAGCATGAGCCCCCACACACTTTAAATATTGCTTGGCAGCATGTATTTGTGCAGAGCCGCCGCTATAAGATTCCATCACAAGATTCCATGATGACATCACTAGTGATGGTCGGCCATTATGACATCAGAGCTCACAGTCACTGTGTACAATCTACACAGGGTCATGGCTGCCGTTGTTGGCTCCATAGTGACTGAGCACTTGCAGTTTCTCGCTATGGAACATTAGGACATTCCACAGCAGGTAAATGGTGGACGCTCCGCACAAATCTTCTCCACAATAATGGATAATAACGGTGGGATAGAAGCTTCTTCTTTCTTCCAATATAAGACAGGACAAGACCCCAGATATGTAGTCAATGTATCTGCAGAGAGGAGCAGATGTCAGATACAATGGCCGCCTCCATTGTGATCTTTCTCATCTCGAGATTTTTCATTTGTGTTCCTTTTCTTCTTTTTAGGCTGAAAAAAGATCTCAATATAGAGATTTGTCTTTTGTTAAAGAACTGGCCGAAAAAGTCCTGTGTGTACTGGAAGGTCCGGCCCGCTCATCGGAACGCCCGGTAAGGATCCATCATCTTCTCTATCACACGTCCTTGTTTTCTCATCTTCTCCAGATCACCAGTCAGATATCAGAAGATCTGGTGTTAGATCTTATCGGCCTCCCTGTCAGCCCCTGGCAAGCACAGGAGGTAATATGGCCGCCTGTCTCTGCTGATGGCAGTCTGTATTCTGCTGATGTAGTCACAGCTCAGTGGTGGGAAGTCTGTATTTCCGCCTCTGTCTCCCTCTATTATCCATATTAATGTTTTTGCAATGTTACCTCATCTTAATCCATTTTATCTGATAAAAGTCCTCATGATGGCGTCTGATCTGTATAGTTACAGTTGGTGTGTCTGTAAATGCAGGTTCAGTCCTTCCTGATTTGTGGATTTGGTGATTTAGTGGAAGGTTCCTCGTGGTAATTCTATATATTCTATCAATCAGGAGACACCAGAAGGCGACACCGAAGACGAGCAAAATGTGACCCCAGAAACCCCTGACCCTAATACGAGTCAGCCGGGGCCGAGCAGCGATCTGACTACAGGTGAGCCGATCACACAACCTTCTACCGGAAATATCCAGATATTAAAGAGAACAGGGGATCAATTCACATTTACTCTTTCCACTCAAACATACAGAGAGCCAAAATGAAAAACTTGGAAAAAGTCACGAGCCAACCAGTATACTGGGTCCCACAAAGTCCTCCATAATGAATAATGGGTCCCACATAGTCCTCCATACAGTATAATGGCCCCACATATTCCTCCATGCAGAATAATGGGCCCCACATAGTGCTCCATGCAGAATAATGGGCCCCACATAGTCCTCCATACAGAATAATGGGCCCCACATAGTCCTCCATACAGAATAATGGGCCCACATAGTCCTCCATACAGAATAATGGGCCCCACATAGTCCTCCATACAGAATAATGCCCCACATAGTCCTCCATACAGAATAATGGGCCCCACAAAGTCCTCCAAACAGAATAATGGGCCCCACAAAGTCCTCCATACAGAATAATGGGCCCCAGATAGTCCTCCATAAAGAATAATGGGTCCCACAAAGTCATCCATACAGAATAATGTGCCCCAGATAGCCCTTCATACAGAATAATGGGCCCCACATAGTCCGGCACACAGTATAATGGGCACCACAAAGTACTCCTTACAGTATAATGGGCCCCACATAGTCCTCCATACGGAATAATGGGCCCCACATAGTCCTCCATACAGAATAATGGACCCCACATATTCCACCGTACAGTATAATGGGCCCCACAGAGTCCTCCATACAGAATAATGGCCCAACATAGTCCTCCATACAATATAATGGCCCCACATAGTCCTCCATAAAGAATAATGGCCCCACATAGTCCTCCTTACGGAATAATGGCCCCATATAGTGCTCCATACAGAATAATGACCCCACACAGTCCTCCACACAGTATAATGGCCCCACATAGTCCTCCATACAGGATAATTGACCCCACATAATCCTCCATACAGAATAATGGGCCCCACATAGTCCTCCATACAGAATAATGGGCCCCACATAGTCCTCCATAGAGAATAATGGGCCCCACATAGTCCACCGTAGAGTATAAAGGGCCCCACATAGTCCTTCATAGAGAATAATAGACCCCACATAGTCTTCCATACAGTATTATGGGCCCACATAGTCCTCCATAAAGTATTATGGGCCCCACAAAGTCCTCCATAGAGAATAATAGGCCCCACATAGTCCTCCATACAGAATAATGGGCCCCACATAGTCCTACATACAGAATAATGGGCCCCACATAGTCCTCCATACAGAATAGTCATTTCTCCATTATATTGCTGTATTATGTGTGTAGGATTAATATCCTCTAATACATTTTATTTCTTCATCATTTTATCACTATTTTAGAAACAACTGAGCTGTTGGATCCTGACAGTGTAATCTTAGAGATCCTGGAGATCCAAGAACCTGCCGGTGTAAGTATTATAGAGGTAGATGTCTGTGTATCACCAGATCACGGGGTGTAAATGACCCGTCCAGTATTATCCCCCATATAACCAGGGGGCGCCTCTATTATTAGAGGAGATGACACTATTGCATTAGATAATAGCGTTTATATTATAGGGAATCCGTCAGCAGGTTTCTGCTCACCTATCGGATCAGTGACATCAGATGGGACATAATATAGGGGGAGACGTTTCTGCATCTGGAGATTTTCTCCAGCAGCTTCTAGATCTTAATATCATTTCTTCTTCTTCTTCTTTTCTAGGACTTGATGGAATCATTGATCCCGGCGAGAAAGCCGCGTATGAGCGACTACGAAACATCTAAGCTGATCAGCAGCGGATCTTTTGGGTGAGATTTCAGTTGGCATAAGCCACATTTCTCAGGGTTCCCTATGATAATGCTTCATCCTCTGTGCTTTGCCATTCAGTGTTATTATAGGAACATGATCTGAGGTGAAAGGTGATAATGTGACCTGGGTGAGGGTTCGGCAGACGTGGCATTGTGCAGACTTCCCATAGGTGATAATGTGACCTGGGTGAGGGTATGGCAGACGTAGCATTGTGCAGACATCCATAGGTGACAATGTGACCTGGGTGAGGGTGTGGAAGATGTGGCATTGTGCAGACCTCCCACAGGTGATAATGTGACCTGAGTGAGGGTCCGGCAGACGTGGCATTGTGCAGACTTCCCACAGGTAATAATGTGACCTGGGTGAGGGTCTGGCAGACGTGCAATTGTGCAGACTTCCCATAGGTGATAATGTGACCTGGGTGAGGGTATGGCAGACGTAGCATTGTGCAGACATCCATAGGTGACAATGTGACCTGGGTGAGGGTGTGGAAGATGTGGCATTGTGCAGACCTCCCACAGGTGATAATGTGACCTGAGTGAGGGTCCGGCAGACGTGGCATTGTGCAGATTTCCCACAGGTGATAATGTGACCTGAGTGAGGGTCCGGCAGACGTGGCATTGTGTAGACCCTCCCATAGATGATCTATGTAGTATTATTTAATGTATTTCTAGATGTGGATTTCCAGTAATGGTCGGACTTCTGGTATTAAACATTAGTACAGAAGATCATATAATGACTTCTATAGAAGGACTGTTAATAAGGATTCACTATAAACCATGGTTTCTTCTTCTCTCCAGGTCCGTCCACTTAGTTCACCATAAAGACTCACAGAATATCTTCGCTATGAAGAAAATTGCCAAGCGGGACCTGGATACTCCAAAACATGTGGAAGGGGCCTATCTGGAGAGGGACATCCTGACATTCGCTGACTGTCCCTTTGTGACCTCCATGCTCTGCTCCTTCCCTACTAGATCTCACCTGTGTATGGTCATGGAGTATGTAGGAGGTAGGACATGTACATGTATTATATTCAGCCCATGTCTGCTGACATCTTATCAGCGCTCATATCATTAGGACTTGTCCCCGTGGACGGTTACATCCCCGCAGAGCATTTACTATAGATATTATGGAAAGTCATTGATGTGTGTGATCTCCCTGTATGTCCGCACTGAGCACGTCAGTATCGCCAGCTGTAGACGAGATGAGACATCACTTTATTAGTGACATGGACGACATCTCACCATGACCTCAGACTAATATTCTGTGCTCTATACATTATATCTGTATATATTCTCTCCTGCCCCAATGTCTCCGCTCACTTCTCATGATCCATCGTGGTGATCTGCTGTATAAACCCCTCACCGCTCATATTTCCTTTCTTCTATAGGTGGAGACTGTGGGACCCTCCTAAGCACCAGGGGTCCTTTATCTGTCCCCTTGGCCCGCCTGTACTTTGCTGAAGCGATACTTGCTGTGGAATACCTGCACAGCTATGGTGTGTTGCATAGAGACCTGAAGCCAGAGAAGTAAGTGCCCCCTATAGTTTAATAAAGGGGGGAAAGTTATCATTTATTACCACACAGCCCGTGAGCCTAAAACCATCTTCTCTTTCACAGCCTCCTGATTACACCGGCTGGACACATTAAAGTCGCCGATTTTGGGATTTCAAAAGTTGGTGTCATGAAACCAGAAACCAACACCCACAAGGAATCATTGGAGGACATCGCCAGAGAGTTCCAGGACCATGAGGTTGGCATCACTTACAGGAACTTAGATGGTTCTTTACAAATCTCATCACACTATTGTCTCTTCTCTACGTTCTTCATTTCTAGAGAACTTTTCAACTGATATTTTATCTTCTGTCATTGAGTTTTTATGTCGAGAACTTGTCATAATAATAATTTCATCGATTCTCATTTCTACCTTCTGTTGGTTTCCAGGACTGTGGCACCCCGCTTTACATGGCCCCAGAAATCATTCTGAAGAAAGGCTATGGAAGACCTGCCGACTGGTGGTCAATGGGAATCATCCTGCATGAGTTTCTGGTGGGATATGTACCATTTCATGGGGATTCCCTATCTGAGCTCTATAAAAATATTGTCACTGGTAAGTAGAATAATCCGATCATTGCTTTGACTGGTTACATGAATTTAGTTATTTCCTCTACTTTATCTTACAGTCCAAAACAGAGGTTTTATTTTCTGTAATTTTCTATATAACAGGAGACATAATTTGGGATTGGGATCGCGCTCCTCCCCCCGATGCTCAGGACCTTATTAATGACCTGCTCAGAACAAATCCTGCACAAAGACTTGGGACAGGTAACTGATATACTTTATTAGTATTAATATTCACTTTTTACAACGAGGACTTTTCGCTCCTGTCCATGAGGATCAGCACTTCTCTATCTGCTTGCCTATTTCTAGTTCTCCATAATATAACTTTCAGTTTGTTTCCTTCGGTTTTGTCATTACTTAAGATTAAGATATACTGTTCAGATATGGAGCAGCCTCTAACAATGTCCGCATCACTTTTGTTTTTCTTTTTCCAGGAGGAGCATTTGAGATCAAGAGTTATCCATTCCTGAGTGACTTAGAATTTGAAAACCTTCTAAGTCAGAAGCCGGAGTACATTCCTCGGCTTGTTTCAGATGAGGACACCAGCTTATTTATCAGTAAGTAGAAGACGTCATCTAGACTAAGCGGCTGTTTGTCTCGTCTTCAATAATATGTGACAATCGGTTCCCATTAATAGTAGTGATAAATGGTGACTGTGTTATACTGACAACCGCTAATAACACTTCATTACCTATGTCTTGTAGATCACGCTGATACAAACAAGCCTATTGTCTCAGAGGAGGAGGACACAAGTGAGGATAATGAGAGCCTTTTCTTCCAAAATTTTACAACATCCTCTAAAAGGCTTTCTAAAGTAAGTGATCAATAAATCCAGAATACATAAAAAGACCTCTAAAAGTAAAAAATTGAATTTCATATCTTATTTTTGTCCTTTTTTAGCTCTGTACCACCGCTATCAAGTTTCCTCCAGAGTGTACCCCGGCATCCAGCAGAAACATCTCAGATATGTGAGTAGATTATGGGGTCATTATTGGGAGCTCCAGGCTAATATATGTGCACAATACCAAATATAGGACATAAATACCATAATATTGAATGCAGCATCCACCGCCCCATGATCAGCGGTCATTGGCTATTGGCTTCAGAATCCGCTGGAGATAACAACCCATAATTGCTGCCGGTCAGGCATTGTTAGTTTTGCCCACACTGCAGGAGATATGTAGTATTACATGCCAGCCATTGTTGCTAGTTGTTTCCATAGAAGGTAGTTTTGAGCAGGAGACTTCCCCACTATGACTTTCATATGTCCTATTAAGCCTTATAGTTGGGGTTCTTCTAGTGAGACAATCCCATTTATACTGAATTTACTTGTGATTTACACGTTTTTCTTCTTCCTAACAGGCAGAAAGGATCTTTTCCTGAATCTGCTAGAGACGATGCTATAACCAGCTTGCCGTCCTCGTCCCCATTGTCAGGTATGTACATGTCTATAGCACAAACAATGTGAATGTTGTCATCAAGGGTGAAATATTTCCACATAGGAGACCCATTAAAGAAAAACTATGTTATCCATGTTTCAAGGAACCCAATTACTTTGCCCATGGGCCCATACTGTGTCTCCATTTCTGTAATTTTGTACAGTATTATCATGGATTCTGTGATACATTGTTGCATCCAGTAACCTCCGCCATCATAATGAGATATCGTCTCCTATAGTAGAATATCGCTCATTAGGGATGGACCATATGGCGGCACACAGGGCGTTCACTGCTCCATATTAGTGACACATCTAATGCCCCTCATATGAGGTCATGTCCGGTATATAGGACTTATTCTGCCCTATTGTGTAATACCAGATTGTCAGGACTATAGGGGACAGGACTAGAACAATCTATGTACTATATACAGGAGCGATACAATGCAGACCCCATAACAATATGTCTTTAGTGAGTTGTTGTTTTTTCTTCTTTCTGATCAGAATTTCCAGCTGACAACGAAAAATCAGAAAATGGGAAAAAGGGGAAAAAGAGACGAGGTAAGTGTGAGAGTCATCTCCATGTTGTGTGATGTCGTCAGTGAGAATAATTAATGTGGAGCAGATGTCATCTGTCGGTGATGGGATTGTCACATGTATGATGGCTGACGATGATCCCTGACCTCTGTGTGATGAGATTCCTCTGCGTCCGGCCACAGTGACCGCACAGTAGTATCATGTCATATGGAGTCCCATCACTTACATTATATTTCCTTCTCTTCTCAAAGGTTCCATCTTCCGCCGGATCTTATCATCCTGCCGGCGTGGATTATTCAGGGCTGCTCGCGTATTTGCGTGTTGTCACCGTTCCCCTAGAGACATCTAAAAGACGGTAAACCTCCGCATCCAGCGCCCTGAAGTCCAGCAGATCCACCATCACTGCTGGAGCTGTACAGAAGGACCTTCACCATCTACCGGTGGCCTTCTGACTGTTACATCTCTGCCCGGACAATCTCAGTATCACCTCTGTCACCAGGCTCCGCGGTATTCATACTGCTCGCAGACGTGGCGGTTACTGATCACCTGGTATCTGACCCCGGCTGTCCTCCTGACTATGAGTTTGCCTACTGATTCTGTTCCTGGTTTTGTCCCTCCCTTCTATCCTAATATTAATAAAAAAAAAATACAATTATTATTACTGAGATCTTGGTTCATCCATCAAACTTTACTCTGCATTTTGTTAACTGATAAAAATAATTTATTGACACTTCTGCTTTTAAAAGGATATATAGAGTATGCTTATAATATATATACAGTATGCTGATTATATATACATGGTGACAAAGTCACTGGCAAAGTGCTGGAGGGGAGGTATGTTTCACTGAGGCTATTAGCTTCAGTGATTTGAAGCCCATAAGTTTTACACCAGCATACTATGTGTTGAGAGGGATTAATCGGACATTTTAAGGGCTGGGTTTTTGTGAACGACCATAGAACGGGTTGGGAGGTCATTCACCATATCTCCACCCCAGGGTGGGGACTAGGATGTATATAGTCGTCCTTCTAAGGCATTCAGTGTTCAGTAGGGCTGTAGAGAGGAACTCCAGCGCTTTGTGTCCTAAGAAGGAAAAGCTGAACTAGTGGATGGTTGTTCTCCTGAGCGGGCAGATCCCCACAGCAACACGGCTGTATGTTATGTTTTGTTTTTCCTTAGGTCAGAAAGCACGTATTTATTTTTGCTAACTCCTCACTGGCTTATGCAGCATCTACAAATAAACCAGTGAGAGACTTAAGGAGACGGCGCTCCGGTGGCTACTTCTGTGTGCAACTGAGTGGGCCGATCTACCATAGTATATATAAGGCGGCATGCGTGTCTTTGTCTGAAGATTCGATAAACTGCGCATGCGTGATGCGCAGCCTGGCTCCAGAGAGAAGCAGGCATCCAGCCGTTACAGGTAAGAGGAGGTGTATGGCGCCGGAGATCGCGGGATGCGTAGACACTGAACGCATACCGCGATCTCCGGCGCCATACTTACATATTTACCTGACCGGGAGGAGCGTTGCTGCGGCGCCTCTCTTTGCTGGAGACCGGGGGCGGAGTGAAGGCGTCAGATTGACGCATGCGCATTGCGCTATCCGGCGTCATTTTACTGAAGACACATTTACAGTGTGTCTTCAGCAAAATGGCGCCGGACAGTGCGGTGCTCCAGCGCCGCACTCCTCCCCCGGCCTCTGGCAGAAGAGGACGCAGCAGCGCTGGAGTACAGAGAAGAAAGGTGAGTATAACTGTTTTTTTTTTTGTGTATGTGTGTACAGTGTGAAAGGGATGAGGGGGCCACACATAACAGGATTGTGGGGTGAGGGGACCATGCATATATCAGGACTGGGGGGTGAGGGGTACCATGCATATATCAGGACTGGGGGGTGAGGGGTACCACACATACCAGGATTGGGGGGTGAGGGGTACCACACATACCAGGATTGGGGGTGAGGGGTACCACACATACCAAGATTGGGGGTGAGGGGTAACACACATACCAAGATTGGGGGTGAGGGGTACCACACATACCAGGATTGTGGGGTGAGGGGTACCACGCATACCAGGATTGGGGGGTGAGGGATAACACACATACCACGATTGGGGGTGAGGGGTACCATGCATACCAGCATTGGGCGGTGAGGGGTGCCACACATACCAGGATTGGGGGGTGAGGAGTGCCACACATACCAGGATTGGGCGGTGAGGGGTACCACGCATACCCGGATTTGGGGGGTGAGGGGTGCCACGCATACCAGGATTGCGGGGGTGAGGGGTGCCACGCATACCAGGATTGGGTGGTGAGGGGTAACACGCATACCAGGATTGGGGGGTGAGGGGACCATGCATACCGGGATTGGGGATGAGGGGTGCCACGCATACCGGGATTGGGGATGAGGGGTGCCACACATACAAGGATTGAGGATGAGGGGTGCCACGCATGCCGGGATTGGGGATGAGGGATGCCACGCATGCCAGGATTGGGGATGAGGGGTGCCACGCATGCCGGGATTGGGGATGAGGGGTGCCACGCATGCCGGGATTGGGGATGAGGGGTGCCACACATTCCGGGATTGGGGATGAGGGGTGCCACGCATACCGGGATTGGGGATGAGGGATGGAGTGCCATGCATACCGGGATGAGGGATGGGGTACCATGCATACCAGGATGAGGGATACCATACACACCAGGATAGTGATGAGGGGTACCATACATACCAGGATAGGGATGAGGGGTACCATACATACCAGGATAGGGATGAGGGGTGCCACACATACCAGGATAGGGATGAGGGGTGCCACGTATACAAGGATTGGGGGTGAGGGGTGCCACGCATACCAGGATTGGGGGTGAGGGGTGCCACGCATACCAGGATTGGGGGTGAGGGGTACCACGCATACCAGGATTGTATGGTGGGGACAGGATGGGGGCAGCACAAATACAAGGAGGGGGGCAGCACATACCAGCATGGGAGACCATATACTAATAAAAATGCTTGCCACCCGGGCATAGAACGGGTTCAATAGCTAGTAGTATATATATGCTGAATGCATATACCGTATTTTTCGGACTATAAGACGCACCGGACCATAAGACGTACCTAGGTTTTAGAGGAGGAAAATAGAAAAAAAATGTAAGCAAAAAATGTGGTCATTATGCCCTGTTAAGGGGGAGGGGGTCTGCTGCTTACACTGTTATAGGGGTAATGTCCCCCAATTCTGTTAATATCCCCCATCCTGGTATATTTATATATACACTGCTCAAAAAAATAAAGGGAACACTGAAATAACACATCCTAGATCTGAATGAATGAAATATTCTCATTGAATACTGTGTTCTGTACAAAGCTGAATGTGCTGAAAACAAAATCACACAAAAATCATCAATGGAAATCACATTTATTAACCAATGGAGGCCTGGATTTGGAGTCACCCCCAAAATTAAAGTGGAAAAACACACTACAGGCTCATTCAACTTTGATGTAATGTCCTGAGGTTGCGGATGGTCTCCTGTGGGATCTCCTCCCAGACCTGGACTAAAGCATCCGCCAACTCCTGGACAGTCTGTGGTGCAACGTGACGTTGGTGGATGGAGCGAGACATGATATCCCAGATGTGCTCAATCGGATTCAGGTCTGGGGAACGGGCGGGCCAGTCCATAACCTCAATGCCTTCATCTTGCAGGAACTGCTGACACACTCCAGCCACATGAGGTCTGGCATTGTCCTGCATTAGGAGGAACCCAGGGCCAACCGCACCAGCACATGGTCTCACAAGGGGTCTGAGGATCTCATCTCGGTACCTAATGGCAGTCAGGCTACCTCTGGCGAGCACGTGGAGGGCTGTGCGGCCCTCCAAAGAAATGCCACCCCACACCATTACTGACCCACTGCCAAACCGGTCATGCTGAAGGATGTTGCAGGCAGCAGATCGCTCTCCACGGCGTCTCCAGACTCTGTCACGTCTGTCACATGTGCTCAGTGTGAACCGGCTTTCATCTGTGAAGAGCACAGGGTGCCAGTGGCGACTTTGCCAATCCTGGTGTTCTGTGGCAAATGCAAAGCGTCCTGCACGGTGTTGGGCTGTGAGCACAACCCCCATCTGTGGACGTCGGGCCCTCATACAACCGTTATGGAGTGGGTTTCTAACCGTTTGTGCAGACACATCCACATTTGTGGTCAGCTGGAGGTCATTTTTTAGGGCTCTGGCAGTGCTCCTCCTGTTCCTCCTTGCACAAAGGCGGAGGTAGTGGTCCTGCTGCTGGGTTGTTGCCCTCCTACGGCTCCCTCCACGTCTCCTGGTGTACTGGCCTGTCTCCTGGTAGCGCCTCCAGCCTCTGGACACTACGCTGACAGACACAGCAAACCTTCTTTCCACAGCACGCATTGATGTGCCATCCTGGAAGAGCTGCACTACTTGAGCAACTTCTGTGGGTTGTAGAGTCCATCTCAAGCTACCACTAGTGTGAGAGCACAACTAACATTCAAAAGTGACCAAAACATCAGCCAGAAAGCATTGGCACTGAGATGTGGTCTGTGGTCCCAACCTGCAGAACCACTCCTTTATTGAGAGTGTTTTGATAATTGCCAATAATTTCCATCTATTGTCTATTTCATTTGCACATCAGCATGTGAAATTGATTGTCAATCAGTGTTGCTTCCTAAGTGGACAGTTTGATTTCACAGAAGTTTGATTTACTTGGAGTTATATTCTGTTGTTTAAGTGTTCCCTTTATTTTTTTGAGTAGTGTATATATATATATATATATATATATATATATATATATATATACATACACTGTGGCTCTGAGTGTTGGGGGGAATGGCAGTGGCGGAGGAGAGGGGCACAGAAGGCAGCAGCCACCTGCTGCAGCCTTTACCTGAACGGGATTCGGGCATATGATCTGACGTGGCCATAGACTATAATGGTCCAGACAGAGTGAATGTGCCCTCTGTCGTGCATCAGGTGTGTACGCCTACTGGAGGCGCAGTCTACTAAGCCTATGGCCTCGTCACACTACCGAATCCAGTTTTGTGGGGGAGTTCGGACCAAAGCCCCGACTGGTCCATGTGAAACTCCGTAAGGAAGAATGATGAGATACATACCTGCATAGACAGAGTATGAGAGTGATGAATGGATGGATAGATGGGGGCATTTTTGTCAGGTTTACACAGTGGCTGTTGGGCAGGAAAGAAATCACTTTGTGCAAACGTTGTCCTTATAGCCATGATTCCTTTTTCAGACCCCACCGCTCCACAATTTTACCACGGCCACTGATTTTACCTCGGCTCCCAGGAGGCTTCAGCCGCGCTCAACAGATTCGTCAACTTTCACAGAAGTCCAGTAGGTTCTGCCCTATTTCTGGAAACCTCCATATGGCAAATATGGATGAGACAGACGGATGATTAGATGGATGTCTGAGAAGAGGGCGCCCTGATAATGAACATATATTACAAAGCCAGAACAAAAACAACAGGGGTCCCGGACCCTGGCCGTGTAGACTGATAACTGGTGTACTGCACTTACAGGGGGACATTAAGTCATAGGGGCCACACCAGGCAGGGACCCGATATTACAGGGTGGCAGGAGGGCGACTATTGCAAACAACATAATTAGAGCTATGGGACCTTATGTGCAGAGTATTCAGGGGCCCCATTATGCAATGCAGGCGGGATACACAGTCCCAGCAGAGCTTATATATCAGGTGTAAGGGCCACATAGTAATGGTATCAGGGGCCCCAGCAGCCGCCTGTACTCAGCCCTTATATATCAGGTGTAAGGGCCACACAGTAATGGTATCAGGGGCCCCAGCAGCCGCCTGTACTCAGCCCTTATATATCAGGTGTAAGGGCCACATAGCAATGGTATCAGGGGCCCCAGCAGCCGCCTGTACTCAGCCCTTATATATCAGGTGTAAGGGCCACATAGCAATGGTATCAGGGGCCCCAGCAGCCGCCTGTACTCAGCCCTTATATATCAGGTGTAAGGGCCACATAGTACTGGTATCAGGGCCCCCAGCAGCCGCCTGTACTCAGCCCTTTTATATCAGGTGTAAGGGCCACATAGTAATGGTGTCAGGGGCCCCAGCAGCCGCCTGTACTCAGCCCTTATATATCAGGGGTAAGGGCCACATAGTAATGGTATCAGGGGCCCCAGCAGCCGCCTGTACTCAGCTCCTATATATCAGGTGTAAGGGCCACATAGTAATGGTATCAAGGGCCCAGCAGCCGCCTGTACTCAGCCCTTATATATCAGGTGTAAGGGCCACATAGTAATGGTATCAGGGGCCCCAGCAGCCGCCTGTACTCAGCCCCTATATATCAGGGGTAAGGGCCACATAGTAATGGTATCAGGGGCCCCAGCAGCCGCCTGTACTCAGCTCCTATATATCAGGGGTAAGGGCCACATAGTAATGGTATCAAGGGCCCAGCAGCCGCCTGTACTCAGCTCCTATATATCAGGTGTAAGGGCCACATAGTAATGGTATCAGGGGCCCCAGCAGCCGCCTGTACTCAGCTCCTATATATCAGGTGTAAGGGCCACATAGTAATGGTATCAGGGGCCCCGGCAGCTGCCTGTACTCAGCTCCTATACAGTGGTGGCCAAAAGTATTGGCACCCCTGCAATTCTGTCAGATAATACTCAGTTTCTTCCTGAAAATGATTGCAATCACAAATTCTTTGGTCTTATTATCTTCATTTAATTTGTCTTCAATGAAAAAACACAAAAAGAATTGTCCTAAAGCCAAATTGGATACAATTGGCAATAACTAAATCACACTTGCAGCCAGTTAACATGGATTATGTTATGATCTGCAACATAAACTAAGGAAAGCAAGGGAAAAGCTGTCCCTACAGTAAGACTAAGCTGAATCCCTACGATGTAGCGGGCAGCCTGTTCCTTGTGAACAGACCCGCCTTCATCCTCGGCTAGTCTGAACAGAGACCTATAGAATAAAGGGAGGGGTCCCTAAAAGAACTAAGGACTGGGACAAAAAATGGACACCTCCTAACAGAAGTTGTTGCAGAGCAAAAATACAAACTGAACAAAAAGTACTAGAGGTCCAGAGGACCAAGCAAACTAGACAGAGATAGGCACCGAAGCACCTGGCTAGAGAGACAGGCAAAAAACACTGAAGTCCAGCAAAGCCAGAAGGGCGGAGCTGGAATATATAGGCAGCTAGTCACGTGACCGCAAAACACAAGATAGCAAAAACTAACAGGAGGGTTCTAACAGAGTAAAGTTGACTCAGCCTCTGTCCTGTGTCCTTGTGTGTACCACATTGAGCATGGAGAAAAGAAAGAAGACAAAAGAGCTGTCTGAGGACTTGAGAAACCAAATTGTGAGGAAGCATGAGCAATCTCAAGGCTACAAGTCCATCCCCAAAGACCTGAATGTTCCTGTGTCTTCCGTGCGCAGTGTCATCAAGAAGTTTAAAGCCCATGGCACTGTGGCTAACCTATCTAGATGTGGACGGAAAAGAAAAATTGACAAGAGATTTCAACGCAAGATTGTGCGGATGGTGGATAAAGAACCTCGACTAACATCCAAACAAGTTCAAGCTGCCCTGCAGTCCGAGGGTACAACAGTGTCAACCCGTACTATCCGTCGGCGTCTGAATGAAAAGGGACTGTATGGTAGGATACCCAGGAAGACCCCACTTCTTACCCCGAGACATAAAAAAGCCAGGCTGGAGTTTGCCAAAACTTACCTGAGAAAGCCTAAAACGTTTTGGAAGAATGTTCTCTGGTCAGATGAGACAAAAGTAGAGGTTTTTGGGAAAAAGCATCAACATAGAGTGCACAGGAAAAAAAAGAGGCATTCAAAGAAAAGAACATGGTCCCTACAGTCAAACATGGCGGAAGTTCCCTGATGTTTTGGGGTTGCTTTGCTGCCTCTGGCACTGGACTGCTTGACCGTATGCATGGCATTATGAAGTCTGAAGACTACCAACAAAGTTTGCAGCATAATGTAGGGCCCAGTGTGAGAAAGCTGGGTCTCCCTCATAGGTCATGGGTCTTCCAGCAGGACAATGACCCAAAACACACTTCCAAAAGCACTATAAAATGGTTTGAGAGAAAGCACTGGAGACTTCTAAGGTGGCCAGCAATGAGTCCAGACCTGAATCCCATGGAACATCTGTGCAGAGATCTCAAAATGGCAGTTTGGAGAAGGCACCCTTCAAATATCAGGGACCTGGAGCAGCTTGCCAAAGAAGAATGGTCTACAATTGCAGCAGAGCATTGTAAGAAACTCATTGATGGTTACCGGAAGCGGTTGTTCGCAGTTATTTTGGCTAAAGGTTGTGCAGCCAAGTATTAGGCTGAAGGTGCCAATACTTTTGTCTGGCCCATTTTTGGAGTTTTGTGTGAAATGATCATTGATTTGATTGTTGTTTCATTCTCTTTTGTGTTTTTTCTTTGCAAGAAAATTAAATGAAGATAATAATACCAAAGAATTTGTGATTGCAATCATTTTCAGGAAGAAACTGAGTATTATCTGACAGAATTGCAGGGGTGCCAATACTTTTGGCCACCACTGTATATCAGGTGTAAGGGCCACATAGTAATGGTATCAGGGGCCCCAGCAGCCACCTGTACTCAGCTACTATATATGGCCACGGCCGAAAGTGTTGGCAATCTTAAAATTGTTCCAGAAAATGAAGTATTTCTCCCAGAAAATTATTGCAATTATACATGTTTTGTTATACACATGTTTAATATTCTTTGTGTGTATTGGAACAAAAGAAAAAAACAAACAAAAGGAAAAAAGGCAAATTGGACATCATTTCATATAAAACCCCAAAAATGGGCCGGACAAAATTGATAGCACCTTTCCAAAATTGTGGGTGAACAACTTTGTTTCAAGCATGTGATGCTCATTCAAACTAACCTGTGGCAAGTAACAGGTGTGGGCAATATGAAAATCACACCTGAAACCAGATAAAAAGTGGAGAAGTTGACTCAATCTTTGCATTGTGTCTGTGTGTGCCACACTAAGCATGGAGTACAGAAAGAGAAGAGAACTGTCTGAGTACTTGAGAACCAAAATTGTTGAAAAATATTACCAACGGATTTTGGGTCGCAATGTAGTGCCCAGTGTCAGAAAGCTGGGTTTGCGTCCTAGGTCATGGTTCTTCCAGGAGAATGACCCCAAACATACTTCAAGAAGCCCGCAGAAATGGATGGAAACATAGCGCTGGAGAGGTATGAAGTAGCAGCAACTATGAGAGACATGGAGCAGTTTACAAAAGAAGAGTGGTCAAAATTCCAGCTGAGAGGTGTAAGAAGCTTGTTGATGGTTATAGGAAGCGATTGATTGCAGTTATTTTATTCCAAAGGGTGAGCAACCAAATATTAAAGTTGAGGGTGCCAACAATTTTGTTCAGACCATTTTTGGGGCTGTGTGTGAAATTATGTCCAATTTGCCTTTTTTTTCTGCTTTTTTGTGTTGTTGCAATACACACAAAGAAAATAAAGTGTGTATAGCAAAACATGTGTAACAGCAATAATTGGGAGAAATACTTCATTTTCTGAAACAATTTCAAGGGAGTGAACACTTTCGGCCATAACTATATGTGTAATATAAACATATATACATACACACACACACATACAGTTGAAACCAGAAGTTTCCATACACTATATAAAAAGACACATCTGCATGTTTTTCTCAATATCTGACATGAAATCAGAATAAACCTTTCCCGTTTTAGGTCAATTAGGATTACCATAATTTTTAAAATTTGCCAAATGCCAGAATAATGAGAGAGAGAGAATGTTTAAGTCATTTTTATTACTTACTGCAAAGTCAAAAGTTTACACACACTAAGATTACTATGCCTTTAAACAATTCTGGACTGCCCATATGATGATGTAATGTGTTTGGAAGCTTCTAATAGTTTTTTTTTCTGTAGTATCATGGGAAAGTCTAAAGAAATTAGCGAAGATATCAGGAAGAGAATTGTGGACTTGCACAAGTCTGGCTCATCCTTAGATACAATTTCAAGATACCTGACGGTGCCTCGGTCATCTGTACAAACAATTATACGCAAGTACAAACAAGATGGGAATGTACTGCCATCTTATCGCTCAGGAAGGAGACGGGTTCTGTGTCCCAGAGATGAACGTGCTTTGGTCCGACACGTGCATATCAACCCAAGGACAAAAGCAAGAGACCTTGTGAAGATGATGGCGGAAGCTGGTAAGATTGTGTCAATAACCACAGTGAAACGAGTACTGTATCAACATGGGCTGAAAGGCCACTCTGCCAGGAAGAAGCCGTTACTCCAAAAGAAACATAAAAAAGCCAAATTAATGTTTGCAAATGCACACAGGAACAAAGACCTTAATTTTTGGAGACATGTCTGTGGTCTGATGAAACTAAAATTGAACTTTTTTGGCATAATGACCATCGCTACGTTTGGAGGAAAAAGGGAGAAGCTTGGAAGCCTAAGAACACCATCCCAACTGTGAAACATGGGGGTGGCAGCATCATGATCTGGGGTTGATTTGCTGCAGGAGGGACTGGTTCACTTCACAAAATAGATGACACCATGAGAAAAGAAGGTTATGTGGCAATACTGAAGCAACATCTCAAGACTTCAGCCAGGAAGTTAAAGCTTGGGCGGAAATGGGTATTCCAAATGGACAATGACCCGAAGCATATTGACAAAATGGGAACAAAGTGGCTTAAGAATAACAAAGTCAATGTTTCGGCGTGGCTATCACAAAGCTCTGATTGCAATCCTATTGAAAATTTATGGGCACACTTGCTGCGAGCAAGGCGACCTACAAACCTGGATCTGTTACCCCAGTTTTGCCAGGAGGAATGGGTCCAAATTCCGACCAACTATTGTGAGAAGTTTGTGGAAGGATATCCCAAAAGTTTGACCCAAGTCATTCAGTTTAAGGGTGATGGTACCAAATACTAATGAAATGTATGTAAACTTTTGACTTTATATATATCAAAAATTGATTCTGCTATAACCAGAACCCTGGTAGGATAAACAAAAACATGAACACTTCAAATAATATTAACAATATAATTTTATTAGAACATAAAATAACAATAATTAAAATACCAGGGGCCTCAAATGTGAGGGACAAACAAATGCTGTACCCTGTATCTGCGCAGCAAGAGTAATAACCATATATTACCCCATTACTGAAATAATGTGACTATACAAATGCACTACAAAAGATTTCAATCTGAATAACCGCTCATGTGGCAAAAATAGAAAGAAAGAAATGCATATGCTATTATAACGGTCACTAGACTATCACTGATGAGTTTGAGATACGCCTATAAAATGTAAAGCGGCAGTGCATATGATGATATAGAGTCGACTGTCCAGCAAAAAAGTGCAAAGTGCTTAGATAAAGATAACGCATTGTTTCCAGCCTCAAAGAAACTAATAGATATACTAACATTATTAACCGCTATATGCATCAGGGGAGACTGGGTACATAAAAGAGGCTGGGTACGGTCCCATAGAATAACTATAGTGTAATAGTGGCACTGTCCACAAATAGACAAAACAGCTCAACACATCATGAGAAAGAAATACCTGGTTAGAATGGCAGCTTCTAGGCAGGGTAATCACGCGTCCCTCCACCCCGACGCGCGTTTCATCAACACTTCCTCAGGGGTCGTGCCAGGGAGGGGAACGCCAGATGTTATATAGGGAGCCTAATCCAATCATGAACCGAGCCGGAGAGAAAAAGTGTGTCACCTGACTTTCCGGTATGTGTTCTGGCTGGTATACGGCGCGAGACATTCTGTGCCCGCCCCACATGTGACTCTGCGGCTTCTGGCATTTGACCCGCAGGCCGGCAGTGCAGTCACGGACATGACAGCAGTGCGTGCCAGCAGGGTCTAAGAGCCAGAAACTGCCAAGGTCAGGGGGAGGCGCCCATAAATGCTAGGGCTCAGCAGCCATACACTCTAACCTGATCATACATAATACTAAGATGTGAATAGGCAGAAATTATGGGATTCTATTGTGTAGTGAACAAATATACACACTGATTAGTGATTAGAATAATGTTAAGACTTTGCAGTAAGTAATAAAAATGCCTTAAAACATTCTCTCTCTCATTATTCTGGCATTTGGAAAATATCAAAAATGATGGTAATCCTAATTGACCTAAAACGGGAAAGGTTTATTCTGATTTCATGTCAGATATTGATAAAAACATGCAGATGTGTCTCTTTATATAGTGGATGGAAACTTCTGGTTTCATCTGTATATGTATTGATTTCATGGCTCTAATGATTTTTGGGGGAATTGCTCAAGTTTTTAATGTGAGCATCAAAAATTGTAAAAAAATTTTTACACTTTTATATTTTTTACATATTTCTATGTCGCCAACAAATTCTGCAAAGTTCAGTTTTTTTCTCATTAATAAAACTTGCATTTTTCTAATCATTTATTGTATCATAAAATATTACACACAATGCAGATTGTTCAACTTTGCCAAAATTTGACTTTTCCCATGTGTCCACCAGTCTTGACCAGTACCGGCAAAATTTTGAAGCCTTGCGGAGCTTCTTGGGGAGAGGCTTAACAGCGCCGCAGGTTTTTCCAGCTAATCCTTCACTAAAACAGGCGTGTAAAAGGCCAATCTTCATGAAATGGGACATAATCTTGTGTAACTGTCTGCCCAGAAACAATGTAGGGCTGACAATTATCTAATAGGTTTGAGGCCTTAAAGGGACTCTGTCAGCACAGAATGACTGTTCAAACCAAGCACAGGCACTCGATGCACTCTTGCTGCGGCCAAACAGTTAAGTGCATCTTCTCATCTATTTCTATCCCTGTTACAAAATTGAGCGTCTGGTTGGATGCCCGACCACTGATCCATTCATTCTCAATGGAGCTGTTGGAAAAAGCAGAGCGCTCTGCAGCCCCAAAGGGCAAGAATGGAGGTCAGACTGAGCATGTGCACCGCTGCCCAATTCCAAAAGTGATAAAAGTGGCGCATTCTGCCCATCAGTGCCGCTCTAAGCTGTTGGACACCACCGATCACCTTGGATAGGTGATAAAGGGGTCGTCTGATGAAAAGAAGTTCTCTCGATTTATGTACGGAAGCATCGTTATAAAATACAGTTTTCTCTCATAAAATGTAAGATTTTAGTATTACGTTATACCAGGGATGGCCAATTTATTTTCCCGAGGAGCCCTCCACTGTTCTGGAGGGAAAAATCAACAGGCTGAAATCAATTCTGCTCAATATTAGAATTAATACATTCCGCTGACTCGCTGCTACATGTTACGATAGAGCTTATTGTATCGTCTATCCTTACTTGTAGTGACTCGCCCCCTGGGCCGTGGGGCTCTCGGAACCAGACAACAGGGCAATGCTGGGAGTAGTAGTGGCGACCCGGTCCCGTGGCTCAGGGTGGTCAGACCAAATGCTGTGGCAGTGTATTTGTAGGTTTTGAAAGTCCGACTACGCCACCTGTGGATTGCGGTCAGGGAGGACCGCCGCTGCGGGGCAGACCGCTGAGGCTGGTGTTGGGGGTGCAGCAGGGAATAGTACAACTCCCCATGGGAGGAGTGTAGCCTCAGGGCAGTGTAATAGGATGCTGGGGGTGATGGTGCAGGCGCAGCAGTAATCACACAGAGTCCAATAATGCAGTCCAGGGTCTTTTACTGCAGATCTTATCACAGACCCACCAGGAGTACAGGGAGGAATGGACCTGGGTGTCTGAGGGCATTCGGGCGAGCTCCACTGGTCAGGGTGAGTGGGTAGGCCTACCGTTCTCTCTCTGCCCTTGCTGACTATCTCCTCCTTTAGTGGTATGATAGCCCACGTCCCTGAGCTGGCCGTGTACTACGCCTGTATGGCTTGCGACTCGGGCCCTAGGTACCTATAGCTTGTCTGTGCTGTACTGGTCCCTCTGTGTGGCGGACCTTCCAGGCTTCTTAGGCCAAGGGACCTAAAATCCCTCGCAAGTAGATGATCTGCTGCAGGACTTGCAATTCTGACAGCCTCGGATCCCAGTGTCCGGTATGTTGTTCTCTCTCAGCCAGGACCAGCTCTCGTCGCCTCTGTCCCTGGCTTGCTGTTCCTCCTTAGCCTCCTGGACTCCTCAGCTGCCGCTGACCTGTCCCTCTCTTCTGGGAACCCTTCTGGATGCTTCAGAAGTGGGTCCTGGTCTCCCTAACCCTGCCCTCAGTACCAGCTTTTATAGGGGCAGCCTGCTCCCCCTACTGGCCTGGGACAGGAGGTGCTGCATGCTAATGGTCCATGACCAGAGAACCTCCCTCCTGCTCTCAGACACAGCCTTACAAGTTTGTGGCATCCAGGCCTGGGGTGACACAGTAGCAGCAAATCCACACCATATAATTCAGTGCTTTTTATAAATCATCTGCTCCCGTTATTCAATCATTGTACGATGATAAACAGCTCTTCACACACACATTATGATGCCCCCACAGTACATTCCCCCGACAAAGTATGATGTCCCCACAGTACATTTCACCACACACAGTATGATGTCCCCACAGCACATTCCCCCCCACACACAGTATGATGCCCCCACAGTACATTCCCCCCCACACACAGTATGATGTCCCCACAGTACATTCCCCCCCACACACAGTATGATGTCCTCACAGTACTTCCCCCCCCCCCCCACACACAGTATGATGGCCCCACAGTACATTCCTTCCCACACACAGTATGATGCCCCCACAGTACATTCCCTCACACACACAGTATGATGCCCCCACAGTACATTCCTCCACACACAGTATGATGTCCTCACAGTACATCACCCCACACACAGTATGATGGCCCCACAGTACATTCCCACACACACATTATGATGCCCCCACAGTACATTCCCTCACACACACAGTATGATGTCCCCACAGTACATTCCTCCCCATAAAGTATGATGTCCCCACAATAGATTCCTCCACACACAGTATGATGTCCCCACAGTACATTCCCCCCACACACACACAGTATGATGCCCCCACAGTACATTCCCCCCACACACACAGTATGATGCCCCCACAGTACATTCCGCCCCACACACAGTATGATGCCCCCACAGTACATTCCCACACACACATTATGATGCCCCCACAGTATATTCCCCCTCACACACAATATAATGCCCCTACACAGCATGATGTCCCCACAGTAAATTCTCACACACAGTATGATGCCCCCACAGTAAATTCCCCCACACTCAGTATGATGTCCAAACAGTACATCCCCCCCAAAGTATGATGTCCCCACAGTACATTCCCCCCCACACACAGTATGATGCTCCCACAGTACATTTCCCCCACACACAGTATGATGTCCCCACAGTACATTTCCCCCACACACAGTATGATGTCCCCACAGTACATTCCCCCACACACAGTATGATACCCCCACAGTACATTCCCCCCACACACAATATGATGTCCCCACAGTACATTCCCCCACACACAGTATGATGTCCCCACAGTACATTCCCCCCACAGACAGTATGATTCCCCACAGTACATTCCTCCCCACACACAGTATGATGGCCCCACAGTACATTCCCACACATACACAGTATGATGCCCCCACAGTACATTCCTCCAACACACTGTATAATTCCCCCACACACAGTATGATGCCCCCACAGTACATTCCTTCACACACAGTATGATGCCCCCACAGTACATTCCCCCCACACAGTATGATGTCCCCACAGTACATTTCCCCCCAACACACAGTATGGTGTCCCCACAGTACATTCCCCCACACACACAGTATGATGTCCCCACAGTACATTCCCCCACACAGTATGATGCCCCCACAGTACATTCCCCGACACACAGTATGATGTTCCCCTCTATGCCAGTCTTTTCACCGAGCTAAATACAACTCTCAGCAAAAAAAGTTGTGGACTGGCTCCGTACCGTCTCTGGCCATATTCACCTGTCCACGTGTTTGTGGTTAGGCAGTCCTTCCACTGGGGAGGGCACGGGTAATGTTGTGGGACCCATGCTTGTGGAAGGAGGAGACAATACCGGAAAAAATAATGGCGGCTGGGGACCGAGTATAGATACCCAGTCGCCGCCGCCATAAGATTGTGGACAGCTTCCGCCTCCACGAGCTTAAAAAGCCATATTTCAAGTGCAAGCAGCTGCCCAGAAATCTGGCAGTTTAGTGTTGCGGCCTGTGGGTGGGTGGATGGCTACATACTTGCACTTGCATTCCAAGTAACAGAAAACTAAGCAGATGGTGGCCTCTATCATCATCATGGCCTCACCTCGGCACTATGAACTCTCCAGAAGGAGAAGCCAGGGCCCGCCGGAGTAGTCTCCGGTTCTCTGGTGGGCCCGTCCAACCCTGCCGAAAAGCTGCCCTGGCTAATAAAATTGTGGGGGAAGGTTTCCGGACACTCTGTGGCTGCTTTTTTAATGTGGATCGGCCATGCTTATGCATGTTATTTCTCAAAAAGCATTACAGATCAGGCCATTGTCCAACTCTGTATTCAAGAAATAAAATGCGAAAAGAAAGATGTGTGTGTGTCAAAGCACCACCGACAAGTGCGAGTTGATGTTGGACGGACTGCCATTGCTTCTGCAACAAGCTGAATTACAGGACTTCCTGGGAGAAATGACACCCAGGGTAGATACGGTTTCCCTCTATGCCAGTCCTTTCATCGAACTAAATACAACTGTCAGCAAAAAAAAGTTGTGGACTGGCTATGTACCGTCCCTGGCCACGTTCACCTGTCCATGTGTTTGTGGTTAGGCGGTCCTTCTCAGTAAGTGCACTGGGGAGGGCACGGGTAATGTTGTGGGACCCGTGCTTGTGGAAGGCAGAGGCGATACCGGGAAATATAGTGGTGGCTGGGGAAAGAGTATGGACACCCGGCCGCCGCCGACATGAGGTTATGAAAAGCTTCCGCCTCCACGAGCCTAAAAGGCTACATTTCAAGTGCAAGTAGCTGTCAAAAATTTGTCAGTATAGTATTGCAGCCGGTGGGTAGGTGGGTGGCTGCCTGCATACTTGCACTTGCATTCCAAGGAACTGAACGCTGAGGAGGGACAAGGACGTGGATGGTGATTGTTGCAAATCTGTAACGACAGGTCCATGGCGGGAGGCATCTTCGCATGCGCCAAGCATCTCTTATGATGGGCACACTTTTAGGCAGTGACCTGGGAGTCAGAGATGCTTCCATGCTGTTCCCATGTCTTTTCAGCACTGTATGCATGTGTCTGATGATGTGTCACACACCACATGGCCAGATAAGGTTGTAAAATGTTAAAATGACATTTCCTGGTGAATGCATTTGTGTTGGTTGAAAGCAATGCAAAAGTGCAAAAACGCATCAAAAACGCTACGTGTGAACATAGCCCAAGGTGTGGAGGAGTATTTTTGTTTTTGGTTATTTATTTTCCCTTATATACAAGTTATAACTCTGGAAAGGATGTTCCTTAACATACTTCCCAGGAAAATCCATTTTGGTTTGGTTTTTGTATATTTTATTGTGAGTCCGTAAAAGTGGCGTAAATACTTCTGACAACATTGTTGACAGCAGTGACCTGGGAGTCAGAAATGCTTCCAGGGGTCTTCCCCATGCTGTTCCCATGTCATTTGAGCACTGTTCCCATCGATTTGGGCAATTTTTAGGCCCTCTGCAGACCGCCGGGGGGAGCCGCCTGAAAAATGCTCGAGTTTCCCATAGACTTACATTGGGCTCATTGCTCGGGTCGAGCAGCCGAGTATTCCAATGTGCTCGACCCGAGCATCGAGCACCCGAGCATTTTAGTGCTCGCCCATCACCATTAATGACGTAAATGATTGATCACTTGGGTCACTTATCATTAATTCTTCAATATTTGTCACAGTTGTTAATAGTAAACTCTCCAACCAATGAGGTAAATGTTATTTGGTAAAAAAAAGACACGCGAGGAATAAATATACACAATATTTCCCATAATATGACTATTATATCTTTGAGGAATGTTCACAAGTGGCAGTTTTTTCAGGGTTATTTTTCTGCTGCTAAAACACTGCGTTTTACAGTACCAGCTTAGAGAATGAGATTTCTAAAGTCTCATTCACATGCTGCGTTTTTTTCCTTTTTTTATTTTAAATTTGCAGGATGTTAATTCTTTCAGGGGTTTTGCAACATTTTTCACCCATTCAAATGAATGAAAAAAAAAACCCACAAGTATAAACACTGCAAAAACACAGCAAATAAGTGTGGATTGTATGCAGTGTTTTTCCTGAGTACAACCTGGTTTTTGGTGTGGAAAAAAATGCTGCAAAAACGCAACGTGTGAACATTCCCTTATCCTGGTTGTGTTGTATTTGGAAATAAAAGAGGACGGCCAAAAAAGCATATTGCTAGGCAGCATGTATGTGTGTAGAGGCATTCCTTGAAGATTCCATCACAAGATTCCATGATGACATCACAGGTCATGGTCGGGCATTATGACATCACAGCTCACAGTCACTATATATACAATGTACACAGGTTCACGGCTGCCTTTGTTGGCTTCATAGTGACTGAGCGCACTTGCAGTTTCTCGCTATTCTATAGTGACTGATCGCACTTGCAGTTTCTCGCTATCCCATAGTGACTGAGCGCACTTGCAGTTTCTCGCTATTATATATAGTGACTGATCGCACTTGCAGCTTCTATGGCTGAATTACTTTTGGACAATCTTCAAGTAGAAGCTCTATGGGAGATTCTTACCACCAATCGCCCTGAGATTGTGCTTCTACCACCCGATGGCGTCCTCAGCTTCACTCACCGGCTGGTGGTGGAGCTTGTAAGGGACTGCCTTACCAAATACCACCGAGGTCATCTCACCTCAGAGTATCTGACGGATTTACCTCAGAACATCAGGACATTACTACAGCAGGTAAGTGGCGGAAGCTCCGCATAACACTTCTCAATAATGGATAATAATGGTGGGATAGAAGCAGGGGCTGATTAAGAGTAGCCAGGGCCCTGGGCAGTTTAGGAGGTGTGGGGCCACAGCACCCGATGTATCACATGACATGTCACAAGATTGCCTTTGATAGATCATGTGATAAGTCACGCGATTAACATGCAGGTGCTCGGGTGCACTACACATAACAGAGCGCTATACATAATAGAGCAGGGGTGGGAAAGTAATATTACTGAGGGGCCAAATGAGAAATGTGACTGTTGTGTAGGCCGAATCAATAGGCTGAAATTAATTCTGCTCAATATTAACATATGAATTATATTTTATATTATTAACTGTATCACTTATTATTGAGCAGAATTAAGTGTGCTGGCATCCCCCTACATACAGAAAGAGCCCACACACATACCCTATATACAGTAAGAGCCCACACACAGCTCCCTTTATACAGTAAGAGCCCATACATAGCACCAATGTACAGTATGAGCTCACACACAGAATCCTATTTAGAGTATGAGCCCTCACATAGCCCTCTATATACAGCCAAGCTCTCACATAGCCCTCTATATACAGTATGAGCCCTCACATAGCCCGCTATAAATAGCTGAGCCGTCACATAGCCCCCTATATACAGCATGAGCCCCCACACACTTTAAATGTTGCTTGGCAGCATGTATTTGTGCAGAGCCGCCGCTATAAGATTCCATCACAAGATTCCATGATGACATCACTAGTGATGGTCGGCCATTATGACATCAGAGCTCACAGTCACTGTGTACAATCTACACAGGGTCATGGCTGCCGTTGTTGGCTCCATAGTGACTGAGCACTTGCAGTTTCTCGCTATGGAACATTAGGACATTCCACAGCAGGTAAATGGTGGACGCTCCGCACAAATCTTCTCCACAATAATGGATAATAACGGTGGGATAGAAGCTTCTTCTTTCTTCCAATATAAAACAGGACAAGACCCCAGATATGTAGTCAATGTATCTGCAGAGAGGAGCAGATGTCAGATACAATGGCGGCCTTCATTGTGATCTTTCTCATCTCGAGATTTTTCATTTGTGTTTCTTTTCTTCTTTATAGGCTGAAAAAAGATCTCAATATAGAGATTTGTCTTTTGTTAAAGAACTGGCCGAAAAAGTCCTGTGTGTACTGGAAGGTCCGGCCCGCTCATCGGAACGCCCGGTAAGGATCCATCATCTTCTCTATCACACGTCCTTGTTTTCTGATCTTCTCCAGATCACCAGCCAGATATCAGAAGATCTGGTGTTAGATCTTATCGGCCTCCCTGTCAGCCCCTGGCAAGCACAGGAGGTAATATGGCCGCCTGTCTCTGCTGATGGCAGTCTGTATTCTGCTGATGTAGTCACAGCTCAGTGGTGGGAAGTCTGTATTTCCGCCTCTGTCTCCCTCTATTATCCATATTAATGTTTTTGCAATGTTACCTCATCTTAATCCATTTTATCTGATAAAAGTCCTCATGATGGCGGCTGATCTGTATAGTTACAGTTGGTGCGTCTGTAAATGCGGGTTTAGTCCTTCCTGATTTGTGGATTTGGTGATTTAGTGGAAGGTTCCTCGTGGTAATTCTATATATTCTATCAATCAGGAGACACCAGAAGGCGACACCGAAGACGAGCAAAATGTGACCCCAGAGACCCCTGACCCTAATACGAGTCAGCCGGGACCGAGAAGCGATCTGACTACAGGTGAGCCGATCACACAACCTTCTACCGGAAATATCCAGATATTAAAGAGAACAGGGGATAATGTCATAGTTACTCTTTCCACTCTGTAATCAAACATACAGAGAGCCAAAATGAAAAACTTGGAAAAAGTCACGAGCCAACCAGAATGCAGTATAATGGATCCCACAAAGTCCTCCATAACGAGTAATGGGTCCCAGAAAGTCCTCCATAATGAATAATGGGTCCCACATAGTCCTCTATGCAGAATAATGGGCCCCACATAGTGCTCCATGCAGAATAATGGGCCCCACATAGTCCTCCATACAGAATAATGCCCCACATAGTCCTCCACACAGAATAATGGGCCCCACAAAGTCCTCCAAACAGAATAATGGGCCCCACAAAGTCCTCCACACAGAATAATGGGCACCAGATAGTCCTCCATACAGAATAATGGGTCCCACAAAGTCATCCATACAGAATAACGTGCCCCAGATAGCCCTCCATACAGAATAATTGGCCCCACATAGTCCGGCACACAGTATAATGGGCACCACATAGTACTCCATACAGTATAATGGGCACCACATAGTCCTCCATACGAAATAATGGGCCCCACATAGTCCTCCATACAGAATAATGGACCCCACATATTCCACCATACAGAATAATAGGCCCCACATAGTCCTCCATACAGAATAATGGCCCCACATAGTCCTCCATACAATATAATGGCCCCACATAGTCCTCCATAAGGAATAATGGCCCCACATAGTCCTCCTTATGGAATAATGGCCCCACATAGTGCTCCATACAGAATAATGGCCCCACACAGTCCTCCACACAGTATAATGGCCCCACATAGTCCTCCATACAGGATAATTGACCCCACATAATCCTCCATACAGAATAATGGGCCCCACATAGTCCTCCATACAGAATAATGGGCCCCACATAGTCCTCCATAGAGATTAATGGGCCCCACATAGTCCTCCATACAGTATTATGGGCCCCACATAGTCCACCGTAGAGTATAAAGGGCCCCACATAGTCCTTCATAGAGAATAATAGGCCCCACATAGTCCTCCATACAGTATTATGGGCCCACATAGTCCTCCATAAAGTATTATGGGCCCCACAAAGTCCTCCATAGAGAATCATAGGCCCCACATAGTCCTCCATACAGTATAATGGGCCCCACATAGTCCTACATACAGAATAATGGGCCCCATATAGTCCTCCATACAGAAAAATGGGCCCCACATATTCCACCATACAGAATAATAGGCCTAACATAGTCCTCCATACAGAATAATGGCCCCACATAGTCCTCCATACAATATAATGGCCCCACATAGTCCTCCATAAAGAATAATGGCCCCACATAGTCCTCCATACAGAATAGTCATTTCTCCATTATATTGCTGTATTATGTCTGTAGGATTAATATCCTCTAATACATTTTATTTCCTCATCATTTTATCGCTATTTTAGAAACAACTGAGCTGTTGGATCCTGACAGTGTAATCTTAGAGATCCCGGAGATCCAAGAACCTGCCGGTGTAAGTATTATAGAGGTAGATGTCTGTGTATCACCAGATCACGGGGTGTGAATGACCCGTCCAGTATTATCCCCCATATAACCAGGGGGCGCCTCTATTATTAGAGGAGATGACACTATTGCATTAGATAATAGCGTTTATATTATAGGGAATCCGTCAGCAGGTTTCTGCTCACCTATCGGATCAGTGACATCAGCTGGGACATAATATAGGAGGAGACGTTTCTGCATCTGGAGATTTTCTCCAGCAGCTTCTAGATCTTAATATCATTTCTTCTTCTTCTTCTTTTCTAGGACTTGATGGAATCATTGATCCCGGCGAGAAAGCCGCGTATGAGCGACTACGAAACATCTAAGCTGATCAGCAGCGGATCTTTTGGGTGAGATTTCAGTTAGCATAAGCCACATTTCTCAGGGTTCCCTATGATAATGCTTCATCCTCTGTGCTTTGCCATTCAGTGTTATCATAGGGACATGATCTGAGGTGAAAGGTGATAACGTGACCTGGGTGAGGGTCCGGCAGACGTGGCATTGTGCAGACTTCCCATAGGTGATAATGTGACCTGGGTGAGGGTCTGGCAGACCTAGCATTGTGCACACCTTCCATAGGTGACAATGTGGCCTGGGTGAGGGTGTGGAAGATGTGGCATTGTGCAGACCTCCCACAGGTGATAATGTGACCTGAGTGAGGGTCCGGCAGACGTGGCATTGTGTAGACCCTCCCATAGATGATCTATGTAGTATTATTTAATGTATTTCTAGATGTGGATTTCTAGTAATGGTCGGACTTCTGGTATTAAACATTAGTACAGAAGATCATATAATGACTTCTATAGAAGGACTGTTAATAAGGATTCACTATAAACCATGGTTTCTTCTTCTCTCCAGGTCTGTCCACTTAGTTCACCATAAAGACTCACAGAAGATCTTCGCTATGAAGAAAATTGCCAAGCGGGACCTGGATACTCCAAAACATGTGGAAGGGGCCTATCTGGAGAGGGACATCCTGACATTCGCTGACTGTCCCTTTGTGACCTCCATGCTCTGCTCCTTCCCTACTAGATCTCACCTGTGTATGGTCATGGAGTATGTAGGAGGTAGGAGATGTACATGTATTATATTCAGCCCATGTCTGCTGACATCTTATCACCGCTCATATCATTAGGACTTGTCCCCGTGGACGGTTACATCCCCGCAGAGCATTTACTATAGATATTATGGAAAGTCATTGATGTGTGTGATCTCCCTGTATGTCCGCACTGAGCACGTCAGTATCGCCAGCTGTAGACGAGATGAGACATCACTTTATTAGTGACATGGACGACATCTCACCATGACCTCAGACTAATATTCTGTGCTCTATACATTATATCTGTATATATTCTCTCCTGGCCCAATGTCTCCGCTCACTTCTCATGATCCATCGTGGTGATCTGCTGTATAAACCCCTCACCGCTCATATTTCCTTTCTTCTATAGGTGGAGACTGTGGGACCCTCCTAAGCACCAGGGGTCCTTTATCTGTCCCCTTGGCCCGCCTGTACTTTGCTGAAGCGATACTTGCTGTGGAATACCTGCACAGCTATGGTGTGTTGCATAGAGACCTGAAGCCAGAGAAGTAAGTGCCCCCTATAGTTTAATAAAGGGGGGAAAGTTATCATTTATTACCACACAGCCCGTGAGACTAAAACCATCTTCTCTTTCACAGCCTCCTGATTACACCGGCTGGACACATTAAAGTCGCCGATTTTGGGATTTCAAAAGTTGGTGTCATGATACCAGAAACCAACACCCACAAGGAATCATTGGAGGACATCGCCAGAGAGTTCCAGGACCATGAGGTTGGCATCACTTACAGGAACTTAGATGGTTCTTTACAAATCTCATCACACTATTGTCTCTTCTCTACGTTCTTCATTTCTAGAGAACTTTTCAACTGATATTTTATCTTCTGTCATTGAGTTTTTATGTCGAGAACTTGTCATAATAATAATTTCATCAATTCTCATTTTTACCTTCTGTTGGTTTCCAGGACTGTGGCACCCCGCTTTACATGGCCCCAGAAATCATTCTGAAGAAAGGCTATGGAAGACCTGCCGACTGGTGGTCAATGGGAATCATCCTGCATGAGTTTCTGGTGGGATATGTACCATTTCATGGGGATTCCCTATCTGAGCTCTATAAAAATATTGTCACTGGTAAGTAGAATAATCCGATCATTGCTTTGACTGGTTACATGAATTTAGTTATTTCCTCTACTTTATCTTACAGTCCAAAACAGAGGTTTTATTTTCTGTAATTTTCTATATAACAGGAGACATAATTTGGGATTGGGATCGCGCTCCTCCCCCCGATGCTCAGGACCTTATTAATGACCTGCTCAGAACAAATCCTGCACAAAGACTTGGGACAGGTAACTGATATACTTTATTAGTATTAATATTCACTTTTTACAACGAGGACTCTTCGCTCCTGTCCATGAGGATCAGCACTTCTCTATCTGCTTGCCTATTTCTAGTTCTCCATCATATAACTTTCAGTTTGTTTCCTTCGGTTTTGTCATTACTTAAGATTAAGAAATACTGTTCAGATATGGAGCAGCCTCTAACAATGTCCGCATCACTTTTGTTTTTCTTTTTCCAGGAGGAGCATTTGAGATCAAGAGTTATCCATTCCTGAGTGACTTAGAATTTGAAAACCTTCTAAGTCAGAAGCCGGAGTACATTCCTCGGCTTGTTTCAGATGAGGACACCAGCTTATTTATCAGTAAGTAGAAGACGTCATCTAGACTAAGCGGCTGTTTGTCTCGTCTTCAATAATATGTGACAATCGGTTCCCATTAATAGTAGTGATAAATGGTGACTGTGTTATACTGACAACCGCCAATAACACTTCATTACCTATGTCTTGTAGATCACGCTGATACAAACAAGCCTATTGTCTCAGAGGAGAAGGACACAAGTGAGGATAATGAGAGCCTTTTCTTCCAAAATTTTACAACATCCTCTAAAAGGCTTTCTAAAGTAAGTGATCAATAAATCCAGAATACATAAAAAGACCTCTAAGGCTGAGTTCACACGATGCGTTTTTCATGTGTTTCCGCGGCGTTTTTGCAGTTGCGTAAACGTCGCGGAAACGCATGAAAAACGCATGGTAGAAGGGCAGCAATGTTCCCCAATGGAAATCCGCATGTGCTGTGCCCATGATGCGGATTTTTCCGCAGCGTAAACGCTGCGGTCAAAAATCCGCAGCATGTCAATTAATTTTGCGGAAACGCTGCTCTTTTGCCGCCATTGACTTGCATTAGACCGCATGGAATCCGCATCACTGTATATGTTGATGCGCTTTTCATGCGGTCTAATGTGCGGATGGTACCCGGGTGTGGATGAGAGGACTCTCATCCAGACCCAGGTACCATTAAAAAAAAAAGAATAAAATAAAAAATATATATATTCTCACCTTCTGACGGCCCGCGCTGCGTCCTGCCGGCTTCCCGCGCACTTCGCGGTTGAATGAAGGACCTTCGCTGACGTCAGAGTCATGTGACGGGTCACGTGACGCTGACGTCGGAAGGTCCTACAGTCTTCACTGCCGGCAGCCGGGACCGATGAAGCAGGACACCGGGGGCCATCAGAGGGTAAAGTATATATTTATTTTTTGACATCACACACTATATAAATCCATGCCGGCTGCATGGATTTATATAGTGTGAAGTTGACAAGCACTTTCCAAGTGATGCTAAAATCGCTTGGGAAGTGCTTGTCAACCCGCATGCGGAAATGAAAGTGAAGACCGCTTCATTTCCGCATGTCCCTGGCAGGAAACCGCATGTACAATCCGCATGAATTTTTTCCTGCCAGAGAGATGCTTTAACGCTCAGGAAAAAATCCTGAGCATTTCTGCATCGTGTGCACATACCCTAAACGTAAAAAATTTAATTTCATATCTTATTTTTGTCATTTTTTAGCTCTGTACCACCGCTATCAAGTTTCCTCCAGAGTGTACCCCGGCATCCAGCAGAAACATCTCAGAAATGTGAGTAGATTATGGGGTCATTATTGGGAGCTCCAGGCTAATATATGTGCACAACACCAAATATAGGACATAAATACCATAATATTGAATGCAGCATCCACCGCCCCATGATCAGCGGTCATTGGCTATTGGCTTCAGAATCCGCTGGAGATAACAACCCATAATTGCTGCCGGTCAGGCATTGTTAGTTTTGCCCACACTGCAGGAGATATGTAGTATTACATGCCGGCCATTGTTGCTAGTTGTTTCCATAGAAGGTCGTTTTGAGCAGGAGACTTCCCCACTATGACTTTCATATGTCCTATTAGGCCTTATAGTCGGGGTTCTTCTAGTGAGACAATCCCTTTTATACTGAATTTACTTGTGATTTACACGTTTTTCTTCTTCCTAACAGGCAGAAAGGATCTTCTCCTGAATCTGCTAGAGACGATGCTATAACCAGCTTGCCGTCCTCGTCCCCATTGTCAGGTACGTAGATGTCTATAGCACAATGTGAATGTTGTCATCAAGGGTGAAATATTTCCACATGGTTTTTCTTTAACGGGTCTCCTATGTTATCCATGTTTCAAGGAACCCAATTACTTTGCCCATGGGACCATACAGTGTCTCCATTTCTGCAACTTTGTACAGTATTATCATGGATTCTGTGATACATTGTTGCATCCAGTAACCTCCGTCATCATAATGAGACATCGTCTCCTATAGTAGAATATCGCTCATTAGGGATGCACCACATGGCGGCACACAGGGCGCTCACTGCTCCATATTAGTGACACATCTAATGCCCCTCATATTAGGTCATGTCCGGTATATAGGACTTATTCTGCCCTATTGTGTAATACCAGATTGTCAGGACTATAGGGGACAGGACTAGAACAATCTATATACTATACACAGGAGAGATACGAAGCAGATCCCATAACAATATGTCTTTAGTGAGTTGTTGTTTTTTCTTCTTTTTGATCAGAATTTCCAGCTGATGACGAAAAATCAGAAAATGGGAAAAAGAGACGAGGTAAGTGTGAGAGTCATCTCCATGTTGTGTGATGTCGTCAGTGAGAATAATTCATGTGGAGCAGATGTCATCTGTCGGAGATGGGATTGTCACATGTATGATGGCTGACGATGATCCCTGACCTCTGTGTGATGAGATTCCTCTGCGTCCGGCCACAGTGACCGCACAGTAGTATCATGTCATATGGAGTCCCATCACTTACATTATATTTCCTTCTCTTCTCATAGGTTCCATCTTCCGCCGGATCTTATCATCCTGCCGGCGTGGATTATCCAGGGCTGCTCGCGTATTTGCGTGTTGTCACCGTTCCCCTAGAGACATCTAAAAGACGGTAAACCTCCGCATCCAGCGCCCTGAAGTCCAGCAGATCCACCATCACTGCTGGAGCTGTACAGAAGGACCTTCACCATCTACCGGTGGCCTTCTGACTGTTACATCTCTGCCCGGACAATCTCAGTATCACCTCTGTCACCAGGCTCCGCGGTATTCATACTGCTCGCAGACGTGGCGGTTACTGATCACCTGGTATCTGACCCCGGCTGTCCTCCTGACTATGAGTTTGCCTACTGATTCTGTTCCTGGTTTTGTCCCTCCCTTCTATCCTATTATTAATTAAAAAAAAATTACAATTATTATTACTGAGATCTTGGTTCATCCATCAAACTTTACTCTGCATTTTGTTAACTGATAAAAATAATTTATTGACACTTCTGCTTTTAAAAGGATATATAGAGTATGCTTATAATATATATACAGTATGCTGATTATATATACATGGTGACAAAGTCACTGGCAAAGTGCTGGAGGGGAGGTATGTTTCACTGAGGCTGTTAGCTTCAGTGATTTGAAGTCCATAAGTTTTCCACCAGCACACTATGTGTTGAGAGGGATTAATCGGCCATTTTAAGGGCTGGGTTTTTGTGAACGACCATAGAGCGGGTTGGGAGGTTGTTCACCATTTGGGAGGTCATTCACCATATCTCCACCCCAGGGTGGGGACTAGGATGTATATAGTCCTTCTAAGGCATTCAGTGTTCAGTAGGGCTGGAGAGAGGAACTCCAGCGCTTTGTGTCCTGAGAAGGAAAAGCTGAACTAGTGGATGGTTGCTCTCCTGAGCGGGCAGATCCCCACAGCAACACGGCTGTATGTTATGTTTTGTTTTTCCTTAGGTCAGAAAGCACGTATTTATTTTTGCTAACTCCTCACTGGCTTATGCAGCATCTTCAAATAAACCAGTGAGAGACTTAAGGAGACAGTGCTCCGGTGGCTACTTCTGTGTGCAACTGAATGGGCCCATCTACCATAGTATATATATACTGAATGCTTATACCGTATTTTTCGGACTATAAGAAGCACCGGACCATAAGACGTACCTAGGTTTTAGAGGAGGAAAATAGAAAAAAAATTGAAGCAAAAAATGTGGTCATTATGCCCTGTTAAGGGGGAGGGGGTCTGCTGCTGACACTGTTATAGGGGTAATGTCTCCCAATTCTGTTAATATCCCCCATCCTGGTATATTTATATATACACTGCTCAAAAAAATAAAGGGAACACTGAAATAACCCATCCTAGATCTGAATGAATGAAATATTCTCATTGAATACTTTGTTCTGTACAAAGTTGAATGTGCTGACAACAAAATCACACAAAAATCATCAATGGAAATCACATTTATTAACCAATGGAGGCCTGGATTTGGAGTCACCCCCAAAATTAAAGTGGAAAAACACACTACAGGCTGATCCAACTTTGATGTAATGTCCTTAAAACAAGTCAAAATGAGTCTCAGTATTGAGTGTGGCCTCCATGTGCCTGTATGACCTCCCTACAACGCCTGGGCATGCTCCTGATGAGGCTGAGTATTGTGTGTGGCCTCCACGTGCCTGTATGACCTCCCTACAACGCCTGGGCATGCTCCTGATGAGGCTGAGTATTGTGTGTGGCCTCCACGTGCCTGTATGACCTCCCTACAACGCCTGGGCATGCTCCTGATGAGGCTGAGTATTGTGTGTGGCCTCCACGTGCCTGTATGACCTCCCTACAACGCCTGGGCATGCTCCTGATGAGGCTGAGTATTGTGTGTGGCCTCCACGTGCCTGTATGACCTCCCTACAACGCCTGGGCATGCTCCTGATGAGGCTGAGTATTGTGTGTGGCCTCCACGTGCCTGTATGACCTCCCTACAACGCCTGGGCATGCTCCTGATGAGGTTGCGGATGGTCTCCTGTGGGATCTCCTGCCAGACCTGGACTAAAGCATCCGCCAACTCCTGGACAGTCTGTGGTGCAACGTGACGTTGGTGGATGGAGCGAGACATGATGTCCCAGATGTGCTCAATCGGATTCAGGTCTGGGGAACGGGTGGGCCAGTCCATAACCTCAATGCCTTCATCTTGCAGGAACTGCTGACACTCCAGCCACATGAGGTCTGGCATTGTCCTGCATTAGGAGGAACCCAGGGCCAACCGCACCAGCACATGGTCTCACAAGGGGTCTGAGGATCTCATCTCGGTACCTAATGGCAGTCAGGCTACCTCTGGCGAGCACATGGAGGGCTGTGCGGCCCTCCAAACAAATGCCACCCCACACCATTACTGACCCACTGCCAAACCGGTCATGCTGAAGGATGTTGCAGGCAGCAGATCGCTCTCCACGGCGTCTCCAGACTCTGTCACGTCTGTCACATGTGCTCAGTGTGAACTTGATTTCATCTGTGAAGAGCACAGGGCGCCAGTTGCCACTTTGCCAATCCTGGTGTTCTAAGGCAAATGCCAAGAGTCCTGCAAGGTGTTGGGCTGTGAGCACAACCCCCATCTGTGGACATCGGGCCCTCATACCACCGTTATGGAGTGGGTTTCTAAGCGTTTGTGCAGACACATCCACATTTGTGGTCAGCTGGAGGTCATTTTGCAGGGCTCTGGCAGTGCTCCTCCTGTTCCTCCTTGCACAAAGGCGGAGGTAGCGGTCCTGCTGCTGGGTTGTTGCCCTCCTACGGCTTCCTCCACGTCTCCTGGTGTACTGGCCTGTCTCCTGGTAGCGCCTCCAGCCTCTGGACACTACGCTGACAGACACAGCAAACCTTCTTTCTACAGCTCGCATTGATGTGCCATCCTGGATGAGCTGCACTACCTGAGCAACTTCTGTGGGTTGTAGAGTCCATCTCAAACTACCACGAGTGTGAAAGCACAACCAACATTCAAAAGTGACCAAAACATCAGTCAGAAAGCATTGGTACTGAGATGTGGTCTGTGGTCCCCACCTGCAGAACCACTCCTTTATTGAGGGTGTCTTGATAATTGCCAATAATTTCCATCTATTGTCTATTCCATTTGCACATCAGCGTGTGAAATTGTTTGTCTATCAGTGTTGCTTCCTAAGTGGACAGTTTGATGTCACAGAAGTTTGATTTACTTGGAGTTATGTTCTGTTGTTTAAGTGTTCCCTTTATTTTTTTGAGTAGTGTACATATATATATATATATATACACTGTGGCTCTGGGTGTTGGGGGGAACGGCAGTGGCGGAGGAGCGGGGCACAGAAGGCAGCTGCCACCTGCTGCAGCCTACACCTGAACGGGATTCGGGCATATGATCTGACGTGGCCATAGACTATAATGGTCCAGACAGAGTGAATGTGCCCTCTGTCGTGCATCAGGTTTGTACGCCTACTGGAGGCGCAGTCTACTAAGCCTATGGCCTCGTCACACTACCGAATCCAGTTTTGTGAGGGAGTTCGCACCAAAGCCCCGACTGGTCAATGTGAAACTCCGTAAGGAAGAATGATGAGATACATACCTGCATAGACAGAGTATGAGAGTGATGAATGGATGGATAGATGGGGGCATTTTTGTCAGGTTTACACAGTGGCTGTTGGGCTCTAAAGAAATCACTTTGTGCAAACGTTGTCCTTATAGTCATGATTCCTTTTTCAGACCCCACCGCTCCACAATTTTACCACGGCCACTGATTTTACCTCGGCTCCCAGGAGGCTTCAGCCGCGCTCAACAGATTCGTCAACTTTCACAGAAGTCCAGTAGGTTCTGCCCTATTTCTGGAAACCTCCATATGGCAAATATGGATGAGACAGACGGATGATTAGATGGATGTCTGAGAAGAGGGCGCCCTGATAATGAGCATATATTACAAAGCCAGTACAAAAACAACAGGGGTCCCGGACCCTGGCCGTGTAGACTGATAACTGGTGTACTGCACTTACAGGGGGACATTAAGTCATAGGGGCCACACCAGGCAGGGACCCGATATTACAGGGTGGCAGGAGGGCGACTATTGCAAACAACATAATTAGAGCTATGGGCCCTTATGTGCAGAGTATTCAGGGGCCCCATTATGCAATGCAGGCGGGATACAGAGTCCCAGCAGAGCTTATATATCAGGTGTAAGGGCCACATAGTAATGGTATCAGGGGCCCCAGCAGCCGCCTGTACTCAGCTCCTATATATCAGGTGTAAGGGCCACATAGTAATGGTATCAGGGGCCCCAGCAGCCGCCTGTACTCAGCTCCTATATATCAGGTGTAAAGGCCACATAGTAATGATATCAGGGGCCCCAGCATCTGCCTGTACTCAGCCCTTATATATCAGGTGTAAGGGCCACATAGTAATGGTATCAGGGGCCCCAGCAGCTGCCTGTACTCAGCTCCTATATATCAGGTGTAAGGGCCACATAGTAATGGTATCAGGGGCCCCAGCAGCCGCCTGTACTCAGCTCCTATATATCAGGTGTAAGGGCCACATAGTAATGGTATCAAGGGCCCCAGCAGCCGCCTGTACTCAGCGCCTATATATCTGGTGTAAGGGCCACATAGTAATGGTATCAGGGGCCCCAGCAGCCGCCTGTACTCAGCTCCTATATATCAGGTGTAAGGGCCACATAGTAATGGTATCAGGGGCCCCAGCAGCCGCCTGTACTCAGCTCCTATATATCTGGTGTAAGGGCCACATAGTAAAGGTATCAGGGGCCCCAGCAGCTGCCTGTACTCAGCTCCTATATATCAGGTGTAAGGGCCACATAGTAATGGTATCAGGGGCCCCAGCAGCTGCCTGTACTCAGCCCTTATATATCAGATGCAAGGGCCACATAGTAATGGTATCAGGGGCCCCAGCAGCTGCCTGTACTCAGCGCCTATATATCTGGTGTAAGGGCCACATAGTAATGGTATCAGGGGCCCCGGCAGCCGCCTGTACTCAGCTCCTATATATCAGGTGTAAGGGCCACATAGTAATGGTATCAGGGGCCCCAGCAGCCGCCTGTATTCAGCTCCTATATATCAGATGTAAGGGCCACATAGTAATGGTATCAGGGGTCCCAGCAGCCGCCTGTACTCAGCTCCTATATATCAGGTGTAAGGGCCACATAGTAATGGTATCAGGGGCCCCGGCAGCAGCCTGTACTCAGCCCTTATACATCAGGTGTAAGGGCTACATAGTAATGGTATCAGGGGCCCCAGCATCTGCCTGTACTCAGCTCCTATATATCAGGTGTAAGGGCCACATAGTAATGGTATCAGGGGCCCCAGCAGCAGCCTGTACTCAGCTCCTATATATCAGGTGTAAGGGCCACATAGTAATGGTATCAGGGGCCCCAGCAGCCGCCTGTACTCAGCCCTTATATATCAGGTGTAAGGGCCACATAGTAATGGTATCAGGGGCCCCAGCAGCCACCTGTACTCAGCCCTTATATATCAGGTGTAAGGGCCACATAGTAATGGTATCAGGGGCCCCAGCAGCCGCCTGTACTCAGCTCCTATATATCAGGTGTAAGGGCCACATAGTAATGGTATCAGGGGCCCCAGCAGCCGCCTGTACTCAGCCCCTATATATCAGGGGTAAGGGCCACATAGTAATGGTATCAGGGGCCCCAGCAGCCGCCTGTACTCAGCCCCTATATATCAGGTGTAAGGGCCACATAGTAATGGTATCAGGGGCCCCGGCAGCCACCTGTCCTCAGCTCCTATATATCAGGTGTAAGGGCCACATAGTAATGGTATCAGGGGCCCCAGCAGCCGCCTGTACTCAGCTCCTATATATCAGATGTAAGGGCCACATAGTAATGGTATCAGGGGCCCCAGCAGCTGCCTGTACTCAGCTCCTATATATCAGGTGTAAGGGCCACATAGTAATGGTATCAGGGGCCCCAGCAGCCGCCTGTACTCAGCTCCTATATATCAGGTGTAAGGGCCACATAGTAATGGTATCAGGGGCCCCAGCATCTGCCTGTACTCAGCTCTTATATATCAGGTGTAAGGGCCACATAGTAATGGTATCAGGGGCCCCAGCAGCCGCCTGTACTCAGCCCCTATATATCAGGTGTAAGGGCCACATAGTAATGGTATCAGGGGCCCCAGCAGCCGCCTGTACTCAGCCCCTATATATCAGGTGTAAGGGCCACATAGTAATGGTATCAGGGGCCCCAGCGGCCGCCTGTACTCAGCCCTTATATATCAGGTGTAAGGGCCACATAGTAATGGTATCAGGGGCCCCAGCGGCCGCCTGTACTCAGCCCCTATATATCAGGTGTAAGGGCCACATAGTAATGGTATCAGGGGCCCCAGCAGCCGCCTGTACTCAGCTCCTATATATCAGGTGTAAGGGCCACATAGTAATGGTATCAGGGGCCCCGGCAGCCGCCTGTACTCAGCTCCTATATATCAGGTGTAAGGGCCACATAGTAATGGTATCAGGGGCCCCAGCGGCCGCCTGTACTCAGCCCTTATATATCAGGTGTAAGGGCCACATAGTAATGGTATCAGGGGCCCCAGCAGCCGCCTGTACTCAGCCCCTATATATCAGGTGTAAGGGCCACATAGTAATGGTATCAGGGGCCCCAGCAGCCGCCTTTACTCAGCTCCTATATATCAGGTGTAAGGGCCACATAGTAATGGTATCAGGGGCCCCAGCAGCCACCTGTACTCATCTCCTATATATCAGGTGTAAGGGCCACATAGTAATGGTATCAGGGGCCCCAGCAGCCGCCTGTATTCAGCTCCTATATATCTGGTGTAAGGGCCACATAGTAATGGTATCAGGGGCCCCAGCAGCAGCCTGTACTCAGCCCTTATATATCAGGTGTAAGGGCCACATAGTAATGGTATCAGGGGCCCCAGCAGCCGCCTGTACTCAGCTCTTATATATCAGGTGTAAGGGCCACATAGTAATGGTATCAGGGGCCCCAGCAGCCGCCTGTACTCAGCCCTTATATATCAGGTGTAAGGGCCACATAGTAATGGTATCAGGGGCCTCAGCAGCAGCCTGTACTCAGCTCCTATATATCAGGTGTAAGGGCCACATAGTAATGGTATCAGGGGCCCCAGCAGCCGTCTGTACTCAGCTCCTATATATCTGGTGTAAGGGCCACATAGTAATGGTATCAGGGGCCCCAGCAGCCACCTGTACTCATCTCCTATATATCAGGTGTAAGGGCCACATAGTAATGGTATCAGGGGCCCCAGCAGCCGCCTGTATTCAGCTCCTATATATCTGGTGTAAGGGCCACATAGTAATGGTATCAGGGGCCCCAGCAGCAGCCTGTACTCAGCTCCTATATATCAGGTGTAAGGGCCACATAGTAATGGTATCAGGGGCCCCAGCAGCCGCCTGTATTCAGCTCCTATATATCTGGTGTAAGGGCCACATAGTAATGGTATCAGGGGCCCCAGCAGCCGCCTGTACTCAGCTCCTATATATCAGGTGTAAGGGCCACATAGTAATGGTATCAGGGGCCCCAGCAGCCGCCTGTACTCAGCTCCTATATATCAGATGCAAGGGCCACATAGTAATGGTATCAGGGGCCCCAGCAGCCGCCTGTACTCAGCCCTTATATATCAGGTGTAAGGGCCACATAGTAATGGTATCAGGGGCCCCAGCAGCCGCCTGTACTCAGCTCCTATATATCAGATGCAAGGGCCACATAGTAATGGTATCAGGGGCCCCAGCAGCCGCCTGTACTCAGCCCTTATATATCAGGTGTAAGGGCCACATAGTATTGGTATCAGAGGCCCCAGCAGCCTGTACTCAGCTCCTATATATCAGGTGTAAGGGCCACATAGTAATGGTATCAGGGGCCCCAGCAGCCGCCTGTACTCAGCTCCTATATATCAGGTGTAAGGGCCACATAGTAATGGTATCAGGGGCCCCAGCAGCCGCCTGTACTCAGCTCCTATATATCAGGTGTAAGGGCCACATAGTAATGGTATCAGGGGCCCCAGCAGCAGCCTGTACTCAGCTCCTATATATCAGGTGTAACAGACCCCAAGACACAGCAGTGGGGGTCGCACCATGGAGAGCGGCATAGGGGCTCCTGATCAGCCCATAACAACCTGCACTGCGGTGATGCGACCAGCAGGGGGCAGCGCACACAGCACCAATCACCCACCTGTCTCTCTGCTCCTCTCTCACAACACTGCCTGCCACTTCCGGCTTCCGAAGGCGGAGGAGGAGTCGCGTCTACCACTGATCTGAGCACGGGGGGGGAACTGCAGCGGCCGCTCTTACTCTGTCCCGTCACTGATCGCAGCCGCATCTTTATTTTACCTATCAGTTCATTAAATATCTGCACTTTTACAAACAATAACAATTTATTCTCCTCAGCTCCCCCTGAGGGCTACAAAGAGTTGGTATCTTCCAAAGCGCGACGATTGGAGCAGAGCAGCCGGCTCCCAGTCTTGTATTTTCACTGGGACCCAATCATATTTTATCCCGGTAACGCGTCATCTGGTGCGAAGATGAAAACGAGTAGGCTGAGCTGATGCGCCGCTGATCAGCCTCTAGATGGCGCTGTAGATCAGCACAGGACGGAATGCGCTGTTTACTCGCTAAAAATGTCGCTTCCTTTTGTGTGACATTGGATCTGTGCAGATGGCGACACATAATAGATCAGGGATCCTAATAGACTCCATGTAATTGGGAGAGATGAGATATATATATCCAGGGATGTGTCCTTCTGTCCTAAGCCTCTATAGTCTGCGCCGGGAGGACGAGGCTGGAGGAAGAGTGCGTCGCCGGAGATCACCATGTGCATAGGCGCTGACCACGTCTCCGGCGAGGCTTAAGGAGGAGTCTGTGCCGGAGCCAGCGCATAGCGCGATATCCAGCACCATTTTGTTGAAGACAAATTCGCAGTGTCTTCAACAAAATGGCGCCAAATAGCGCAGTATGTGCACACACTGACTCCAGCGCCATTTTATTTACATATTTAACACAGACGATGTGCTGCGGGGGAAGGGTGAGTAGGAGTGTTTGTGGATGGATGAGCAGGACAGGCAGGATCGGGGGGGGAGCATATACCAGGATGAGGGGGAGCATATACCAGGATGAGGGGGAGCATATACCAGGATGAGGGGGAGCATATACCAGGATTGGGGGTGACATATACCAGGATGAGGGGGAGCATATACCAGGATCCGGGGTGACATATACCAGGATGGAGGGGGAGCACATACCAGGATGAGGGGGTGACATATACCAGGATCGGGGGTGACATATACCAGGATGGGGGGGGGCATATACCAGGATGAGGGGGAGCATATACCAGTATTGGGTGACATATACCAGGATGGGGGGGAGCATATACCAGGATCGGGGGTGACATATACCAGGATGGGGGGAGCATATACCAGGATGAGGGGGTGACATATACCAAGATCGGGGGTGACATATACCAGGATGGGGGGCGGCATATGCCAGGATGAGGGGGAGCATATACCAGGATCGTGGGGTGACATATACCAGGATGGGGGGGAGCATATATACCAGAATGAGGGGGAGCATATACCAGGATGACGGGGAGCATATACCAGGATTGGGGGGTGACATATACCAGGATGGGGGGGAGCATATACCAGGTTCGGCGGTGACATATACCAGGATGGAGGGGAGCATATACCAGGATGGGGGAGAGCATATACCAGTATGGGGGGAGCATATACCAGGATGGGGAGGAGCATATACCAGGATGGGGGGATATACCAGGATAGGGGGAGCATATACCAGGATGGGGGGAGCATATACCAGGATGGGGGAGCATATACCAGGATGGGGGGAGCATATACAAGGATGGAGGGAGTATATAACAGGATGGGGGGCATATACCAGGATGGAGGGAGCATATACAAGAATTGGGGGAGCATATACCAGGGTAGGTGTAACATACCTGGCGGCGTCCTTGCATGGTGGTCCATCTCCCACTGTGCAAGAGGGCGCACTTGATCTCCTGTCCAGAATGTCTCTCTGGCTTCCCTCCATGCTGTCTGTTTGTGTCTGTTTCTGCTGCTTAAGGGCGGCGCCCGATCACTTCCTGCCTTTTGTACCTGCTGTGGGTCACACCCCTTGTGCGTCCTCAGCCTATTGCTGTCTGTCACCTGGTATATAGCTCAGCAGCTCCCTTCTATCCCTGCCTGAGCATAGTGTTTCCTTCAGTGTGTGCTTGCACTCTGAAGGTGCCAGGTCCCGTCTCTTGTCTCCTGCTTTTTGTATCAGTTCCCGTGTCTGAACTGAGTCCTGTATGTCTCCTGCTTTGCGGTATCAGCTCCCGTGTCTGAACTGTGTCCTGTATGTCTCCTGCTTTGCGGTATCAGCTCCCGTGTCTGAACTGAGTCCTGTATGTCTCCTGCTTTGCGGTATCAGCTCCCGTGTCTGAACTGAGTCCTGTATGTCTCCTGCTTTGCGGTATCAGCTCCCGTGTCTGAACTGACTCCTTTCTGTGTCTGGTCTGTCCTGTCTGAACACGCTCCTAGCCTGTTCCTCTCGCCTTCTAGTGGCCGATTTCCTAGACCCGCTCCTGTGTCTGGTCTGTCCTGTCTGAACACGCTCCTTGCCTGTTCGTTCCGCCTTCTAGTGGCCGATTTCCTAGACCCGCTCCTGCGTCTGGTCTGTCCTGTCTGAACACGCTCCTTGCCTGTTCGTTCCGCCTCTCTGGGGGCCGTATTCCCAGACCCGCTCCTGTATCCCTCTGCAGTGTCGGTCTCCTCCGTACACTCAGTTCCAGTCTGAACTCTCTCCTGTCCTTTACCTGTTTTGCCTCTATGTCCGTTCCCTTCCTTTTTCTGCAGAGTCTGAACTCGTACCTAACTCCTGCTTGTTGTCTCTGCAAGTACTGTGTGAGTATCTGGCTCTGTCTTTCCCTTCCTGTCTGTTCCGTGTGAACAGAGCCCTGTCCTCCCTGCTCAGCCTTGTCTGCACTCTAGCTGTGCTTGCCTGTAACCCTCTGCCTGTATTGTTCCTGAGTCCCGGTGTGTACTGGGTCCTATCCCGCCTGTGTTCCTACCTGCTAGTGCCTCCCTGTCTGCACTCTAGCTGTGCTTGCCTTTACCCCCCTGCCTGCATACCCGCCTGCCTGCATACCAGTCGTGCCTGCCTATACCCACCAGTCTGTGTGCCAGCCTACCAGCCTGTTCCTGTATTCCCCTGTGTGGGTCAACAGCCGTGTCCGGGGTCTGTCCTGGAGTAGCACCTGGTCCCTCTGCTCGGTTCCTCCTTGGTGCACTGGCGTCGTATGCCGTCGTGCGACCCTGGTCGGATCGGGTGAATACTTAGTCACGCCCCTCCAGGCATTCACTCTCCGGCACGGTCCAGTGGAATCACTACCAATCACACGCACACGCCGCTTAGCCCGGGCGTGTGCATAACAGCATGCTCAGGCCATGGTTCCCGTTGAGCCCCACGGCCTTCGCTCTTTGAGAAGTTTTTCCAGCGAATACATGCATTAAAATAAAATAAATAATTTTTTTTCCCCCTTTAGCTGAGTTCCAGGCGAGTTACGCACCCGTCCAGATGGATCTATCAGCCCTCGTTCCTGCGGATCCGCCACGTTACTATGGGGATCCAAGACAGTGTCGTGCATTTGTGGAGCAATGCATGCTACACTTTAAGGCCTACCCTCTCTATTTTCCTTCCGATTGGGCTATAGTGGCCTTTATGATTGACTACCTAGCGGGTGATGCCTTGAAATGGGTCACCCCCCTATGGGAAGCATGGGATCCTGTCATCCTTGACCTGCAGGCCTTCCTGGTGGCCTTTCGTATGGTCTTCGAGGACCCTAACTCTGAAGCCCCTGCTGAAGCTTCACTTCCCAATATCCCGGAGCAGCCCCGACGGGTAATGTGTGTGGGTAGCGCAATAGTCCTCCAGCCCAATGAGACTACTGCCCACCCAGAATCCTCACAGGGTGACTACGCTTTCCAGAATACTTCTCTCAACCTCAAGAGGCAGCCCAGACGTGCTAGACTTAGAGGCAAGCCGTCACGCCAGGGTCTGTCCTCCCTGAGACCTCCTGACCCCAACCTTGAAGTCCCTACTGAAGCTTCATCTCCCTGTATCCCGGAGAAACCCCAATGGGTAATGTGCGTGGGTAGTGCACCAGTTCTCCTGGCCGAAGAGACTTCTGCCCATCCAGACTCCACACAGGAGAACTTCCTGCACCCGGCATCAGATGCTTCTTTCTCTTTAACCGGTGTGCATGTCCAAGGATGCTCCAAAGCTGTGGTTACCTCAGAGTCTGTGCACCTCTACTACCTGGCGGAGGATCCCCTGTTGCCTCCTGAACCCTCCGGGATACCACTCGATGACAAATGGAGAGAGACTTCTCTACACCCGGTACTCAATACTTTGTCCGCTTCGTCCTGTGAGCCTGACAATGGGTACCCCAAAGTGGTAGTTACCTCCGAGTCTCTACACCCCTCCGACCAGGCGGAGGATCTCCAGTTGTCTCCTGAACCCTTCGGGGTGCTACCTGGTAGCGAAAGGACAGAGACTCTCCTATACTCTGTACCTGATACCTCGCTCGCTTCGTCCAGTGAGTCCAACTTAGTGTACTCTGAAGCAGAGGTTACCCGTGAGTCTCTACACCCCTCTGACCAGGCGGAGGACCGCCAGCTGTCTCCAGAACCCTTCGGGGTGCCACCTGGTGGTGAATGGACAGAGACTCTCCTATACTCGGTACCCGATACCTCGCCTGCTTCCTCCAGTGAGTCCGACCTAGTGTACTCTGAAGCAGAGGTTACCCGTGAGTCTCTACACCCCTCTGACCAGGCGGAGGTCCGCCAGCTGTCTCCAGAACCCTTTGGGGTGCCACCTGGTGGTGAATGGACAGAGACTTTCCTATACTCGGTACCCGATACCTCGCCTGCTTCCTCCAGTGAGTCCGACCTAGTGTACTCTGAAGCAGTTGTTTTCTCTGAGCCTCTGCACTCTTCTGACCCGGCGGAGGACCTCCAGTTGTTTCCTGAATCCTCCGGGATATCACCAGATAACAAAGAGACAGTGACTTTTCCTCATTATGTACCTGATAACCCGTCTATTTCTTCCTGTGAGCTTGACAAGATGTACCTCGAAGCAGAGATTACCCTTAAGTCTCTGTCCCCCTCCAACCCAGTGAACGACTGGCCCTCGAATTCCCTGCGGAAGATTCTGGCAGGCCTGAAGAAGAGGGGGCGTAAGGGGGGAGGTACTGTAACATACCTGGCGGCGTCCTTGCATGGTGGTCCATCTCCCACTGTGCAAGAGGGCGCACTTGATCTCCTGTCCAGAATGTCTCTCTGGCTTCCCTCCATGCTGTCTGTTTGTGTCTGTTTCTGCTGCTTAAGGGCGGCGCCCGATCACTTCCTGCCTTTTGTACCTGCTGTGGGTCACACCCCTTGTGCGTCCTCAGCCTATTGCTGTCTGTCACCTGGTATATAGCTCAGCAGCTCCCTTCTATCCCTGCCTGAGCATAGTGTTTCCTTCAGTGTGTGCTTGCACTCTGAAGGTGCCAGGTCCCGTCTCTTGTCTCCTGCTTTTTGTATCAGTTCCCGTGTCTGAACTGAGTCCTGTATGTCTCCTGCTTTGCGGTATCAGCTCCCGTGTCTGAACTGTGTCCTGTATGTCTCCTGCTTTGCGGTATCAGCTCCCGTGTCTGAACTGAGTCCTGTATGTCTCCTGCTTTGCGGTATCAGCTCCCGTGTCTGAACTGAGTCCTGTATGTCTCCTGCTTTGCGGTATCAGCTCCCGTGTCTGAACTGAGTCCTGTATGTCTCCTGCTTTGCGGTATCAGCTCCCGTGTCTGAACTGACTCCTTTCTGTGTCTGGTCTGTCCTGTCTGAACACGCTCCTAGCCTGTTCCTCTCGCCTTCTAGTGGCCGATTTCCTAGACCCGCTCCTGTGTCTGGTCTGTCCTGTCTGAACACGCTCCTTGCCTGTTCGTTCCGCCTTCTAGTGGCCGATTTCCTAGACCCGCTCCTGCGTCTGGTCTGTCCTGTCTGAACACGCTCCTTGCCTGTTCGTTCCGCCTCTCTGGGGGCCGTATTCCCAGACCCGCTCCTGTATCCCTCTGCAGTGTCGGTCTCCTCCGTACACTCAGTTCCAGTCTGAACTCTCTCCTGTCCTTTACCTGTTTTGCCTCTATGTCCGTTCCCTTCCTTTTTCTGCAGAGTCTGAACTCGTACCTAACTCCTGCTTGTTGTCTCTGCAAGTACTGTGTGAGTATCTGGCTCTGTCTTTCCCTTCCTGTCTGTTCCGTGTGAACAGAGCCCTGTCCTCCCTGCTCAGCCTTGTCTGCACTCTAGCTGTGCTTGCCTGTAACCCTCTGCCTGTATTGTTCCTGAGTCCCGGTGTGTACTGGGTCCTATCCCGCCTGTGTTCCTACCTGCTAGTGCCTCCCTGTCTGCACTCTAGCTGTGCTTGCCTTTACCCCCCTGCCTGCATACCCGCCTGCCTGCATACCAGTCGTGCCTGCCTATACCCACCAGTCTGTGTGCCAGCCTACCAGCCTGTTCCTGTATTCCCCTGTGTGGGTCAACAGCCGTGTCCGGGGTCTGTCCTGGAGTAGCACCTGGTCCCTCTGCTCGGTTCCTCCTTGGTGCACTGGCGTCGTATGCCGTCGTGCGACCCTGGTCGGATCGGGTGAATACTTAGTCACGCCCCTCCAGGCATTCACTCTCCGGCACGGTCCAGTGGAATCACTACCAATCACACGCACACGCCGCTTAGCCCGGGCGTGTGCATAACAGTAGGGAAGCAAATACCAGGATGGGGGGCATATACCAGGGTGGAGGGGCATATACGAGGATTGAGGCAGCATATACCAGGATGGGTGGAGCATATACCAGGATGGGGGGGCATATACCAGGATGGAGGGAGCATATACGAGGATTGGAGGAGCATATACCAGGATTGGGGGAGCATATACCAGGATAGGGGGAGCATATACCAGGATGGAGGGAGCATATACCAGGATGGGGGGAGCATATACCAGGATGGGGGGAGCATATACCAAGATGGGGAAGTATATACCAGGATGGGGGAGCATATACCAGGATGGAGGGAGCATATAACAGGATAGGGGGAGCATATACCAGGATGGGGGGAGCATATACCAGGATGGGGGGTATATACCAGGATGGGGGGAGCACATACCAGGATGAGGGGCATATATCAGGATGGGAGGCATATACCAGGATGGGGAGAGCATATACCAGGATGGGGGGAGCATATACCAGGATGAGGGGGAGCATATACCAGGATGGTGGGCATATACCAGGATGGGGGGAGCATATACCAGGATGGGGGAGCATATACCAGGATGGGGGAGCATATACCAGAATGGGCGGATATACCAGGATGGGGGGCATATACCAGGATTGGGGGGAGCATATATCAGTATGGGGGAGCATATACCAGGATGGGGGGAGCATATGCCAGGATAGCGGGAGCATATACCAGGATGGGGGGAGCATATACCAGGATGGGGAGGAGCATATACCAGGATGGGGGGAGCATATACCAGGATGGGGGAGCATATACCAGGATGGGGGCACATACCAGGATGGAAGGAGCATATAACAGGATGGGGGGGCATATACCAGGATAGGGAAGCATATACCAGGATAGGGGGCATATACCAGGATGGAGGGAGCATATACAAGAATTGGGTGAGCATATACCAGGGTAGGGAAGCATATACCAGGATGGGGGGACATATACCAGGGTGGGGGGGCATATACGAGGATTGAGGCAGCATATACCAGGATGGGTTGAGCATATACCAGGATGGGGGGGCATATAACAGGATGGAGGGAGCATATACGAGGATTGGGGGAGCATATACCAGGATTGGGGGAGCATATACCAGGATAGGGGAAGCATATATGAGGATGGAGGGAGCATATACCAGGATGGAGGGAGCATATAACAGGATGGGGGGAGCATATACCAGAATGGGGAAGTATATACCAGGATGGGGGAGCATATACCAGGATGGAGGGCACATATAACAGGATGGGGGGAGCATATACCAAGATGGGGGGAGCATATACCAGGATGGGGGGGTATATACCAGGATGGGGGAGCATATACCAGGATGGGGAGAGCATATACCAAGATGGGGGAGCACATACCAGTATGGGGGGAGCTTATACCAGTATGGGGGGAGCATATACGAGGATTGGGGGAACATATACAAGGATGGGGGGGAGCATATACCAAGAAGGGGACCAGGATTTGGGGATCATATACCAGGATGGGGGGGAGCATATACCAGGATGGGGGAACATATACCAGTATGGGGGGAGCATATACCAGGATGGGGGAACATATACCAGTATGGGGGGAGCATATACCAGGATGGGGAGGAGCATATACCAGGATGGGGGGAGCATATACCAGGATGGGGGAGCATATACCAGGATGGGGGGAGAATATACCAGGATGGAGGGAGCATATAACAAGATGGGGGGCATATACCAGGATGGAGGGAGCATATACAAGAATTGGGGTAGCATATACCAGGGTAGGGAAGCATATACCAGGATGGGGGGCATATACCAGGGTGGGGAGGCATATACGAGGATTGAGGCAGCATATACCAGGATGGGTGGAGTGTATACCAGAATGGGGGGGCATATACCAGAATGGAGGGAGCATATACCAGGATAGGGGAGCATATACGAGGATGGAGGGAGCATATACCAGGATGGATGGAGCATATACCAGGATGGGGGGAGCATATACCAGGATGGGGGAAGCATATACCAGGATGGGGAAGTATATACCAGGATGGGGGAGCATATACCAGGATGGTGGGAGCATATAACAGGATAGGGGGAGCATATACCAGGATGGGGGGAGCATATACCAGGATGTGGGGTATATACCAGGATGGGGGGAGCACATACCAGGATGGGGGACATATACCAGGATGGGGGGCATATACCAGGATGGGGGGAGCATATACCAGGATGGGGGAGCATATACCAGGATGGGGGAGCATATAACGGGGGAGCATATACCAGAATGTGGGGATATACCAGGATGGGGGGCATATACCAGGATGGGGGGCATATACCAGTATAGGGTAAGCATATACGAGGATGGAGGGAGCATATATCAGGATGGAGGGAGCATATACCAGGATGGGGGGAGCATATACCAGGATGGGGGGAGCATATACCAGGATGGGGAAGTATATACCAGGATGGGGGAGCATATACCAGGATGGAGGGAGCATATAACAGGATAGGGGGGAGCATATACCAGAATGGGGGGGCATATACCAGGATGGAGGGAGCATATACTAGCATTGGGTGAGCATATACCAGGATTGGGGGAGCATATACCAGGATAGGGGAAGCATATATGAGGATGGAGGGAGCATATACCAGGATGGAGGGAGCATATACCAGGATGGGGGGAGCACATACCAGGATGGGGGGCATATACCAGAATGGGGGGCATATACCAGGATGGGGGGAGCATATACCAGGATGGGGAGGAGCATATACCAGGATGGGGGGAGCATATACCAGGATGGGGGAGCATATACCAGGATGGGGACACATACCAGGATGGAGGGAGCATATAACAGGATGGGGGGGCATATACCAGGATAGGGAAGCATATACCAGGATGGGGGGGCATATACCAGGATGGAGGGAGCATATACAAGAATTGGGTGAGCATATACCAGGGTAGGGAAGCATATACCAGGATGGGGGGACATATACCAGGGTGGGGGGGCATATACGAGGATTGAGGCAGCATATACCAGGATGGGTGGAGCATATACCAGGATGGGGGGGCATATAACAGGATGGAGGGAGCATATACGAGGATTGGGGGAGCATATACCAGGATTGGGGAGCATATACCAGGATAGGGGAAGTATATACCAGGATGGGGGAGCATATACCAGGATGGAGGGAGCATATAACAGGATGGGGGGAGCATATACCAGGATGGGGGGAGCATATACCAGGATGGTGGGGTATATACCAGGATGGGGGGAGCATATACCAGAATGGGGAAGTATATACCAGGATGGGGGAGCATATACCAGGATGGAGGGAGCATATAACAGGATGGGGGGAGCATATACCAGGATGGGGGGAGCATATACCAGGATGGGGGGGTATATACTAGGATGGGGGGAGCATATACCAGAATGGGGAAGTATATACCAGGATGGGGGAGCATATACCAGGATGGAGGGAGCATATAACAGGATGGGGGAAGCATATACCAGGATGGGGGGAGCATATACCAGGATGGGGGGTATATACCAGGATGGGGGAGCATATACCAGGATGGGGAGAGCATATACCAAGATGGGGGAGCATATACCAGGATGGAGGGAGCATATACCAGGATGGAGGGAGCATATACCAGTATGGGGGGAGCTTATACCAGTATGGGGGGAGCATATACGAGGATTGGGGGAACATATACAAGGATAGGGGGGTGCATATACCAAGAAGGGGACCAGGATTGGGGGATCATATACCAGGATGGGGGGGAGCATATACCAGGATGGGGGAACATATACCAGTATGGGGGGAGCATATACCAGGATGGGGAGGAGCATATACCAGGATGAGGGGATATACCAGGATAGGGGGAGCATATACCAGGATGGGGGGAGCATATACCAGGATGGGGGAGCATATACCAGGATGGGGGGAGAATATACCAGGATGGAGGGAGCATATAACAAGATGGGGGGCATATACCAGGATGGAGGGAGCATATACAAGAATTGGGGGAGCATATACCAGGGTAGGGAAGCATATACCAGGATGGGGGGCATATACCAGGGTGGGGAGGCATATACGAGGATTGAGGCAGCATATACCAGGATGGGTGGAGTGTATACCAGAATGGGGGGCATATACCAGAATGGAGGGAGCATATACCAGGATAGGGGAACCATATACGAGGATGGAGGGAGCATATACCAGGATGGGGGGGAGCATATACCAGGATGGGGGAACATATACCAGTATGGGGGGAGCATATACCAGGATGGGGAGGAGCATATACCAGGATGGGGGGATATACCAGGATAGGGGGAGCATATACCAGGATGGGGGGAGCATATACCAGGATGGGGGAGCATATACCAGGATGGGGGGAGAATATACCAGGATGGAGGGAGCATATAACAAGATGGGGGGCATATACCAGGATGGAGGGAGCATATACAAGAATTGGGGGAGCATATACCAGGGTAGGGAAGCATATACCAGGATGGGAGACATATACCAGGGTGGGGAGGCATATACGAGGATTAAGGCAGCATACACCAGGATGGATGGAGTGTATACCAGAATGGGGGGGCATATACCAGAATGGAGGGAGCATATACCAGGATAGGGGAACCATATACGAGGATGGAGGGAGCATATACCAGGATGGAGGGAGCATATACCAGGATGGGGGGAGCATATACCAGTATGGGGGGAGCATATACCAGGATGGGGAAGTATATACCAGGATGGGGGAGCATATACCAGGATGGTGGGAGCATATAACAGGATAGGGGGAGCATATACCAGGATGGGGGGAGCATATACCAGGATGGGGGGTATATACCAGGATGGGGGGAGCACATACCAGGATGGGGGACATATACCAGGATGGAGGGGGCATATACCAGGATGGGGGGAGCATATACCAGGATGGGGGGACCATATACCAGGATTGGGGGAGCATATACCAGGATAGGGGAAGCATATATGAGGATGGAGGGAGCATATACCAGGATGGAGGGAGCATATACCAGGATGGGGGGAGCATATACCAGAATGGGGATGTATATACCAGGATGGGGGAGCATAAACCAGGATGGAGGGAGCATATAACAGGATGGGGGGAGCATATACCAGGATGGGGGGAGCATATACCAGGATGGGGGGGTATATACCAGGATGGGGGGAGCATATACCAGAATGGGGAAGTATATACCAGGATGGGGGAGCATATACCAGGATGGAGGGAGCATATAACAGGATGGGGGGAGCATATACCAGGATGGGGGGAGCATATACCAGGATGGGGGGGTATATACCAGGATGGGGGAGCATATACCAGGATGGGGAGAGCATATACCAAGATGGGGGAGCATATACCAGGATGGAGGGAGCATATACCAGGATGGAGGGAGCATATACCAGTATGGGGGGAGCTTATACCAGTATGGGGGGAGCATATACGAGGATTGGGGGAACATATACAAGGATGGGGGGGAGCATATACCAAGAAGGGGACCAGGATTGGGGGATCATATACCAGGATGGGGGGAGCATATACCAGGATGGGGGAACATATACCAGTATGGGGGGAACATATACCAGGATGGGGAGGAGCATATACCAGGATGAGGGGATATACCAGGATAGGGGGAGCATATACCAGGATGGGGGGAGCATATACCAGGATGGGGGAGCATATACCAGGATGGGGGGAGAATATACCAGGATGGAGGGAGCATATAACAAGATGGGGGGCATATACCAGGATGGAGGGAGCATATACAAGAATTGGGGGAGCATATACCAGGGTAGGGAAGCATATACCAGGATGGGGGGCATATACCAGGGTGGGGAGGCATATACGAGGATTGAGGCAGCATATACCAGGATGGGTGGAGTGTATACCAGAATGGGGGGCATATACCAGAATGGAGGGAGCATATACCAGGATAGGGGAACCATATACGAGGATGGAGGGAGCATATACCAGGATGGGGGGGAGCATATACCAGGATGGGGGAACATATACCAGTATGGTGGGAGCATATATCAGGATGGGCAGGAGCATATACCAGGATGGGGGATATACCAGGATAGGGGGAGCATATACCAGGATGGGGGGAGCATATACCAGGATGGGGGAGCATATACCAGGAGGGGGGAGATTATACCAGGATGGAGGGAGCATATAACAAGATGGGGGGCATATACCAGGATGGAGGGAGCATATACAAGAATTGGGGGAGCATATACCAGGGTAGGGAAGCATATACCAGGATGGGGAGCATATACCAGGGTGGGGAGGCATATACGAGGATTAAGGCAGCATATACCAGGATGGATGGAGTGTATACCAGAATGGGGGGGCATATACCAGAATGGAGGGAGCATATACCAGGATAGGGGAACCATATACGAGGATGGAGGGAGCATATACCAGGATGGAGGGAGCATATACCAGGATGGGGGGAGCATATACCAGTATGGGGGGAGCATATACCAGGATGGGGAAGTATATACCAGGATGGGGGAACATATACCAGGATGGTGGGAGCATATAACAGGATAGGGGGAGCATATACCAGGATGGGGGGAGCATATACCAGGATGGGGGGTATATACCAGGATGGGGTGAGCACATACCAGGATGGGGGACATATACCAGGATGGAGGGGGCATATACCAGGATGGGGGGAGCATATACCAGGATGGAGGGGGCATATACCAGGATGGGGGGCATATACCAGGATGGGGGGAGCATATACCAGGATGGGGGAGCATATACCAGGATGGGGGAGCATATAACGGGGAGCATATACCAGAATGTGGGGATATACCAGGATGTGGGGCATATACCAGGATGGGGGGGAGCATATACCAGGATGGGGGAGCATATACCAGGATGGGGGGAGCACATGCCAGGATAGCGGGAGCATATACCAGGATGGGGGGAGCATATACCAGGATGGGGAGGAGCATATACCAGGATGGGGGGATATACCAGGATGGGGGGAGCATATACCAGGATGGGGGGAGCATATACCAGGATGGGGGCATATACCAGGATGGAGGGAGCATATAACAGGATGGGGGGGCATATACCAGGATAGGGAAGCATATACCAGGATGGGGGAGCATATACCAGGATGGAGGGAGCATATACAAGAATTGGGGGAGCATATACCAGGGTAGGGAAGCATATACCAGGATGGGGGGACATATATCAGGGTGGGGGGGCATATATACGAGGATTGAGGCAGCATATACCAGGATGGGTGTAGCACATACCAGGATGGGGGGCATATAACAGGATGGAGGGAGCATATGCGAGGACTGGGGGAGCATATACCAGGATTGGGGGAGCATATACCAGGATAGGGGAAGCATATACGAGGATGGAGGGAGCATATACCAGGATGGAGGGAGCATATACCAGGATGGGGGGAGCATATACCAGGATGGGGAAGTTATACCAGGATGGGGGAGCATATACCAGGATGGAGGGAGCATATAACAGGATGGGGGGAGCATATACCAGGATGGGGGGAGCATATACCAGGATGGGGGGGTATATACTAGGATGGGGGAGCATATACCAGGATGGGGAGAACATATACCAGGATGGGGGAGCATATACCAGGATGGAGGGAGCATATACCAGGATGGAGGGAGCATATACCAGTATGGGGGGAGCTTATACCAGTATGGGGGGAGCATATACAAGGATTGGGGGAACATATACAAGGATGGGGTGGAGCATATACCAAGAAGTGGACCAGGATTGGGGGATCATATACCAGGAAGGTTTATTTTCTCCCTGCTGCATTCGACTACGTGCAGGCGTCGGGCAACATAATAACGCTATTAACCTGCAGATTAATCACATATGTGCAGGTTAACGGTGTTACTTCTGGTGACAGGTTCCCTTTAATTTTGTAGTACAATACTTCAATAGAATGACCCGGACTCAGTGTATGCCTATACCATGCTATCCGGCACCATTTTTTTAAGACACTGTCTGCAAATTCGCATATACAGTGTCTTCAATAAAATAGCGCCGGATAAGCGCAAACGCTGACTCCAGCGCCATTTTATTGAAGTAATGTACTACAACGTCAACATAGCAGTGCGCATGCACCACCCATCACCATTATCCCTTTGGCTGGCACGTGTGCACTGCTGTGTTGACATTGTAGTACATTACTTCAGTAAAATGGCGCTTATCCGGCGCTATTTTATTGAAGACAATGTATATGCGAATTTGCAGACAGTGTCTTAAAAAAAAATGGCGCCAGAAATATACCAATAAAAATGCTCACCACCCGGGCGTAGAAGGGGTTCAATAGCTAGTATAATATATAACCAGTGGCGTAACGAGGCTGATGGGTCCCGGAGCAAGATTTGGACCCCCCCATTCTGATTATATACAGGGTGGGCCATTTACATGGATACACCTAAATTAAATGGGAATGGTTGGTAATATCAACTTCCTGTTTGTGGCACATTAGTATATGTGAGGGGAAAACTTTTCCAGATGGGTGGTGACCATGGCGGCTATTTTGAAGTCGGCCATTTTGGATCCAACTTTATTTTTTTCAAAGGAAAGAGGGTCATGTGACACATCAAACTTATTGAGAATTTGATAAGAAAAACAATGGTGTGCTTGGTTTTAATGTAACTTTATGACCACTTATAAAATGTGTTCAAATTGCTGCCCATTGTGTTGGATTGTCAATGCAACCCTCTTCTCCCACTCTTGACACTCTGATAGCAACACCACAACACCATAGTCCTCCATATAGTATAATGCACTCCCCATAGTCCTCCATTTAATATAATGCACAACATAGTCCTCCATACAGTATAATGCACTCCCCATAGTCCTCCATATAGTATAATGCACCACACAGTCCTCCATATAGTATAAAGCTTTCCCCATAGTCCTCCATATAGTATAATGCGTTCCATAGTCCTCCACATAGTATAATACACTCCCCATAGTCCTCTCTATACTATAATGCAAACCATAGTCCTCCATATAATATAATGCATCCCATAGTCCTCCATATGGTATAATGCATCCCATAGTCCTCCATATAGTATAATGGACTCCCCACAATCCTCTATATAGTATAATACACTCCCCATAGTCCTCCATATAGTATAATGCACTCCACATAGTCCTCCATATAATATAATGCATCCCATAGTCCTCCATATAGTATAATGCACTCCCCATAGTGTTTTATATTGTATAATGCACTCCCCATAGTCCTTCATATAATATAATGCATCATATAGTCCTCTATATAGTATAATGCACTCCCCATAGTCCTCCATACAGTATAATGCACTCCCCCTTGTCCTCCATATAGTATAATGTGCCCCATAGCCCTCCATATAATATAATGTACTCCCCATAGTCCTCCATACAGAATAATGCATTCCCCATAGTCCTCCATATAGTATAATGCATTCCCCATAGTCCTCCATATAGTATAATGCACTCTCCATAGTCCTCCATATAGTATAATGCTCTCGCCATAGTCCTCCATATAGTGTAATGCACCCCCATAGTCCTCCATATAGTAAAATGCACTCCTCATAGTGCTCCATATAACATAATGCATCCCATAGTCCTCCATATGGTATAATGCACTCCCCATAGTCCTCCATATAGTATAATGCACTCCCCATAGTACTCCATATAGTATAATGCACCACATATTCCTCCATACAGTATAATGCACTCCCCATAATCCTCCATATAATAGAATGCATCACATATTCCTTCATATGGTATAATGCATCCCATAGTCCTCCGTATAGTTTAATAGACTCCCCACAGTCCTCTATATAGTATAATGCACTCCCCATAGTCCTCCATATAGTATAATGCACTCCCCATAGTCTTCCATATAGCATACTGCACTCCCCATAGTCCTCCATATAGTATAATACACTCCCCATAGTCCTCCATATAGTATAATGCACCACATAGACCTTCATATAGTATAATACATGACATAGTCCTCCAAACAGTATAATGCACTCCTCATAGTCCTCCATATAGTATAATGCACCACATTGTCCTCCATACAGTATAATTCACTCCCCATAGTCCTCTATATAGCATAATGCACTCCCCATAGTCCTCCATATAGTATAATGTACCACATAGTCCTCCATATAGTAAAATGCACTCCTCATAGTCCTTCATATAAAATAATGCATCCCGTAGTCCTACATATAGTATAATGCACTCCCCATAGTCCTTCATACAGTATAATGAACTTCCCATGGTCCTCCATATAATATAATGCATCCCATAGTCCTACATAAAGTATAACGCACTCCCCATAGTCCTCAATATAATATAATGCATCCCATAGTCCTCCATATAGTATAATGCACTCCCCATAGTCCTCCATATAATATAATGAACTTCCCATGATCCTCCATATAATATAATGCATCCCATAGTCCTCCATATAGTATAATGCACCCCCCATAGTCCTCCATATAACATAATGCATCCCATAGTCCTCCATATAGTATAATGTACTCCCCATAATCCTCTATATAGTTTAATGCATCCCATAGTCCTCCATATAGTATAATCCACTCCCCATAGTCGTCCATATAGTATAATGCATCCCATAGTCCTTCATATAGTATAACGCATCCCATAGTCCTTCATATAGCATAATGCACTCCTCATAGTCCTCCATACAGTATAATGCACTCCCCATAGTCCTCCATATAGTATAATGCATCCCATAGTCCTCTATATAGTACAATGCACCCCATAGTCCTCCATATAGTGTAATACACTCCCCATAGTCCTCTATATAGTACAATGCACTCCCCATAGTGCTCCATATGGTATAATGCACTCCCCATAGTCCTCCATACAGTATGATGCACTCACCACAGTACTCCATATAGTATAATGTGCCCAATAGCCGTTCATATAATATAATGCACTCCCAATACTCCTCCATACAGTACAATGCACTCCCCATAGTCCTCCATATAGTATAATGTACTCCCCGTAGTCCTCCATATAGTATAATGCACTCTCCATAGTCCTCCATATAGTATAATGCTCTCGCCATAGTCCTCCATATAGTATAATGGACCCCCATAGTCCTCCATATAGTATAATTCACTCCCCATAGTCCTCCATATAGTATAATGCACTCCCCATAGTCCACTATATAGTATAATGCACTCCCCATAGTCCACAATATGGTATAATAAACTCCCCATATTCCTCCATATAGTATTATGCACCCCCATATTCCTCCATATAGAATAATGCACTCCCCATAGTCCTCCATAAAACATAATGCATCCCATAGTCCTCCATATAGTATAATGCACTCCCTATAGTCCTCCATATAGTATAATGAATCCCATAGTCCTCCATATAGTATATGCTCTCTCCATACTCCTCCATATAGTATAATGCACTCCCCATAGTCCTCCATAAAACATAATGCATCCCATAGTCCTCCATATATTATAAGGCACTCCCTTTAGTCCTCCATATAGTATAATAAATCCCATAGTCCTCCATATAGTATATGCTCTCCCCATACTCCTCCATATAGAATAATGCACTCCCCATAGTCCTCCATAAAACATAATGCATCCCATAGTCCTCCATATAGTATAATGCACTCCCTATAGTCCTCCATATAGTATAATGAATACCATAGTCCTCCATATAGTATATGTTCTCCCCATACTCCTCCATATAGTATAATGCACTCCCCATAGTCCTCCATATACTTTAACACTAGAACTACTGATGGAGTCATTTTGACTCCTTTCGTTTTTTATTTCTCTTCTGTGACTACATTTTTCAGAATTCCGGCTTGAAACTCGGTGACTTTTCCTCAAATATGATGTGAAAAAAGATTTTGTGAGAATAAATAATTTTGGTGAAAAATTTGCGCGTTTTTTTCAAAATTTACCAAGAACTACTGAAGGGAGTCATTTTGACTCCCTACTATATTTTGAGGTCCTTTTGTCACTAAATGTTGCTATAAAGTTTTGTGCATAATTTTTTCACTCTGTCTTATTTACCCTGATGTTCATATAGATGTAGTTCAATTTACATGTCAACTTTTCACATTTTCCTTGTGTTTTACCTGCTTGTATTACTGTGTAATGCTGAACAAACTCTATCTGATGAGGAGCTAGATGCATTCATTGCGATATTCTATGCTCGTGGAATATCTGGCACGAACCGTCACTCAATTAGCAGTATTTGGTGTAATGACTGGGGAATACCGTTTTGCAAAGCGACAATGTCTAGGGACCGCTTTGTTGAAATTATGAGGTTTCTCAGATTTGATGAGAAATCTACTCGATCGGAGAGACTGCAAACGGACAAATTTGCTCTATTTTCTACTGTGTGGGACAGGTTTATTGAAAATTGTATTGCGTGTTACAAACCTGGCCCATACATAACGGTGGATGAGCAACTTTTCCCAAGCAAAACTAGGTGTCCATTAACGCAGTACATGCCTTCCAAACCAGATAAATATGGCCACAAATATTGGCTAGCTGTTGATAAGAGGAGCAAATATCTGGCAAATGGCTTCCCTTATCTAGGCAAAGATGACACACGCCGTGCTGAGGACCGTTTAGCTGACCATGTGGTAATGAAGTTATTGGACCCGTTTTTGAAAAAAGGTCGCAATGTTACAACCGATAATTACTTTACTTCAGTAAAATTAGCTAAACAGCTAAAAAGCAAAGGAACAACCATCGTGGGAACACTGAACAAGATAAGGCGAGAAGTGCCTAAAGAAATAAAATCCATGAAAGAGGAATTGTACAACACTAAAGTGTTTAGAAATGAAGACAATTTTACACTTACAGTATATCAAGGAAAGCCCAACAAAAATGTTGTCATTTTGAGTTCCGTCCATCCAGATGTTGTTGTTGCGTCTGATTCCGCTAAAAAAACTCCAGAAACGGTAAAGTTTTACAATGAAACAAAATATGGAGTAGATGTAGTGGATCAGATGGCACGAAAATATACCACACGAACATGCACAAGGAGATGGCCTGTTCATGCATTTGAAAATGCCTTAGACTTTGCGGGTATAAATGCATGGATAATATTCAAGGAGATTACCCACCAAAAAATGTCACGCAAGGCATTTTTGCAAACGCTTGTGAGAGAGTTGAGTGGTCCTTATGTCACAGATAGGGAAAAGGGTTCCACGTCCCAAGTTTCTACATGCTCAGAAGTGATGGTTCAAACAAAATTTTGCCAGATCAAAGAAAAGTGCAAGAAAAATAGATCTGTCGAAAATTGTAAGACTTGTGGTAAGTCTTTGTGTGGGCAATGTACTGCCATAAATCAAAGGCAATGCCTAAAATGCGAAACACCAAATGTTTAGAAGGTGAATTCTGCGCCATATTTTCATTTTTATGCTCCTCCACCTACATTTTCTCTACTTTTTGTTCTTCAGTTGTTGTTTATATGTGTGCACTTGAATAAAAAAAAATGTTTGAAAAACGTCTATTATAATTATTGTTATTTTCTGTAGAAAAATAAGAAAAGCAGAAAAAAAACAATCAAAAGCATTACTGTTGGATCTCACAATAATAATACATTACAAAAAATATAATTATTAATAAATAACCACAAATGAAACTCTAAAAATAAACGAAAACAAGCAAGGAGTCAAAATGACTCCTTTCAGTAGTTCTAGGCGGGGTCACGAGTCCAGTAGTCCTAGTGTTAATGCATCCCATAGTCCTCCATGTTGTATAATGCATCCCACAGTCCTTCATATAGTATAATGCACTCTCAATAGTCCTCCATACAGTATAATGAACTCCCCATAGTCCTCCATATAATATTATCCATTCCATAGTCTTCCATATAGTATAATGCATCCCATAGTCCTCCATATAGCATAATGCAATCCCCATAGTTTTCCATATAGTATAATGCATCCCATAGTCCTCCATGTAGCATAATGCACTCCCCATAGTCCTCCATATAATATAATGCATTCCTTAGTCATCCATATAGTAGAATGCATCCCATAGTCCTCCATATGGTATAATGCATACCATAGTCCTCTGTATAGTAAAATACACTCCCCATAGTCTTCCATATAGTATACTGCAGTCCGCATAGTCCTTCATATAGTATAATACACTCCCAATGGTCCTCCATATAATATAATGCATCCCATAGTCCTCCTTATAGTATAATGCACTCCCCATAGTCCTCCATATAGCATAATGTGCCCCATAGTCCATCTTAGAGTACAATTCACTCCCCATAGTCTTCCGTATAGTATAATGTGCCTCATAGTCCACCATACAGTATAATGCACTCCCCATAATCCTCCATACAGTATACTGCACTCCACATTATACTCCATACAGTATAATGCACTCCCGATAGTTCTCCATATAGAATAATGCACTCCCCATAGTCCTCCATATAGTATAATGCACTCCCCATAGTCCAACATTTTGAATAATGCACCCCCATAGTCCTCCTTGTAGTATAATGCATCCAATAGTCCTCAATATGGTATAATGCACTCCCCAAAGTCCTTCATGTAGTATAATGCACTCTCCATAGTCCTCCATATAGAATAATGCACTCCCCATAGTCCTCCACATAGTATAATGCACTCTTCATAGTCCTCCATATTGTATAATGCACCCCTATAGTCCTCCATATAGTATAATGCACTCTCCATTGTCCTCCATATCGTATAATGCACTCTCCATAGTCCTCCATATAGTATAATGCACTTTCCCATAGTCATTCATATAGAATAATGCACTCCCCATAGTCCAAAATATAGTATAATGCACTCTCCATAGTCCTCCATATAGTATAATGCACAACCCATAGTCCTCCATATAGAATAATGCACCCCATAGTCCTCCATATAGTATAATATACTCCCCATAGTCCTCCATATAGTATAATGCACTCCCCATAGTCCTCCATATAGTATAAATCACTCCCCATAGTCATCCATATAGTATAATGCACTCCCTATAGTCCTCCATATAGAATAATGCACTCCCCATAGTCCTCCATATAGTATAATGCACTCCCCACAGTCCTCCATATTGTAAAATGCACCCCCATAGTCCTCATTTAGTATAATGCATCCCATAGTCCTCTATATTGTATAATGCAGCCCCATAGTCCTTCATATGGTATAATTCATCCCATAGTCCTCCTTATGGTATAATGCACTCCCCATAGTTCTTCATATAGTATAATGCACTCCCCATAGTCCTTCATATAGTATAGTGCACTCTCCGTAGTCCTCCATATAGTATAATACACTTTCCATAGTCCTCCATATAGTATAATACACAGCCCATAGTCCTTCATTTAGTATAATGCACCCCATAGTCCTCCATATAGTATATTGCACTCCCCATAGTCCTCCATATAGAATAATGCACTTCCCATAGTCCTCCATGTAGTATAATGCACTCCCCATAGCCATCCATATTGTATAATGGACCCCCATAGTCCTCCATATAGTATAATGCACTCCCCATAGTCCTCCATATAGTATAATGCACTCTCCATAGTCCTACATATAGTATAATGCACTTCGCCATAGTCCTCCATAAAGAATAATGAACTCCCCATAGTCTTCCATATAATATAATGCACTCTCCATAGTCCTCCATTAAGTTAAATGCACAGCCCATAGTCCTCCATATAGTATAATACACTCCCCATAGTCCTCTATATAGTATAATGCGCTCCCCATAGTCCTCCATATAGTATAATGCACTTCCCCATAGTCCTCCATATAGTATAATACACTCTCCATAGTCCTCCATATAGTATAATGCACAGCCCATAGTCCTACATATAGTATAATGCACTTCCCCATAGTCCTCCATATAGAATAATGCACCCCATAGTCCTCCATATAGTATAATACATCTCATAGTCCTTCATATGGTATAATGCACTCCCCATAGTACTCCATATAGTATGATGCACTCCCCATAGTCCTCCATATAGTATAATGCACTCTCCATAGTCCACTACATAGTATAACGCACCCCATAGTCCTCCATATAGAATAATGCACTCCCCATAGTCCCAAATATAGTACAATGCACTCTCCATAGTCCTCCATATAGTATAATGCACAACTCATAGTCCTCCATATAGTATAATGCACAACCCATAGTTCTCCATATAGAATAATGCACCCCATAGTCCTCCTTATAGTATAATGCCCTCCCCATAGTCCTCCATATAGTATTATGCACTCTCCATAATCCTCTATATAGTATAATGCATTCTCCAAAGTCCTCCATATAGTATAATGCACTCTCCATAGTCCTCCATATAGTATAATGCACTCCCCACAGTCCTCTATATTGTATAATGCACCCCCATACTCCTTCATATAGTATAATGCATCCCATAGTCCTCCATATGGTATAATGCACTGCCCATAGTTCTCCATATAGTATAATGCACTCCCCATAGTCCTCCATATAGTATAGTGCACTCTCCATAGTCCTCCACATAGCATAATACACTTCCCACAGTCCTCCATATAGAATAATGCACTCCCCATAGTCCTCCATATAGTATAATACAGTCTCCATAGTCCTCCATATAGTATACTACACAGCCCATAGTCCTTCATATAGTATAATGCACTTCCCCATAGTTCTCCATATAGAATAATGCACCCCATAGTCCTCCATATAGTATAATGCACTCACCATAGTCCTCCATGTAGTATAATGCACTCTCCATAGTCCTCCATATATTATATTGCACTCCCTATAGTTCTTCATATAGAATAATGCACTCCCCATAGTCCTCCATATAGTATGATGCTCTCCCCCTAGTCCTCCGTATGGTATAATGCACCCCCATAGTCCTCCATATAGTATAATGCATCCATAGTCCTGCATATGGTATAATGCATCCCATAGTCCTCCGTATAGTATAATGCATCCCATAGTCCTCCATATGGTATAATGCACTTCCCCATAGTCCTCCTGATAGAATAATGCACCCCATAGTCCTCCATATGGTATAATGCACTTCCCCATAGTCCTCCAGATAGAATAATGCACCCCATAGTCCTCTATATAGTATAATGCACTCCCTATAGTCCTCCATATAGTATAATGCACTTCCCCATGGTCCTCCATATAGAATAATGCACTCCCCATAGTCCTCCATATAGTATAATGCACTCTCCATAGTCCTCCATATAGTATAATGCACAGCCCATAGTCCTGCATATAGTATAGAGCACTTCCCCATAGTCCTCCATATAGAATAATGCACCCCATAGTCCTCCATATAGTATAATACACTCCCCATAGTCCTCCATATAGTATAATGCAATCCCCATAGTCCTCCATATAGTATAAAGCACTTCCCCATAGTCCTCCATATAGAATAATGTACTCCCCATAGACCTCCATATAGTATAATGCACTTCCCCATAGTCCTCCATAAAGAATAATGCACTCCCCATAGTCCTCCATATAGTAAAATGCACTTCCCCATAGACCTCCATGTAGAAAAATGCACTCCCCATAGTCCTCCATATAGTATAATGCACAGCCCATAGTCCTCCATATAGTATAATGAACAGCCCACAGTCCTCCTTATAGTATAATGCACTTCCCCATAGTCCTCCATATAGAATAATGCACTCCCCATAGTCCTCCATATAGTATAATGCACAGCCCATAGTCCTCCATATAGTATAATGCACTCCTCATAGTCCTCCATATAGTATAATGTACTCTCCATAGTCCTCCATATAGTATAATGGACTCTCTATAGTCCTCCATGTAGTATAATGCACCCCATAGTCCTCCATATAGTATAATGCTCTTCCCCATAGTCCTTCATATAGAATAATGGACTCCATAGTCCTCCATATAGTATAATACACTCCCCTTAGTCCTCCGTATAGTATAATGCACTCCCCATAGTCCTCCATATTATATAATGCACTCCCCATAGTCCTCCATATAGTATAGTGCACTCTCCATAGTCCTCCATATAGTATAATGCACTCTCTATAGTCCTCCATATAGTATAATGCACTCCCATAGTCCTCCATATTGTATAATGCACTCCCCATTGTCCTCCATATAGTATACTGCACCTCCATATAATATGATGCACCCCCATAGTCCTCCGTATTCGTATAAATCACAGACCATATCCTTCATATAATATAATGCACAGCCCATAGTCCTCCATCTTAGTATAATACAAAGCCCATATCCTCCATATAGTATAATGCACTCCCCATAGTCACCTGTGTAGAAGTATGGTCACCATGTACTCACTGGTTTAGAAAGAAAAAAATAAATACTCCCCTGCCCTGCGCTCCCCCTCCGAGCGGCATCCTCTTCTGAAGCCGGCAGCTGACTTCAGAGTACAAGTGACGGGAGCGCATGACGTCAGCGTCTGGCCTCTGATTGGCTGGCAGCATGTATCGCCGTGCATGGACCCGAAGGGTCTGTGCGCTGCAATACATTTCAGCTGAATGTGTGTCCTTTTGACACATGACAGCACATACTCCTACATGTGACGCTATTCGTATGGCATTATACACACTACTGCTATCATAGCATGAGGACTGTCTGGCATTTGCCTTGTGACAGAGCCTTTTTCCCACCTGGGATCTATTATGCCTAACATCTTATTACCACTCATTTGAGATGGGATTTTTTTTGTATCAGTGATTGTCACCATACATGACTGATACACTCATGTGGTTTCATGTGTTATATATTTATTCAGTTGCTTCTGTTGTATTGACATCTGAACTTTGCCAGTGTGGTTACACTTTTTTTGTGTTTTTCACCAGCAACCATGTATACTTTTCATGATACTCTATTATTTTTTTTAAGTGTTTAATAAAGTTAATACATATTTTATGCGCATTATATTTGTTGTTGCTATTACTTATGGGGTATTTAGCTCCTGTTTTTCTCTACTGTTGTCCTAATTGCCTTGGGATTTCCCCCATTGGGGGAAGGGAGGACATAATCGCTGGAGTTCTGGGGGAAGAACGTTGACCCATTCTTGTCTGATGTCGGATTCTCACTGCTCCTCCTTTGTCGGATTTTTTGTTTCATGATGCTCACAATATTTTCTATTGGTGAAAGGTCTGGACTGCAGGTGGCCGGTTCATCACCAGGACTCTTTTTCTGCAGAGCCGTGGTGTGTGATGTATGCAGGATGTGGTTTACCATTGTCCTGTCAACATATACAAGGTCTTCCCTGAAATAGACGTTGTCTGGATGGAGCAGATGTTGTTATAACATCTCTACACGTAAGGCTCAGCATTGATGGTGCATTTCATGTGAGTGCTGTCCCTATAATAGGCATTAATGCAGCCAGATACTATCAGAGATAAAGAACTGTGTGCCAATAACAAGCTGGATGGTCCCTCTCCTCCATAACAAGGTGGATTGACCCTCTCCTACATGATAAGGTGTATGGTTCCTCTCCTCCATATCAAGCTGGATGGTTCCTCTCCTCCATATCAAGCTGGATGTTTCCTCTCCTCCATATCAAGCTCGATGGTTCCTCTGCTCCATAACAATCTTTATGGTCTCTCTCCTCCATAACAAGCTTTATGGTCTCTCTCGTCCACAGCAAGCTGGATGGTTCATGTCCTCCATAACAAGCTGGATGGTTCCTCTCTTCAATAACAAGATGGATGTTTTTTCTCCTCAATAACAAGCTGGATGGTCCCTCTCCTTGATAAAGGTCCCTCCCGTTGATAAAAAGCTGGATGGTCCCTCTCCTCCATAGCAAGCTGCAAATGCCCTCTCCTCCATAACAAGCTGGATGGTCCCTCTCCTCCATAACAAGCTGGATAGTCCCTCTCCATGATAACAAGCTGGCTGGTCCCTCTTCTCCATAACAAGCTGGATGATCCTTTAACTCCATAACAAGCTGGATGTTTACTCTCCTCCGTAACAAGCTGGATGGTCCCTCTCCTTGATAAAGGTCCCTCCCCTTGATAAAAAGCTGGATGGTCCCTCTCCTCCATAACAAGCTGCAAATGCCCTCTCCTCCATAACAAGCTGGATGGTCCCTCTCCTCCATAACAAGCTGGATGGTCCCTCTCCATGATAACAAGCTGGATGGTCCCTCTTCTCCATAACAAGCTGGATGATCTTTTAACTCCATAACAAGCTGGATGTTTACTCTCCTCCGTAACAAGCTGGATGGTCCCTCTCCTTGATAAAGGTCCCTCTCCTTGATAAAAAGCTGGATGGTCCCTCTCCTCCATAACAAGCTGCAAATGCCCTCTCCTCCATAACAAGCTGGATGGTCCCTCTCCTCCATAACAAGCTGGATAGTCCCTCTCCATGATAACAAGCTGGATGGTCCCTCTTCTCCATAACAAGCTGGATGATCCTTTAACTCCATAACAAGCTGGATGTTTACTCTCCTCCGTAACAAGCTGGATGGTCCCTCTCCTTGATAACAAGCTGGATGGTCCGTCTCCTCCATAACAAGCTGAATGGTCCCTCTCACTCTGAGGGCACAGCGTCTGTGGTTTCCATAACGAATTTCACATTTTGATTTTTCTGACCACAGAACAGTTTTCTATTTCGCCTGAGTCCATTATAAATGAGTGCAGAGAAGACTACAGCGTTTCTGGATTGTGCTGATATTCTGCTTTTTCTTTGCATGATAGAGCTGTCATTTACATTTGTGGAACGCATGGTGAACTGTGATCACAGACAATGATTTCTGGAAATTTTTTTGAGCCCATGCAGTGACTTGGATGACTGAATCATGTCTTGATATCATGCAGAGCCTTCTCAGGGTCCGTACATCATGAGCATTCAATATTGACCATCAGCCCCATTCTTTGTGCACATGGATTTTTCCAGAATTTTTTGATGATTTTATGGCCTGTAGATGGAAGATATTCAAAGTCTTTGTAATTTCACATTGAGGAAAAATTTCCTGAAATTATTCTACAATTATTAGACGCAGTTGTTCACAGATCGGTGACCTCTGACCATCTTTGCTTCTGGGAGGCTCTGCCTCTCTAACATGCTTTTTTTTATACACAGTCATGTGATTTAGTTAGAAATTGACCCTCCATTTGTTTTTCATTACTTATACTTACTTTTACAGCCTTTTATTAACCATAATAAATACATTGATCTGACATAGATAGATAACATAGAAAATGAGATACATAAAGATGAAAACTAGAAATTAGGATGATCTGGATAGATAGAGAAAAATATGTGAAAACAAATAATAGCCGCACCGTGGAATATTGGGTGCGATCCCCTCGAAACCGTAGTGAGGTCCACTGTATAAAATATAAAAAAGGCAGGTGTTAGAATCTATATTGTTTTACTATCGGCCATCTTGTTGTGGTTTGCTGGCTTCTAGTCTTTTCCTCTGGTGCTGGGTGTCTTGGTCACGTGATCTCTTCACTCTTTATTACTCAGCACCTGTCTCCCATTCCCCGCTAGACATCAGTGTTGTTACGCTTGTGCTCTGGCTAAGTTTCCTTGCTAAGTTCTCTGTGCTTTGGACAATTGATATGCTGGGACTTCTTGTTCCACCAGTTTTGTTCCCTTTAATCTTCGTTTCTGCAACTAACTTTTCTATTAGGAGGTCTCCTGTTTTTTCTCCTAGTCCTTAGATCTGTTAGGGACCCCTTTTCCCCTTCCTTCAGGTCTTTGTTTGAGTTCAGTGCAGGAGTTTCGGTGGGGCTATTCACAAGGAATAGAGCACCCACCCCAGCGTAGAGTTTAGCTGAGTCTCAGTGCAGGGACAGCTTTTCCCTCCTATTCTTTAGTTCTAAGCTGCAGAACATAACAGCAGTCAGCGCTCTGATAAAAGCTCGTGAATTTTCTGCATAGGAAAGCTAACAGTGTTTTTCATAGATAGCACTCTTACCTGTAATACGACCTGCAGGTTCAAAACCAAACAGGTTGATAGCGTTATCTGACATGACAACTTCCCTTTAAGTGCTCTGGGTGCGGCAGGCACTTTACGAGCCTCCGCCTCCTTGGGGTAAAAATTTCTTATCCCAAATATATATTATAAAATGTAATTGATTCTGTTGTCTATGTCTAAATGAGCGGTGCACATATTACATGTCTGTATACCTCCCACCTGTCTGTCCATACATTATATACAGCCCCCTGCACCACCATCTGCCAGTCCTCGCAGCACATGCCTGAATTATAGGCTTCTCCAGCGCAATGACATCACTCCATCGCACCGCCTGCAGCTACAGACTGCGGCACAAGGACAGCACCACTCGTTGTGGGAGAAGGGAGTTTTCATTTATTTTTATTTTATTGCCAGGGCACTGGATGGGAGGATGTAAAGGGGGGATTACAATTGTATGGAGGCACTAGTAATATATAGAATTACAGAGGAGCACTATGCCTGGTATATGGACATACTGCATATAGGCACAGAAGAGGCACTATCACTATATGGAGGAATAGAAGGGGCACTATCACTATATGGAAGCACAGAGGGGGCACTATCACTATATGGAAAAACAGAGGGGGGCACTATTACTATATGGAGGAATAGAAGTGGCACTATCACTATATGGAGACACAGAGGGGGGCACTATTACTTTATGGAGGCATAGAGGGGGCATTATTTCTATATGGAGACATGGAGGGGGCACTATTACTATATGGAGACACAGAGAAGGCACTATTACTATATGGAGACACAGAGGGGGCATTATTGCTATATGGAGGCACGGAGGGGGCACTATTACTATACGAGGACACAGAGGGGGCATTATTACTATATGGAGACACAGAGGAGGCACTATTACTATATGGAGGCACGGAGGGGGCATTATTACTATATGGAAGCACAGAGGGGGCATTATTTCTATATGGAGACACGGAGGGGGCACTGTTACTATATGGAGACACAGATTGGGCACTATTACTATATGGAGGCACAGAGGGGGCATTATTTCTATATGGAGACACGGAGGGGGCACTATTACTATATGGAGACACAGAGGAGGCACTATTACTATATGGAGACACAGAGGAGGCACTATTTCTATATGGAAGCATGGAGGGGGCACTATTACTATATGGGGACACAGAGGGGGTATCATTACTATATGGAGACACAGAGGAGGCACTATTACTATATGGAGGCACGGAGGGGGCATTATTACTATATGGAGGCACAGAGGGGGCATTATTTCTATATGGAGACACGGAGGGGGCACTATTACTATATGGAGACACAGAGGGGGCACTATTACTATATGGAGGCACAGAGGGGGCATTATTTCTATATGGAGACACGGAGGGGGCACTATTACTATATGGAAACACAGAGGAGGCACTATTACTATATGGAGACACAGAGGAGGCACTATTACTATATGGAGGCACGGAGGGGGCACTATTACTATATGGGGACACATAGGGGGGCATTATTACCATATGGAGACACAGAGGAGGCACTATTACTACATGGAGGCACAGAGGGGAGAGGGGGCATTATTACTATATGGAGGCACAGAGGGGTGCATTATTACTATATAGAGGCACAGAGTGGGAACTATTCCTTAATGTGCCTAGAAAGATTAATATTTCTATATAGTAGCACAATGGGGGCATTTTTACCATGTGGAAGCTCAGACGTGAGACTTTTAGTATATGGAGGCAGAGAGCTGGACACAATTACTGTATAAAGGCAAAGAGGGGTGTACTATTACTGTGTGGGGCAACAGAGAGGGCATTATTACTCTCCAGGGCACTAGAGATGGTTATAGCATTATGCAGTTTGTGTAGAGGTGGGAAAAAGTGGGAAAAGTGCCGGTTAAATAATAATCCAAAGACGTCTGTGCATTAAGTTCTGCAGAGACACATCGTGGATGGAAGAAGTTATCACGGTGATCTGGGCTAAATAGAGGAGAAAAGGGAAAGTGAATGACTATGATCAGCAAGAACATGTCACCGATAAGACTCTGGATTTATCTGTACTGTATATACTTATACCGTTCAGAGGCTTCAGATCTACCATAGCTCTTCAGCCTCATTTGCATACCAATTTAAAAGCTGATTTCTCAGTAATGGAGGAACAGTCCGTGAAAGAGCTACATGTGCATATAAGTAGTGTGGAGGGTGCAGGGGTGGATTAAGAGTAGCAAGGGCCCCGGGCAGTTTAGAAGGCGCGCCCCCCCCCCCCACACACACACACACACGCACACCTGATGTATCACATGTCACATGATCACCTGTGATAGATCATGTGATAGTTCACGTGAAATTAATTTGGCACAATATTAATATATTAATTATAATAATAATTTATAATATTTTTTTTTAGGCTGTGTGCCCACTATGGGTTTTTTAAGCGTTTCCGCTTGGTATCATTGTGGAAAAATCCGCAGCACTACCAATTATTTTGCGGAAGAGCTGCGTTTTCGCCGCCATTGACTTGCATTGGAACGCATGGTATCCGCATCACTGCATCTGTACATGCGGATTCCATGCGTTTCAATGTGCGGATGGTACCCGGGTTTGGAGAACAGAAGACTCTCCTCCGGACCCGAGTACCATGGAACCTGTAAAAAAAAGAATAAAATAAAAAATAAATATTATACTTACCTTCTGATGGCCCCCGGTGTCTTTATCCGATGCGTCCTGCCTCGCCGGCAGCTCGCGGTAGACTAAAGGACCTGTGGTGACGTCATTTAGTCATGTGACGGGTCACGCAACCGCTGACGTCGGCAGGCCATCAGAAGGTAAGTATATTTATTTTTTACCATTCTTTCGGTCACACTATATAAATCCTTGCCGGTTGCATGTATTTATATAGTGTGACCAAGTTGTCAAGTACTTTTCCAAGTGATGCTAAAATCGCTTGGAAAACGCTTGACAACCCGCATGCGAAAATGCATGTGAAGAACGCATCACATCCGCTTGTCCCTGGCAGGAAAAACGCACGTACAATCCGCATGTACAATCCGCATGTACAATCCGCATGTACAATCCGCATGCGTTTTTTCTGCCAGGGAGATGCAGAAACGCTCAAAAAAAATCTGGAGCATTTCTGCATCGTGGGCACACAGCCTAACATTGGATGACTTAATATTGAGCACACGTAGCCATCTATACTCAGCAGGAGGCCGCACGTAGCCATCTATACTCAGCAGGAGGCCGCACGTAGCCATCTATACACAGCAGGGGGCTGCACGGAGCCATCTATACACAACAGGAGGCTGCACGTAGTCATCTATACACAGCAGGAGGCCGCACGTAGCCATCTATACACAGCAGGGGGCTGCACGGCGCCATCTATACACAGCAGGAGGCTGCACGTAGCCATCTATACACAGCAGGAGGCCGCACGTAGCCATCTATACACAGCAGGAGGCTGCACGTAGCCATCTATACACAGCAGGAGGCCGCACGTAGCCATCTATACACAGCAGGAGGCTGCACGTAGCCATCTATACACAGCAGGAGGCCGCACGTAGCCATCTATATACAGCAGGAGGCCGCACGTAGCCATCTATACACAGCAGGAGGCCGGACGTAGCCATCTATACACAGCAGGAGGCAGCACGTAGTCATCTATACACAGCAGGAGGCCGCACGTAGCCATCTATACACAGCAGGGGGCCGCACATAGCCATCTATACACAGCGGGAGGAAGCACGTAGCCATCTATACACAGCGGGAGGAAGCACGTAGCCATCTATACACAGCGGGAGGCCGCACGTAGCCATCTATACACAGCAGGGGGCTGCACGGCGCCATCTATACACAACAGGAGGCTGCACGTAGCCATCTATACACAGCAGGAGGCCGCACGTAGCCATCTATACACAGCAGGGGCTGCACGGCGCCATCTATACACAGCAGGAGGCTGCACGTAGCCATCTATACACAGCAGGAGGCCGCACGTAGCCATCTATACACAGCAGGGGGCTGCACGGCGCCATCTATACACAGCAGGAGGCTGCACGTAGCCATCTATACACAGCAGGAGGCCGCACGTAGCCATCTATACACAGCAGGAGGCTGCACGTAGCCATCTATACACAGCAGGAGGCCGCACGTAGCCATCTATATACAGCAGGAGGCCGCACGTAGCCATCTATACACAGCAGGAGGCCGGACGTAGCCATATACACAGCAGGAGGCTGCATGGCGCCATCTATACACAGCAGGAGGCCGCACGATGCCATCTATACACAGCAGGAGGCCGCATATAGCCATCTATACACAGCAGGGGGCCACACATAGCCATCTATACACAGCAGGAGGCCTCACGGCGCCATCTATACACAGCAGGAGGCCACACGGCGCCATCTATACACAGCAGGAGGCCGCACGGCGCCATCTATACACAGCAGGAGGCTGCACGTAGCCATCTATACACAGCAGGAGGCCGCACGTAGCCATCTATACACAGCAGGAGGCCGCACGTAGCCATCTAACCTACCTTTCCTTTACCTGACTTTTACTAACCTACCTATATCTGACTTTTACTATCCTACCTATACCTGACTTTGCAATTTCTTTTAGGTGGTGCCACCATAACTCCCACACATGTCACCTGCACCTTAAAAACATATCCAGAATTCAACCTTTTCGCACCTTTAATACTGTAAAAACTCTTACTGTGTCTCTGATTAATTACTGCAGCTATCTTCTAATCAATTTCCCTCTAAACAAACTCTCTTCTCCAATCCTTTCTGAATGTAGCAGCCAGAGTCGTATTTCTATAAAGGGCAGCACGGTGGCTCAGTGGTTAGCACTGCAGCCTTGCAGCGCTGGGGTTCTGGGTTCAAATCTCACCAAGGACAACATCTGCAAGTAGTTTGTATGTTCTCCCTGTGTTTGCATGGGTTTTCTCTGGTTTTCTCCCACACTCCAAAGACATACTGATAGGGTATGTAGATTGTGAGCCCCAATGGGGACAGTGCCCATAATGTCTATAAATTGTCTGAATTGTAAAGCGCTGTGGAATATGTTGGCGCTATATAAATAAAAAGATTATTATTAGTGTTGAGCGAGTATGTTCTATTAACCCTTTCGGCGAGTATGCTCGGGCCGAGCTCCGTGTATTTATAGCTGCTCGGTGATATGGTTGAATCGCTCCCGTGTGCATGATTTGCGACTGTTTTGACAGTTTTATTACATGGAAGTAATGTCTATTTCTTACACATTCCTCACAAGTAATAAAGCTGTCAAACAGTTGCAAATCATGCACCCGGGAGCGATTCAACCATATCACTGAGCAGCTGTAAATACTTGGAGCTCGGCCCGAGCATACTCGGACAGAACATACTCGCTCAACCCTAATTATTATTATTAAGCCGCTTCACCGAAGCCTCTACCCTTTGCGAGTCATTGCACTGGTTAGGTTAAACAATCACTACAGAATACAATACAAACTCATCTCTTTCACCCACCATGCTCTCCACAGTTCTGCACCGGCCTATATCTCTTCCCTCATTTCTGTGTATCACCCCTCCCATGCCCTCCGTTCTGCAACTGATCTAAGACTGACATTCTCCTTAATCAGAACCTCACACCTCTGTCTACAAGACTTCTCTCGTGCCGTGCCAGTTTTCTGTAATGCCCAAGTCGGCTTGTGTGCCAGACTGCCAACAGCCAAGACTTCCCTGTTCTCATCAAGAGGACTTTTGTCCATGTTCTCTTTCTCCTCCTCATTATCACCCAATCCGCGTCGGGATGAGATGAGGCTGGGCTGAGTAGCATAACCCTGTATAGCTCCTTGCTCCACCTGCAATGCCTCCTCTTTAATTGTGAGCAGCGATTGTTCCAGTACACAGAGAAGCGGGATGATGATGCTAATTATGGCGTCATCGCCGCTCACCATCTTGGTGGAGTCCTCAAAGTTTTGGAGGACGGCACAGATGTCAGACATTCATGCCCACTCATCAGCTCTTATGTGCGGAGGCTGACCTGAATGCCGACGGGCGTATTGAAGCTGGTACTCAACTGCTCTCTGCTGCTCAAAATCATTCCAAACATCTGCAACTTTGATTTCCAATCCGTGGTCACATCGCACACTAGTCGGTGATCTGAAAGCTGCTGAAGCCCTGCCAGAGCGGTGAAAGCTGTAGCTGACTTTCTGAAATGGGCACACATGCAGCGTACTTTCACAAGTCGCTGTGGCAGACCTGGGTAGGTTTTGAGAAACAGCTGAACCACTAAGTTGAGCACATGGGCCAGGAATGGCTCGCGTGTGAGCTTGCCTAGCTTCAGAGCCGCCACCAGGTTCTCTGACACAGCTTTCAACAACTCTGCAATGGTGTGTGGTTTGTCAACTAAGCATACAGTCCTGCTTATTGTTATTGGCACCCACAAAGTTTTAGTACATAATCTGGAATATCTCCTGAAAAAAATGAATCAAGTGATGGAGATGGAGGCTGAAGAGGAGGAGGTGGTGCAGGAGCTGTAGAATGTGGGGGCAACCCTGGTTGACCCAGGGCTTGCAATCCTCTGCGTCGGGAGTACGCATTCCGTCCCAAGGTCCCACTGGGTCCCGGCTTCCAGAATATTAACCCAGTGAAATGTGTCAGTGAGATGTACCATCCCTGGCCACATTCACTTGTCCATGTGTTTGTGGTTAGGCGGTCCTTCACACTAAGTGCGCTGAGGAGGGCACGGGTAAAGTTCTGGGACCCGTGCTGGTGGAAGGCGGGGACAACACCAGGAGAAATAATGGTGGCTGGGGACGTGTATGGATACCCGGCTGGAAAGCTTCCACCTCCACGAGCCTAAAAGGCCATATTTCAAGTGCAAGTGTGTCACCCTGGCCTGGATGCCACAAGTGTAAATAAAGCTGTGTCTGAGAGCAAGGGGGAGGTTCTCTAGTCAGGGGAACATTAGCATGCAATGCCTCCTGTCTCAGGCCAGTAGGGGGAGCAGGCTGCCCCTATAAAAGCTGGTGCTGGGGGCAGGGTTAGGGAGAACTTGATGGCCTGTCTCAGCAATGAGACGTGTCCCAGAGCAGAGCAGGGACAGACAGTTGTATTGCACCTAAGAGGAAGTGTGGCAGGACGAGAGCCACAAGCCAGAGACAAGAGGCGAAGAGAGCCTGTCCTGGCAGATAAAGGACTTAATTTACCAAACTTTGGTGTCTGAGGCTGGGAGGATTCTACATCCTCCAGCAGATAACCAGTCCGCAGGGGACTGTATATTCCTTGGCCTAAGAAGCCTGGAGGCCCTGCCACAACCGAAGGGACCAGTAAAGCCGTACAAGGCTGGGAGCAGAAAGGAACCCACGTCGCAGGCCATACAGGCGAGAATACACCGAAAGCTCGGAAACGTGGGCAGTTACCCTATAACGAGGAGATAGCCAGAAGGAGCGCAGAAAGCACGGTAGGCCTACACCCTCACCCTGACCAGGGCCAATTTCCCCGTTGCTCTCAGACATCCAGGTCCCCTCCTAGCTGGGACTGTTTGTGGGTCAGTTTACCTGTTTTAGTAAAGACCCTGGACTGCAACCTGTTGTCTGTGTGCTCCTTGCTCCTCCAGCACTATCAGCACTGGGACTCTCACTACCATCACTCCCACCATCCACTATACTGCCCTGGGGCCGCACTCTTCCCGTGGGGAGTCACACTACCCTAGCTGCACACCTCATCAGCCCCAGCGGTCTGCATGCAGCGGCGGTTCCTAATAACCGCAATCCACGGGTGGCGTAGTCGGACATAAACATCAGCACATAACGGACTACCACTGGCCTGACCACCCTGAGCCACGGAACCGGGTTGCCACTACTACTCCCACCGTTTCCCTAATTGCCCGGATCCGAGTGCCCCACGGCTCAGGGGGCGAGTCAGCTTTGGCGTAGTCGGCAGGATTTCGTGCCCGCAACCACCGGGTACTGCGTGCCTGAAAAAGACTTTTGTAATTTACCTGTGGCGAAGTTTCCCACCGTCCGGAGTCGTTTCCCGCCATCCGGAGCCGATTCCCGCCATCAGACGCCATCTTGGACCTTTTCCCGCCGTCTTCTGCCGTCTTCCCGCCATCTGCAGCTGTTTCCCGCCATCGGACACCATCTCCAGGACGCCGCGCGGGAAGAAGAGGGGCGTGGACGTCAAAACCGCGCGAGATCCGAAGCTCCGCCCCACGCACCGACGCTGCGCAAGGTCCTGGAAGGGAGAGAGAGCGACGCTGACGTCACCAGGACGCGACGCCAGGTCCTCGTCCATAGCAGCAGCAGCGGAGCCGCGGCCTACAGAAGAGGATCGTCGGAAGGTAGGCCACGCTTGACTAGGGGGGAGGAAGATGTCGGACACAGAGGCCCCCACTACCACCAAAGCAGCTGCAGCAGCGCTGATGCCCTTTTCCCTGCCCTACATCCCTGGAGCGGCCTGGCTGCCCAAATACTCAGGGGAGCCCCATGCCCTAACTGACTTCAAGGAAAGGCTATACAGTTTGTTCCACGTTTACCCCCTGACAGAGGAACAGAAGGTCAGCATATTGACAGGGCAGTTAACTGGCGCAGCCCAAAGGGAGGTAAAATCATGGCCCACTGAGGAGAAAAGGACTGTGAAGGGTATTCTGGCCCGGCTGCGGGGTACCTTTGACACACGTACCTCCGCTGAGATTAAAATGAGGTTCTATGGATGTAAGCAGCGGGCACAGGACAGCATCAGAGACTATGCCCTAAATCTGCAGGAAGCCTTGAGGGCTATTCAACAAACTGACCCTGGCAGTGTGCAGGAAATGGATAAGCTGCTAACAGAACAATTCATAGAAGGTAATATATAATAATATTATGAAAACCTTGATATATATATATATCAGATATGTGTACTCGTGTGTCACTATATAAATATCCTGAAAGGATTAGTTGGAGCTGGTTATAGAGGTGGACTTTCAAATTGTTTACAAGAAGGAGACGAGACAAAGGATTCAACATGACACCTCCCAAGAGAATATCCTGAGGAATGAGGAGAATATCTGGGGAGGAAACATTTAACCCCATAGGACAAGATAATGAGACTTATCTATACCATGGGCCAGAGACCACTGTGATTGCTCAATTGCCTCAGGGCAACACCCTATTGGGACTTTCCTCCATACTGAACATATATATGTTATGCTGGAATAATAAACACATCTTTCCTGCGCCATTTCTCTACAAGAAAAGTTCAGTATCTGATTCTGTCTGTCCGATATCAAAGCTTCACGTATACACTTGAATAATTTAATTTGGCAAGGGATAAGCAAAGGGTTGGGGTCCTTTGAACCTCACTTCCACAATTGGCGCCCAATGTGGGGCACCACACGGGCACCACACCAGGGCAGACCGAATGAAGGTGTCCAGCTGTGGATCGTGGATGACTGGATGGGCCTGATCACCCCCCTTACACGGTAACTCTAGTTAATTACACTGTAATTACAGACTTGCTTGTGTTTCCAGTCGTTCATAGATTAGCAGAGGGCACGAGTCGGTCTGTTGTGGTAATCCTTAAGTGGGGATAGGGGTGACCCTGCTGGTGTTATCGAAACCCACTCACATTCCAATCCACTGTAACCTTTGCTTATTCTAATTTGTTTGTGTTTGAGACTGACTTAGTGGATGAGCTGTCGTGTGTGACTTGTGAACGGAGTATTCTCCTGGATGGAATCCCACATTGCATTTCCATATACCTCCTGTTCTTGAGAGAACGTAGGGGGGATGATGTGAGGAAGGTTTAAAAAAAAAAAAGAAAGTTTTGCAGTTCTGTATCGCTCCCTAAAAAAACATCCTGTTCTTGGAAGATAGAACGCACGAGGGTAGGAAACAGAAGCTAGGCTGGCCAGCTAGTATCTGCGGTTATTAATAAGGAGATTATTCTGTTTCATTGAGTCATACTGACACAAGAATTCACTTTGTCTGGTCCGTTTTTCTGTTTGTATTGTGTCCACGTTCGTCAGCCATGCATAAATTCTTGAGACTGTTCACAAAGAAAGTTGGTGTCGAATAACAGCTATACGGCTCAGACACTGGTAGCTGACAGGGAAGGGGTTAAGTATGTTGCTAAGGTTAAACAGTTAATGGACATTGTAGGAATGAATAGGAGGGGAAGACTTCAGCGGGGGCTGTGGAAAATAGCTTTAAAGAAAAGAAAAAAAAAAAGGGTAAACTAGAGGAAACAGGTTTATTATCTGTGGCTATGGCAAATGACATAGCAAAAGAGGGATGGGAAGAGGAAGAGAGAACAGATGATAATGATGATGTATATTACATGTATGTTAAGAACCATGTTTTTAATGTTGCTTTGAAAAATGTTGAGCCACCACCTTATAATGGCCTCAGGGGGTGGACATGTTCTAGGAGTGATGTGCAAACTTTAGACTCTGGGGACAATGGTTTACATTGTGGAGTTCATAGACCATCCCCCCTCCCCACTGACTTTGTAGCCACAGCGCCTTCTCTTGACTGCTCTTGGACAGACACACCACCCAGGTGCCCTCCCACCTTTGGAATGCATGACTCAAAGGAAGTCCCACCCACAGGTACTTTCTGTGGCGGCCATCTTACTCCACCCGGAAGGCCTGATAACAATGAGACGACAGATATTCCAAAGCCTAATGCCCAATTAGTTTCTCCACCAGTTTCTATATATCCGGTTGTGACTATGCAAGGACAATATTACACCCCACCTCAGCAATCTACCTCAGCATCTTCCCCACCTCCGACACCAATGTTCCCAGCTCTTACATCACCTGTCCCTCATTCAGGTGAAGGGGCTCCATCTGTTGCCCCATCATATCAAAATGTGGACAATGGCAGCTTTGTGTCGGGCCCCCCAGAGGACTGGGATCCTATTTTTGAGAAAATGATTGCCCAGTGTCAGACAGGGGCTGGGGTACTAATCTCTGTGGGTGTAGGGAACATGGTCACTCAGCGGGTGGATGCTATAGTGAATGCTACCAATAGCCACCTGCAGCACAGGGGTGGCCTGGCTAGAGATATTGTCATGGCAGGGGGAGACAGTATTCAAAGGGAAAGTGATAATATTGTATGACGACATGGTCCTTTCCAGCCAGCAATGGTCACAGTTACCGAATCAGGCGATTTACCCTGTAACACTATTATTCATGCAGTGGGGCCCATCTATGACCCTTCCTATCCAGATAATAGTGCACGGCTCTTGTGCCAGACTGTACACGCAGCATTAGACATTGCAAACAAGACTGCTGGCATTAAGACTATAGCACTTCCTTTAATTAGCTCCGGTATCTTTGGATACCCAGTCAGAGCATGTGCAAGGGAGCTAGTACAGACAGTGATAGAAGAGGCCTCTAAGCCTTCTTGCCATCTAACCGAGATATGTCTAGTCAGTAAACAGACTGACACTGCAAGGGCAATGAAAGATGCTTGTCAAACACATGTGACTCCCATCACACCAGTACCAATTAAAAATGATGTGGATGAAGAAAAGTTGCTGCCAAGCCTACCTAGACCACCATCTAATTTAACCCTTAAGCCTATCATACCACCACCTGCTCTTGGCAAACCAGAACCTATCATGTATGTAAAATTCACACCGACTCAAGCCATGACACTCTGTAACCAATTGCCAGACCCAGAGAAACAACCCATGCCTTTCTACCGTGCAGTTTTGGCTATTCAGAAGACATACTCAGCTACTTGGCAAGATTTGTCCTCTCTTGTGTCTGTTAAAGCAGGAGATGCATATCATCCACAAGTGCTTGTGGGCAGGGACGGTACATCTCGCTGGTGGCACACTGGGTTAACATAGTGGAAGCCAGGACCCAGTCGGACCTTGGGACGGAACACGTCCTCCCGACGCCAAGGATTGCGGGCCCTAGGTCAATCAGCGTTGCCCCCACGGTCTACAGCTTCTGCACCTCATCCTCCTTAGCCTCCTCCTCCTCTTCAGCCTCCATCTCCGAAATGACCACATCAGTCACAAGCTGGAAGCACTGCAGCACTGCCTCGGCCAAGCTGCAACAGGCTGTGCTGAAGCTAATATGCTTGGGTGAAAAGACCCACAATGCTGAAGAGTTGTGGACAGCTCTGAAAGAGCAGGCAGATCTGTGGCTCACACCGCTGAATCTTCAGCCAGGCATGGTCATGTGTGACAATGGCCGGAACCTGGTGGCGGCTCTGAGGCGAGGCGAGCTCACACACGTACCATGCCTGGCCCATGTGCTTAACCTCGTGGTTCAGCGGTTTCTCAAATCCTACCCAGAGCTGCCAGATCTGCTTGTTAAAGTACGCCACCAGTGTGCCCATTTTAGAAAGTCAGCTACAGCTTCCGCCGCCCTTGAGGGTGCTTCAGCAGCGTTTGCAGCTACCGGCTCACAGACTGCTGTGTGATGTCCCCACGCGTTGGAACTCTACACTGCAGATGTTGGGAAGGAATTGTGAGCAGAAGAGGGCAGTTGTTGACTACCAGCATCAACAAGGCCGTCGGTATTCAGTTCAGACTCCACACATAAGACCTCAGGAGTGGACATGGATGTCAGACATATGTACCATCCTCCAAAACTTTGAGGACTCCACCAAGATGGTGAGCGGCGATGACATCACAATTAGCGTCACCATCCCACTTCTCTGTCTTCTGAAACGCTCTCTGCTCACAATCAAAGAGGATGCATTGCAGGCAGAGCATGATGAGATGGAGCAAGGAACCATACAGGGTGATTACACACAGCCCAGCCTCATCTCATCCCAACGTAGATTGGGTGACAATGAGGAAGAGGAGTAGGAAGGACAGGAGCTAGTTTCATGCACTATAGATGGTACTACCTGCACAGCTGTCATACCGTCTGTTCAGCGTGGATGGCCAGAGGACAGAGAGGAGGAGGAGGAGAGCATGGTCAGTCATCCTCTTGGTGAGGACACTGAAGTCTTGCCTGTTAGTAGTCTGGCACGCATGGCTGAGTTTATGTTATGCTGCCTTTCCCATGACCCTCGCGTTCTCAAAATTTTGGGTGACAGTCATTACTGGTTGGTGACACTTCTAGACCCACGCTACAAGGAGAACTTTATATCTGTTATTCCTGAGGCAGACAGGTGTACAAAAATGGGGCAGTACCAGAAGGCCCTTGTTGCGGAACTATTAAGAAAATTCCCATCTGAAAACGCTGGGGGCAGAGAGCACACTTTGTTGGACAACCAAGGAGTACAGGCGAGAGAGACACAACTTCAATCCAGCAGAGGCAGCGGAACACTGTCAAAGTTCTGGGAGAGTTTTCTCAGACCCTCCCATCGCACAGGCCCTGAAGCGCGGGGTACTATCACAAGGAGTGCAAAGTTTGGGAAGATGCTGAGGGAGTACCTTGCCGACCGTACCAACGTCCTCCGTGATTCCTCTGTGCCTTATAATTATTGGGTATCCAAGCTGGATACGTGGAATGAACTGGCTCTCTATGACTTGGAGGTCCTGGCCTGGCCTGCCCTGTCGCCAGCGTTTTATCAGAGCGGGTTTTTAGTGCCACTGGTGGAATTATAACTGATAAGCGCATCTGCCTGTCAACTGAAAATGCTGACAGGCTGACTCTTATAAAAATGAACAAGGGGTGGATTGGGCCAGACTTCTCATCACCACCAAATGAAAGCAGCGTAACATAAACTCCAATCCAGTGTCTTTTCTTGGGAGGTGTATTCCCATGCACCTTTTTACACCCACACATGGGTATACACTTACTGATTTTGGCTATTTGCTCTTGTCCTCCTCCTTCTCTTCATCCTCCACCACCATATCACCAGGGTGACCGTGGTCCGTGATGCAACACCCACATAATTTTTTTAAAGGGTGTTTATGATGCCCGTAAAATTTTTTTTTTATACAGTATGTTCATGTATACCCCCCAGGGGTAAATGTTTGTCAGCCCATACACTTAGTGCATGGGCATTACAAGTATAGGAGGCCCGCTGCTTTCTAATGGGAACATTTTTTATGAGGCCCTCCTCCACGTCTCTTCCAAGGGGCATTGAATTGCCTCCAAATTTTTGGCAGCTCTTGCATTCACTGCATAGGTAAACACTATGGGAGACTCTCTCCTTTCTAATGGGAAATTGTCATTACTGTGGCCCTGCTCTGTGTGTCTTTAAATTCTTAGTGGGGTTTTTCCTAAAATTGGTCAGCCGTTGGACTCACTGCATACCTTATAACTGTATAGCAGACCCTCTCCTTTCTAATGGGAACATGTCGTACCTTGTTACTGTGGCCCTGCTCCGTGTGTCTTTAAATTTTTAGTGGGGTTTTTCCTAAAACTGGTCAGCCATTGGACTCACTGCATACCCTATAACTGTATAGCAAACCCTCTCCTTTCTAATGGGATCATGTCGTACCTTGTTACTGTGGCCCTGCTCTGTGTGTCTTTAAATTCTTAGTGGGGTTTTTCCTAAAATTGGTCAGCCGTTGGACTCACTGCATACCCTATAACTGTATAGCAGACCCTCTCCTTTATAATGGGAACATGTCGTACCTTGTTACTGTGGCCCTGCTCTGTGTGTCTTTAAATTCTTAGTGGGCTTTTTCCTAAAATTGGTCAGCCCTTGCAGTCACAGCATGGGCATTACCACTATAGGAGACCTGCACCTTTATAATGGGAACATTTTTTTTACTGAGACACTCCTCTATGTCTCTTCAAAGGGGTATTGGGTTGTGTCCAAATTTTTGGCAGCCCTTGCAGTCACTGGATACGCAAAAACAGTATAGGAGACCCACTTGTTAATAATGGGAACAACAAAGCATAACCGGCTGATGGCTGTCTAACAATAGCTAGGGCAGACTGCTGACCTTTTAAGAATAGTGAGGGCCATCTGATGTCCCTATAAAAATAGGCTTTATGACTTTCAGAGTCCCTCCATCATAAATAAAACAGGATGTGTCTGATGATGTGTCACACACCACATTGCCAGATAAGGTTGTAAAATGTTAAAATGACATTTCCCAGTGAATGCATTTGTCTTAAAAAATAACGTAAACAAAACAATAGGATATTTCTTTAGTATAAAAAGCAGCGTCACCAATTTAACCTCAATGTAATCACATTGTTCAGCTCCTGCACCTCCTCCTCCATCTCCGAAATGACCACATCAGTCACAAGCTGACAGCACTGCAGCACTGCCTTGGCCAAACGGCAACAGGCTGTGCTGAAGATAACATGCTTAATGCTTAGGTGACAAACCGCCCAGCTCTGCAGAGTTGTTGAAAGCTGTAACACAGCAGCCTGATCTGTGGCTCTCACCGCTGAACATACAGCCAGGCATGGTCGTGTGTGACAATGGGCGGAATCTGGTGACGGAGAACTGACAGCCGGGGTAGATACGGTTTCCCTCTATGCCAGTCCTTTCACCGAGCTAAAGAATATGGCTGTGGTGAAATACAACTCCCACTGATAAGCTGTTTCAGATTGAAAAACATTGCGCCCACCAGAGGATTTGATTCTGACCTTTCTCACCTGCTCAAGAGCCCCATAGCAGCTGCAAAGTTAGCGCTATCATGAACTCTCCTGAGGTAGAAGCCAAGGCACACCAGAGGATTCTCTGCTGGGACCGTCCAACCCTGCCGAAAAGCAGTCCTAAGAAAAGTGTGTGGGAAGGTTCCCGGACACTCTATGGCTGCTTTTTTACTGAGGAGGAAACACACGCAAACACGGGGAGAACATACAAAGTCCTTGCAGATGTTGACCTTGTTGGGATTTGAACCCAGGATCCCAGCGCTACAAGTCTTCAGTGCTAACCACTGATCCAATGCTGCCATTCACCCTCTAATATCTAACAGGCTGGAGAAACTTGCACCTACTGCCACGCTATCTTCAGCTCCTTTGTGAGAAAATGTATTTGGGCAGCCACTCAGTCTACCAAATAAAATTCCTGAGAAGGAAATTGGGGAAGGCTTCGCTACTGGTACTGGGGCAGTGCTAATACCATGGCGTCGTACCATAGTTTACTGGAAATATTCCAGGCTGGTAGGAAGCAAGCAAATTCCCACAGAAAAGTACCAGCAGTAATATTCAGGTCACATTTCAAGTGCAAGCAGCTTTAGAGGACTTCCTGGGAGAAATGACACGCAGGGTAGATACGGTTTCCCTCTATGCCAGTCTTTTCACTGAGCTAAATACAACTCTCAGCAAAAAAAGTTGTGGACTGGCTCCATACCGTCCCTGGCCACATTCACCTGTCCACGTGTTTGTGGTTAGGCGGTCCTTCCACTGGGGAGGGCATGGGTAATGTTGTGGGACCCATGCTTGTGGAAGGCGGAGACGATACCGGGAAAAATAATGGCGGCTTGGGACCGAGTATGGATACCCAGTCGCCACCGCCATAAGATTGTGGACAGCTTCCGCCTCCATGAGCTTAAAAACCCATATTTCAAGTGCAAGCAGCTGCCCACAAATCTGGCAGTTTAGTGTTGTGACCTGTGGGTGGGTGGGTGGCTGGCTGCATACTTGCACTTACATTCCAAGTAACAGAAAACTAAGCAGATGGTGGCCTCTATCATCATCATGGCCTCACCTCGGCACTATGAACTCTCCTGAAGGAGAAGCCAGGGCCCGCCGGAGGAGTCTCCGGTTCTCTGGTGGGCCCGTCCAACCCTGCCGAAAAGCAGCCCTGGATACGCAATAACAGTATAGGAGACCCACTTGTTAATAATGGGAACAACAAAGCATAGCCGGCTGATGGCTCTCTAACAATAGCTAGGGCAGACTGCTGGCCTTTTAAGAATAGTAAGGGCCATCTGATGTCCCTATAAAAATAGGCTTTATGACCTTCAGAGTCCCTCCATCATAAATAAAACAGGATGTGTCTGATGATGTGTCACACACCACATTGCCAGATAAGGTTGTAAAATGTTAAAATGACATTTCCCGGTGAACGCATTTGTCTTAAAAAATAACGTAAACAAAACAATAGGATATTTCTTTAGTATAAAAAGCAATTTAACCTCAATGTAATCACATTGTTCAGCTCATGCACCTCCTCCTCCATCTCCGAAATGACCACATCAGTCACAAGCTGACAGAACTGCAGCACTGCCTTGGCCAAGCGGCAACAGGCTGTGCTGAAGATAACATGCTTAATGCTTAGGTGACAAACCGCCCAGCGCTGCAGAGTTGTTGAAAGCTGTAACACAGCAGCCTGATCTGTGGCTCTCACCGCTGAACATACAGCCAGGCATGGTCGTGTGTGACAATGGGCGGAACCTGGTGACGGAGAACTGACAGCCGGGGTAGATACGGTTTCCCTCTCTGGTGGGCCCGTCCAACCCTGCCGAAAAGCAGCCCTGGCTAATAAAAGTGTGGGGGAAGGTTTCCGGACACTCTGTGGCTGCTTTTTTAGTGTTGATCGGCCATGCTTATGCATGTTATTTCTCAAAATGCATTACAGATCAGGCCATTGTCCAACTCTGTATTCAAGAAATTAAATGCGCAAAGAAAGATGTGTGTGTGTCAAAGCACCACCGACAAGTGCGAGTTGATGTTGGATGGGCTGCCATTGCTTCTGCAACAAGCTCAATTACAGGACTTCCTGGGAGAAATGACACCCAGGGTAGATACGGTTTCCCTCTATGCCAGTCCTTTCACCGAGCTAAATACAACTGTCAGCAAAAAAAAGTTGCGGACTGGCTCCGTACCGTCCCTGGCCACATTCACCTGTCCACATGTGTTTGGTTAGGCGGTCGTTCCCAGTAAGTGCACTGGGGGGGCACGGGTAATGTTGTGGGACCCGTGCTTGTGGAAGGCAGAGGCGATACTGGGAAATATATTGGCGGCTGGGGACCGAGTATGGACACCCAGCCGCCGCCGGCATGAGGTTATGAAAAACTTCCGCCTCCACGAGCCTAAAAGGCTACATTTTAAGTGCAAGCAGCTGTCAAAAATTTGGCAGTATAGTATTGCAGCCTGTGGGTGGGTAGGTGGGTGGCTACCTGCATACTTGCGCTTGCATTCCAAGGAATGGAGAAGGGACAAGTGAACGCTGCAGTGGGACAAGGACGTGGACGGTGATTGTTGCAAGTCTGCAACGACAGGTGCATGGCGGGAGGCATCTTCGCATGCGCCAAGCATCTCTTATGATGGGCACACTTTTAGGCAGTGACCTGGGAGTCAGAGATGCTTCCAGAGGTCTTCCCCATGCTGTTCCCACGTCTTTTCAGCACTGTATGCATGTGTCTGATGATGTGTCACACACCACATGGCCAGATAATGTTGTAAAATGTTAAAATGACATTCCCAGGTGAATGCATTTGTGTTGGTTAAAAGCAATGCAAAAGTGTAAAAACGCATCAAAAACGCTACGTGTGAACATAGCCCAAGGTGTGGAGGAGCATTTTTGTTTTTGGTTATTTATTTTGCCTTATATACAAGTCATTACCCTGGAAAGGATGTTCCTTAACATTTTTCCCAGGAAAATCCATTTTGGTTTCGTTTTTGTAAGTTTTATTGTGAGTCTGTAAAAGTGGCGTAATACCTCTGACCACGGTGTTGACAGCAGTGATCTGGGAGTCATAGATGCTTCCAGGGGTCTTTCCCATGCTGTTACCATGTCATTTGAGCATTATTCCCATCGATTTGGGCAATTTTTAGGCCCTCTGTAGACCGCCGGGGGGAGCCGCCTGAAAAATGCTCGAGTTTCACATAGACTTACAATGGGCTCGTTACTCGGGTCGAGCACCCGAGTATTCCAATGTGCTCGACCCGAGCAACGAGCACCCGAGCATTTTAGTGCTCGCTCATCACCATTAATGACGTAAATGATTGATCACTTGGGTCACTTATCATTAATTCTTCAATATTTGTCACAGTTGTTAATAGTAAACTCTCCAACCAATGAGGTAAATGTTATTTGGTAAAAAAAAGACACGCGAGGAATAAATATACACAATATTTCCCATAATATGACTATTATATCTTTGGGGAATGTTCACAAGTGGAATTTTTTTCAGGGTTATTTTTCTGCTGCTAAAACATTGCGTTTTACAGTACCAGCTTAGTGAATGAGATTTCTAAAGTCTCATTCACATGCTGCGTTTTTTTTCCTTTTTTTATTTTAAATTTGCAGGATGTTAATTCTTTCAGGGGTTTTGCAGCATTTTTCACCCATTCAAATGAATGAAAAAAAAACAACACAAGTATAAACACTGCAAAAACACAGCAAATAAGTGTGGATTGTATGCAGTGTTTTTCCTGAGTACAACCTGGTTTTTGGTGTGGAAAAAAATGCTGCAAAAACGCAACGTGTGAACATTCCCTTATCCTGGTTGTGTTGTATTTGGAAATAAAACAGTACGGCCAAAAAAGCATATTGCTAGGCAGCAAGTATGTGTGTAGAGCCACTCCTTGAAGATTCCATCACAAGATTCCATGATGACATCACAGGTCATGGTCGGGCATTATGACATCACAGCTCACAGTCACTATATATACAATGTACACAGGGTCACGGCTGCCTTTGTTGGCTTCATAGTGACTGAGCGCACTTGCAGTTTCTCGCTATTCTATAGTGACTGATCGCACTTGCAGTTTCTCGCTATCCCATAGTGACTGAGCGCACTTGCAGTTTCTCGCTATTATATATAGTGACTGATCGCACTTGCAGCTTCTATGGCTGAATTACTTTTGGACAATCTTCAAGTAGAAGCTCTATGGGAGATTCTTACCACCAATCGCCCTGAGATTGTGCTTCAACCACCCGATGGCGTCTTCAGCTTCACTCACCGGCTGGTGGTGAAGCTTGTAAGGGACTGCCTGACCAAATACCACCGAGGTCATCTCACCTCAGAGTATCTGACGGATTTACCTCAGAACATCAGGACATTACTACAGCAGGTAAGTGGCGGAAGCTCCGCATAAAACTTCTCAATAATGGATAATAATGGTGGGATAGAAGCAGGAACGTATTAAGAGTAGCCAGGGCCCTGGGCAGTTTAGGAGGTGTGGGGCCACAGCACCCGATGTATCACATGACATGTCACAAGATTGCCTTTGATAGATCATGTGATAAGCCATTCGATTAACATGCAGGTGCTCGGGTGCACTACACATAACAGAGCGCTATACATAATAGAGCAGGGGTGGGAAAGTAATATTACTGAGGGGCCACATGAGAAATGTGACTGTTGTGTAGGCCGAATCAATAGGCTGAAATTAATTCTGCTCAATATTAACATATGAATTATATTTTATATTATTAACTGTATCACTTAATATTGAGCAGAATTAAGTGTGCTGGCATCCCCCTACATACAGTAAGAGCCCACACACATACCCTATATACAGTAAGAGCCCACACACAGCACCCTTTATACAGTAAGAGCCCATACATAGCACCAATGTACAGTATGAGCTCACACACAGAATCCTATTTAGAGTATGAGCCCTCACATAGCTCACTATATACAGCCAAGCCCTCACATAGCCCTCTATATACAGTATGAGCCCTCACATAGCCCGCTATAAATAGCTGAGCCCTCACATAGCCCCCTATATACAGCATGAGCCCCCACACACTTTAAATATTGCTTGGCAGCATGTATTTGTGCAGAGCCGCCGCTATAAGATTCCATCACAAGATTCCATGATGACATCACTAGTGATGGTCGGCCATTATGACATCAGAGCTCACAGTCACTGTGTACAATCTACACAGGGTCATGGCTGCCGTTGTTGGCTCCATAGTGACTGAGCACTTGCAGTTTCTCGCTATGGAAAATCAGGACATTACTACAGCAGGTAAATGGTGGACGCTCCGCACAAATCTTCTCCACAATAATGGATAATAATGGTGGGATAGAAGCTTCTTCTTTCTTCCAATATAAAACAGGACAAGACCCCAGATATGTAGTCAATGTATCTGCAGAGAGGAGCAGACGTCAGATACAATGGCCGCCTTCATTGTGATCTTTCTCATCTCGAGATTATTCATTTGTGTTTCTTTTCTTCTTTTTAGGTTGAAAAAAGATCTCAATATAGAGATTTGTCTTTTGTTAAAGAACTGGCCGAAAAAGTCCTGTGTGTACTGGAAGGTCCGGCCCGCTCATCGGAACGCCCGGTAAGGATCCATCATCTTCTCTATCACACGTCCTTGTTTTCTGATCTTCTCCAGATCACCAGCCAGATATCAGAAGATCTGGTGTTAGATCTTATCGGCCTCCCTGTCAGCCCCTGGCAAGCACAGGAGGTAATATGGCCGCCTGTCTCTGCTGATGGCAGTCTGTATTCTGCTGATGTAGTCACAGCTCAGTGGTGGGAAGTCTGTATTTCCGCCTCTGTCTCCCTCTATTATCCATATTAATGTTTTTGCAATGTTACCTCATTTTAATCCATTTTATCTGAGAAAAGTCCTCATGATGGCGTCTGATCTGTATAGTTACAGTTGGTGTGTCTGTAAATGCAGGTTCAGTCCTTCCTGATTTGTGGATTTGGTCATTTAGTGGAAGGTTCCTCGTGTTAATTCTATATATTCTATCAATCAGGAGACACCAGAAGGCGACACCGAAGATGAGCAAAATGTGACCCCAGAAACCCCTGACCCTAATACGAGTCAGCTGGGACCGAGCAGCGATCTGACTACAGGTGAGCCGATCACACAACCTTCTACAGGAAATATCCGGATATTATAGAGAACAGGGGATCATTTCACATTTACTCTTTCCACTCTCTAATCAAACATACAGAGAGCCAAAATGAAAAACTTGGAAAAAGTCACGAGCCAATCAGTATACTGGGTACAACAAAGTCCTCCATAATGAATAATGGGTCCCACATAGTCCTCCATGCAGAATAATGGGCCCCACATAGTGCTCCATGCAGAATAATGGGCCCCACATAGTCCTCCATACAGAATAATGGGCCCCACATAGTCCTCCATACAGAATAATGCCCCACATAGTCCTCCATACAGAATAATGGGCCCCACAAAGTCCTCCAAACAGAATAATCGGCCCCACAAAGTCCTCCATACAGAATAATGGGCCCCAGATAGTCCTCCATACAGAATAATGGGTCCCACAAAGTCATCCATACAGAATAATGTGCCCCAGATAGAACTCCATGCAGAATAATGGGCCCCACATAGTGCTCCATGCAGAATAATCGGCCCCACATAGTGCTCCATGCAGAATAATGGGCACCACATAGTCCTCCATACAGAATAATGGGCCCCACATAGTCCTCCATGCAGAATAATGCCCCACATAGTCCTCCATACAGAATAATGGGCCCCACAAAGTCCTCCAAACAGAATAATCGGCCCCACAAAGTCCTCCATGCAGAATAATGGGCCCCAGATAGTCCTCCATACAGAATAATGGGTCCCACAAAGTCATCCATACAGAATAATGTGCCCCAGATAGCCCTCCATGCAGAATAATGGGCCCCACATAGTCCGGCACACAGTATAATGGGCACCACATAGTACTCCATACAGTATAATGGGCACCACATAGTCCTCCATACGGAATAATGGGCCCCACATAGTCCTCCATACAGAATAATGGACCCCACATATTCCACCGTACAGAATAATAGGCCTCACATAGTCCTCCATACAGAATGATGGCCCCACATAGTCCTCCATACAATATAATGGCCCCACATAGTACTCCATAAAGAATAATGGCCCCACACAGTCCTCCTTACGGAATAATGGCCCCACATAGTGCTCCATAAAGAATAATGGCCCCACACAGTCCTCCACACAGTATAATGGCCCCACATAGTCTTCCATACAGGATAATTGACCCCACATAATCCTCCATACAGAATAATGGGCCCCACATAGTCCTCCATACAGAATAATGAGCCCCACATAGTCCTCCATAGAGAATAATGGGCCCCACATAGTCCTCCATACAGTATTATGGGCCCCACATCGTCCAACGTAGAGTATAAAGGGCCCCACATAGTCCTCCATAGAGAATAATAGGCCCCAGATAGTCCTCCATACAGTATAATGGGCCCCACATAGTGCTCCATACAGAATAATGGGCCCCACATAGTCCTCCATAGAGAATAATGGGCCCCACATAGTCCTCCATACAGTATTATGGGCCCCACATAGTCCACCATACAGTATAAAGGGCCCCACATAGTCCTTCATAGAGAATAATAGGCCCCACATAGTCCTCCATACAGTATTATGGGCCGACATAGTCCTCCATAAAGTATTATGGGCCCCACATAGTCCTCCATAGAGAATAATAGGCCCCACAAAGTCCTCCATACAGTATAATGGGCAACACATAGTCCTCCATACAGAATAATGGCCCCACATAGTCCTCCATAAAGAATAATGGGCCCACATAGTCCTCCATACGGAATAATGGGCCCCACATAGTCCTCCATACAGAACAATGGGCCCCACATAGTTCTCTATACAGTATAATGGGCACCACATAGTCCTCCATACAGAATAATGGGCTCCACATAGTGCTCCATACAGTATAATGGCCCCAAATAGTCCTCCATACAGTATAATGGGACCACATAGTCTTCCATACAGTATAATGGCCCCACATAGTCTTCCATACAGTATAATGGGCCCCACATAGTCCTCCATACAGTATAATGGGACCACATAGTCCATCCTCCATGCATTATAATGGGCCCCACATAGTCCTCAATACAGTATAATGGGCCCCACATAGTCCTTCATACAGAATAATGGGCCCCACATAGCCCTCCATAAAGTACTATGGGCACAACATAGCCCTCCATACAGAATAATGGGCTCAACATAGTGCTCCATACAGAATAATGGGCCCCACATAGCCCTCCATACAGTATAATGGGCACCACATAGCCCTCCATTCAGAATAATGGGCCTCACATAGTCCTCTATACAGTATAATGGGCCCCACATAGTCCTCCATACAGTATAATGGGCCCCACATAGTCCTCCATACAGAATAATGGGCCCCACATAGCCCTCCATACAGTATAATGGGCACCACATAGCCCTCCATTCAGAATAATGGGCCCCACATAGTCCTCTATACAGTATAATTGGCCCCACATAGTCCTCCATACAGTATAATGGGCCCCACATAGCCCTCCATACAGAATAATGGGCACCACATAGCCCTCCATACAGAATAATGGGCCCCACATAGTCCTCCATACAGTATAATGGGCCCCACATAGTCCTCCATACAGAATAATGGCCCCACATAGTCCTCCATACAGAATAATGGGCCCCACATAGTCCTCCATACAGAATAAGGGGCCCCACATAGCCCTCCATACAGAATAATGGGCCCCACATAGTCCTCCATACAGTATAATGGGCCCCACATAGTCCTCCATACAGAATAATGGCCCCACATAGTCCTCCATACAGTATAATGGGCCCCACATAGCCCTCCATACAGAATAAGGGGCACCACATAGCCCTCCATACAGAATAATGGGCCCCACATAGTCCTCCATACAGTATAATGGGCCCCACATAGTCCTCCATACAGAATAATGGCCCCACATAGTCCTCCATACAGTATAATGGGCCCCACATAGCCCTCCATACAGAATAAGGGGCACCACATAGCCCTCCATACAGAATAATGGGCCCCACATAGTCCTCCATACAGTATAATGGGCCCCACATAGTCCTCCATACAGAATAAGGGGCCCCACATAGTCCTCCATACAGAATAATGGCCCCACATAGTCCTCCATACAGTATAATGGGCCCCACATAGCCCTCCATACAGTATAATGGCCCCACATAGCCCTCCATACAGAATAATGGGCACCACATAGTCCTCCATACAGTATAATGGCCCCACATAGCCCTCCATACAGAATAATGGGCACCACATAGTCCTCCATACAGTATAATGGCCCCACATAGCCCTCCATACAGAATAATGGGCACCACATAGTCCTCCATACAGTATAATGGCCCCACATAGTCCTCCATACAGAATAATGGGCCCCACATCGTCCTCCATACAGAATAGTCATTTCTCCATTATATTGCTGTATTATGTCTGTAGGATTAATATCCTCTAATACATTTTATTTCCTCATCATTTTATCGCTATTTTAGAAACAACTGAGCTGTTGGATCCTGACAGTGTAATCTTAGAGATCCCGGAGATCCAAGAACCTGCCGGTGTAAGTATTATAGAGGTAGATGTCTGTGTATCACCAGATCACGGGGTGTGAATGACCCGTCCAGTATTATCCCCCATATAACCAGGGGGCGCCTCTATTATTAGAGGAGATGACACTATTGCATTAGATAATAGCGTTTATATTATAGGGAATCCGTCAGCAGGTTTCTGCTCACCTATCGGATCAGTGACATCAGCTGGGACATAATATAGGAGGAGACGTTTCTGCATCTGGAGATTTTCTCCAGCAGCTTCTAGATCTTAATATCATTTCTTCTTCTTCTTCTTTTCTAGGACTTGATGGAATCATTGATCCCGGCGAGAAAGCCGCGTATGAGCGACTACGAAACATCTAAGCTGATCAGCAGCGGATCTTTTGGGTGAGATTTCAGTTAGCATAAGCCACATTTCTCAGGGTTCCCTATGATAATGCTTCATCCTCTGTGCTTTGCCATTCAGTGTTATCATAGGGACATGATCTGAGGTGAAAGGTGATAACGTGACCTGGGTGAGGGTCCGGCAGACGTGGCATTGTGCAGACTTCCCATAGGTGATAATGTGACCTGGGTGAGGGTCTGGCAGACCTAGCATTGTGCACACCTTCCATAGGTGACAATGTGGCCTGGGTGAGGGTGTGGAAGATGTGGCATTGTGCAGACCTCCCACAGGTGATAATGTGACCTGAGTGAGGGTCCGGCAGACGTGGCATTGTGTAGACCCTCCCATAGATGATCTATGTAGTATTATTTAATGTATTTCTAGATGTGGATTTCTAGTAATGGTCGGACTTCTGGTATTAAACATTAGTACAGAAGATCATATAATGACTTCTATAGAAGGACTGTTAATAAGGATTCACTATAAACCATGGTTTCTTCTTCTCTCCAGGTCTGTCCACTTAGTTCACCATAAAGACTCACAGAAGATCTTCGCTATGAAGAAAATTGCCAAGCGGGACCTGGATACTCCAAAACATGTGGAAGCGGCCTATCTGGAGAGGGACATCCTGACATTCGCTGACTGTCCCTTTGTGACCTCCATGCTCTGCTCCTTCCCTACTAGATCTCACCTGTGTATGGTCATGGAGTATGTAGGAGGTAGGAGATGTACATGTATTATATTCAGCCCATGTCTGCTGACATCTTATCACCACTCATATCATTAGGACTTGTCCCCGTGGACGGTTACATCCCCGCAGAGCATTTACTATAGATATTATGGAAAGTCATTGATGTGTGTGATCTCCCTGTATGTCCGCACTGAGCACGTCAGTATCGCCAGCTGTAGACGAGATGAGACATCACTTTATTAGTGACATGGACGACATCTCACCATGACCTCAGACTAATATTCTGTGCTCTATACATTATATCTGTATATATTCTCTCCTGCCCCAATGTCTCCGCTCACTTCTCATGATCCATCGTGGTGATCTGCTGTATAAACCCCTCACCGCTCATATTTCCTTTCTTCTATAGGTGGAGACTGTGGGACCCTCCTAAGCACCAGGGGTCATTTATCTGTCCCCTTGGCCCGCCTGTACTTTGCAGAAGCGATACTTGCTGTGGAATACCTGCACAGCTATGGTGTGTTGCATAGAGACCTGAAACCAGAGAAGTAAGTGCCCCCTGTAGTATAATAAAGGGGGAAGTTATTTATTACCACACAGCCCGTGAGCCTAAAACCATCTTCTCTTTCACAGCCTCCTGATTACACCGGCTGGACACATTAAAGTCGCCGATTTTGGGATTTCAAAAGTTGGTGTCATGATACCAGAAACCAACACCCACAGGGAATCATTGGAGGACATCGCCAGAGAGTTCCAGGACCATGAGGTTGGCATCACTTACAGGATCTTAGCTTGTTCTTTACAAATCTCATCACACTATTGTCTCTTCTCTACGTTCTTCATTTCTAGAGAACTTTTCCACTGATATTTTATCTTCTGTCATTGGCTTTTTATGTAGAGAACTTGTCATAATAATCATTTCATCGATTCTTATCTTTACCTTCTGTTGGTTTCCAGGACTGTGGCACCCCGCTCTACATGGCCCCAGAAATCATCCTGAAGAAAGGCTATGGAAGACCTGCCGACTGGTGGTCAATGGGGATCATCCTGCATGAGTTTCTGGTGGGATATGTACCATTTCATGGGGATTCCCTATCTGAGCTCTATAAAAATATTGTCACTGGTAAGTAGAATAATCCGATCATTGCTTTGACTGGTTACATGAATTTAGTTATTTCGTCTACTTTATCTTACAGTCCAAAACAGAGGTTTTATTTTCTGTAATTTTCTATATAACAGGAGACATAATTTGGGATTGGGATCGCTCTCCTCCCCCCGATGCTCAGGACCTCATTAATGACCTGCTCAGAACAAATCCTGCACAAAGACTTGGGACAGGTAACTGATATACTGTATTAGTATTAATATTCACTTTTTACAACGAGGACTCATCGCTCCTGTCCATGAGGATCAGCACTCCTCTATCTGCTTGCCTATTTCTAGTTCTCCATAATATAACTTTTAGTTTGTTTCCTTCAGTTTTGTCATTACTTCAGATATACTGTTCAGATATGGAGCAGCCTCTAGCAACATCCGCATCACTTTTGTTTTTCTTTTTCCAGGAGGAGCATTTGAGATCAAGAGTTATCCATTCCTGAGTGACTTAGAATTTGAAAACCTTCTAAGTCAGAAGCCAGAGTACATTCCTCGGCTTGTGTCAGATATGGACACCAGCTTATTTATCAGTAAGTAGAAGACATCATCTAGACTAAGCGGCTGTTTGTCTCATCTTCCATAATATGTGACAATCGGTTCCCATTAATAGTAGTGATAAATGGTGACTGTGTTATACTGACAACCACTAATAACACTTCATTACCTATGTATTGTAGATCACGCTGATACAGACAAGCCTATTGTCTCAGAGGAGGAGGACACAAGTGAGGATAATGAGAGCCTTTTCTTCCAAAATTTTACAACATCCTCTAAAAGGCTTTCTAAAGTAAGTGATCAATAAATCCAGAATACATAAAAAGACCTCTAAAAGTAAAAAATATAATTTCATATCTTATTTTTGTCCTTATTTAGCTCTGTACCACCGTTATCAAGTCCCCTCCAGAGTGTACCCCGGCATCCAGCAGAAACATCTCAGAAATGTGAGTAGATTGTGGAGTCATTACTGGGAGCTCCAGACTAATATATGTGCACAACACCAAATATAGGACATAAATACCATCATATCGAATGCAGCATCCACTGCCACATGATCAGCGGTCATTGCGCTTTTGGCTTCAGAATCCGCTGGAGATAACAGCCCATAATTGCTGCTGGTCAGGCATTGGTAGTATTGCCCACATTGTGGGACAGATGTAGTATTACATGCTGGCCATTATTGGTAGTTGTTTTCCGCTCTGCTCCATAGAAGGTAGTTTTGAGCAGGAGACTTCCCCACTATGACTTTCATATGTCCTATTAGGCCTTATAGTCAGGGTTCTTCTAGTGAGACAATCCCTTTTATACTGAATTTACTTGTGATTTACACGTTTTTCTTCTTCCTAACAGGCAGAAAGGATCTTCTCCTGAATCTGCTAGAGACGATGCTATAACCAGCTTGCCGTCCTCGTCCCCATTGTCAGGTATGTACATGTCTATAGCACAAACAATGTGAATGTTGTCATCAACGGTGAAATATTTCCACATGGTTTTTCTGTAATAGGTCTCCTATGTTATCTATGTTCCATGGATCCCAATTACTTTGCCCATGGGCCCATACTGTTTCTCCATTTCTGTAACTTTGTACAGTATTATCATGGATTCTGTGATACATTGTTGCATCCAGTAACCTCCGTCATCATAATGAGACATCGTCTCCTATAGTAGAATATCGCTCATTAGGGATGCACCACATGGCGGCACACAGGGCGCTCACTGCTCCATATTAGTGACACATCTAATGCCCCTCATATTAGGTCATGTCCGGTATATAGGACTTATTCTGCCCTATTGTGTAATACCAGATTATCAGGACTATAGGGGAAAGGACTAGAACAATCTATATACTATATACAGGAGCGATACAATGCAGACCCCATAACAATATGTCTTTAGTGAGTTGTTGTTTTTTCTTCTTTTTGATCAGAATTTCCAGCTGATGACGAAAAATCAGAAAATGGGAAAAAGGGGAAAAAGAGACGAGGTAAGTGTGAGAGTCATCTCCATGTTGTGTGATGTCGTCAGTGAGAATAATTCATGTGGAGCAGATGTCATCTGTCGGAGATGGGATTGTCACATGTATGATGGCTGACGATGATCCCTGACCTCTGTGTGATGAGATTCCTCTGCCGTCCGGCCACAGTGACCGCACAGTAGTATCATGTCATATGGAGTCCCATCACTTACATTATATTTCCTTCTCTTCTCATAGGTTCCATCTTCCGCCGGATCCTATCATCCTGCCGGCGTGGATTATCCAGGGCTGCTCGCGTATTTGCGTGTTGTCACCGTTCCCCTAGAGACATCTAAAAGACGGTAAACCTCCGCATCCAGCTCCCTGAAGTCCAGCAGATCCACCATCACTGCTGGAGCTGTACAGAAGGACCTTCACCATCTACCGGTGGCCTTCTGACTGTTACATCTCTGCCGGGACAATCTCAGTATCACCTCTGTCACCAGGCTCCGCGGTATTCATACTGCTCGCAGACGTGGCGGTTACTGATCACCTGGTATCTGACCCCGGCTGTTTTCCTGATTATAAGTTTGCCTACTGATTCTGTTCCTGGTTTTGTCCCTCCCTTCTATCCTATTATTAATAAAAAAAAAATACAATTATTATTACTGAGATCTTGGTTCATCCATCAAACTTTACTCTGCATTTTGTTAACTGATAAAAATAATTTATTAACACTTCTGCTTTTAAAAGGATATATACAGTATGCTTATAATATATATACAGTATGCTGATTATATATACATGGTGACAAAGTCACTGGCAAAGTGCTGGAGGGGAGGTATGTTTCACTGAGGCTATTAGCTTCAGTGATTTGAAACCCATAAGTTTTACACCAGCACACTATGTGTTGATAGGGATTAATCGGCCATTTTAAGGGCTGGGTTTTTGTGAACGACCATAGAACGGGTTGGGAGGTCATTCATCATATCTCCACCCCTGGGTGAGGACTAGGATATATATAGACGGCCTTCTAAGGCATTCAGTGTTCAGTAGGGCTGTAGAGAGGAACTCCAGCGCTTTGTGTCCTGAGAAGGAAAAGCTGAACTAGTGGATGGTTGTTCTCCTGAGCGGGCAGATCCCCACAGCAACACGGCTGTATGTTATGTTTTGTTTTTCCTTAGGTCAGAAAGCACGTATTTATTTTTGCTAACTCTTCACTGGCTTATGCAGCATCTTCAAATAAACCAGTGAGAGACTTAAGGAGACAGCGCTCCGGTGGCTACTTCTGTGTGCAACTGAGTGGGCCGATCTACCATAGTATATATAAGGCGGCATGCGTGTCTCTGTCTGAAGCTTCGATAGACTGCGCATGTGTGATGCGCAGCCTGGCTCCAGAGAGAAGCACGCATCCAGCCGTTACAGGTAAGAGGAGGTGTATGGCGCCGGAGATCGCGGGATGCGTAGACACTGAACGCATACCGCGATCTCCGGCGCCATACTTACATACTTACCTGACCGGGAGGAGCGTTGTCGCGGCGCCTCTCTTCGCTGGAGACCGGGGGCGGAGTGAAGGCGTCAGATCGACGCATGCGCATTGCGCTATCCGGCGCCATTTTACTGAAGACACATTTACAGTGTGTCTTCAGAAAAATGGCGCCGGACAGCGCGGTGCTCCAGCACCGCACTTCTCCCTCGGCCTCTGGCAGAAGAGGACGCAGCAGTGCTGGAGTACAGAGAAGAAAGGTGAGTATAACTGTTTTTTTTTTGTGTATGTGTGTACAGTGTGAAAGGGGTGCCACGCATACCGGGATTGGGGATGAGGGGTGCCACGCATACCGGGATTGGGGATGAAGGGTGCCATGCATACCGGGATTGGGGATGAGGGGTGCCACGCATACCGGGATTGGGGATGAGGGGTGCCACACATACAAGGATTGGGGATGAGGGGTGCCACTCATGCCGGGATTGGGGATGAGGGGTGCCACGCATGCCGGGATTGGGGATGAGGGATGGAGTGCCATGCATATCCCGGGATGAGGGATGGAGTACCATGCATACCAGGATGAGGGATACCATACACACCAGGATAGTGATGAGGGGTACCATACATACCAGGATAGGGATGAGGGGTGCCACGCATACCAGGATAGGGATGAGGGGTGCCACGTATACCAGGATTGGGGATGAGGGGTGCCACGCATACCAGGATAGGGCGTGAGGGGTGCCACGCATACCAGGATTGGGGGTGAGGGGTGCCACGCATACCAGGATTGGGGGTGAGGGGTGTCAAGCATACCAGGATTGGGGGTGAGGGGTACCACGCATACCAGGATTGGATGGTGGGGACAGGATGGGGACAGCACAAATACAAGGAGGGGGGCAGCACATACCAGCATGGGAGACCATATACCAATAAAAATGCTGTCCACCCGGGCGTAGAACGGGTTCAATAGCTAGTAGTATATATATACTGAATGCATATACCGTATTTTTCGGACTATAAGACGCACCGGACCATAAGACGTACCTAGGTTTTAGAGTAGGTAAATAGAAAAAAAATGTAAGCAAAAAATGTGGTCATTATGCCCTGTTAAGGGGGAGGGGGTCTGCTGCTTACACTGTTATAGGGGTAATGTCCCCCAATTCTGTTAATATCCCCCATCCTGGTATATTTATATATACACTGCTCAAAAAAATTAAGGGAACAATCAAATAACCCATCCTAGATCTGAATGAATGAAATATTCTCATTGAATACTTTGTTCTGTACAAAGTTGAATGTGCTGACAACAAAATCACACAAAAATCATCAATGGAAATCACATTTATTAACCAATGGAGGCCTGGATTTGGAGTCACCCCCAAAATTAAAGTGGAAAAACACACTACAGGCTGATCCAACTTTGATGTAATATCCTTAAAAAAAGTCAAAATGAGTCTCAGTATTGTGTGTGGCCTCCACGTGCCTGTATGACCTCCCTACAACGCCTGGGCATGCTCCTGATGAGGCTGAGTATTGTGTGTGGCCTCCACGTGCCTGTATGACCTCCCTACAACGCCTGGGCATGCTCCTGATGAGGTTGCGGATGGTCTCCTGTGGGATCTCCTGCCAGACCTGGACTAAAGCATCCGCCAACTCCTGGACAGTCTGTGGTGCAACGTGACATTGGTGCATGGAGCAAGACATGTCAAATGAGCAATAAAAGAGAAGAAATCCGGCACCACCTCTGCTTTAAATACACCTCTCATTCAATGAAATGAAACTCCCGGATACATGGTGGTGCATATCCAAGTAAACAGTCTAGTAATGCAGAAGCAAAAATAAAGGTAGCACTCAACAAAAGTTCCGAAGATGTCCTTTATTAGTACTAACAGTACATGTTGTCTGGCGGCATAGGATGGAGACCCCTAAGGGTGTGCGGGGGAGTGAGGGAGAGGACGATGGCCGTTTCGCTCCCTTCCGGAGCTTGAACGGGTCCCAGGGAGCAAGACATGATGTCCCAGATGTGCTCAATCGGATTCAGGTCTGGGGAACGGGCGGGCCAGTCCATAACTTCAATGCCTTCATCTTGCAGGAACTGCTGACACACTCCAGCCACATGAGGTCTGGCATTGTCCTGCATTAGGAGGAACCCAGGGCCAACCGCACCAGCATATGGTCTCACAAGGGGTCTGAGGATCTCATCTCAGTACTTAATGCCAGTCAGGCTACCTCTGGCGAGCACATGGAGGGCTGTGCGGCCCTCCAAAGAAATGCCACCCCACACCATTACTCACCCACTGCCAAACCGGTCATGCTGAAGGATGTTGCAGGCAGCAGATCGTTCTCCACGGTGTCTCCAGACTCTGTCACGTCTGTCACATGGGCTCAGTGTGAACCTGCTTCCATCTGTGAAGAGCACAGGGCGCCAGTTGCCACTTTGCCAATCCTGGTGTTCTGTGGCAAATGCCAAGCGTCCTGCACGGTGTTGGGCTGTGAGTACAACCCCCATCTGTGGACGTCGGGCCCTCATACCACCCTTATGGAGTTGGTTTCTAACCGTTTTTGCAGACATATCCACATTTGTGGTCAGCTGGAGGTCATTTTCCAGGGCTTTGGCAGTGATCCTCCTGTTCCTCCTTGCACAAAGGCGGAGGTAGCGGTCCTGCTGCTGGCTTGTTGCCCTCCTACGGCCCCCTCCACGTCTCCTGGTGTACTGGCCTGTCTCCTGGTAGTGCCTCCAGCCTCTGGACACTACGCTGACAGACACAGCAAACCTTCTTTCCACAGCTCGCATTGATGTGCCATCCTGGAAGAGCTGCACTACCTGAGCAACTTCTGTGGGTTGTAGAGTCCATCTCAAGCTACCACGAGTGTGAAAGCACAACCAACATTCAAAAGTGACCAAAACATCAGTCAGAAAGCATTGGTACTGTGATGTGGTCTGTGGTCCCCACCTGCAGAACCACTCCTTTATTGAGAGTGTTTTGATAATTGCCAATAATTTCCATCTATTGTCTATTCCATTTGCACAACAGCATGTGAAATTGATTGTCAATCAGTGTTGCTTCCTAAGTGGACAGTTTGATTTCACAGAAGTTTGATTTACTTGGAGTTATATTCTGTTGTTTAAGGGTTCCCTTTATTTTTTGAGTAGTGTGTATATATATATATATATATATATATATATATATATATACTGTGGCTCTGGGTGGTGGGGGGAACGGCAGTGGCGGAGGAGCGGGGCATTGAAGGCAGCATGGCTGCGGTGGCTGCAGCCTTTACCTGAACGGGATTGGGGCATATGATCTGACGTGGCCATAGACTATAATGGTCCAGACAGAGTGAATGTGCCCTCTGTCGTACAGGGGGACATTAAGTCATAGGGGGCACACTAGGCAGGGACCCGATATTACAGGGTGGCAGGAGGGCGACTATTGCAAACAACATAATTAGAGCTATGGGCCCTTATGTGCAGAGTATTCAGGGGCCCCATTATGCAATGCAGGCGGGATACAGAGTCCCAGCAGAGCTCAACAATGACGGATACAATGTTTTATAATGGAATTGACCTAATAACAAGGCACCAGTGTAATGGTATCAGGGGCCCCGGCAGCCGCCTGTACTCAGCTCCTATATATCAAGTGTAAGGGCCACATAGTAATGGTATCAGGGGCCCCAGCAGCCGCCTGTACTCAGCTCCTATATATCAGGTGTAAGGGCCACATAGTAATGGTATCAGGGGCCCCGGCAGCCGCCTGTACTCAGCTCCTATATATCAGGTGTAAGGGCAACATAGTAATGGTATCAGGGGCCCCGGCAGCCGCCTGTACTCAGCTCCTATATATCAGGTGTAAGGGCCACATAGTAATGGTATCAGGGGCCCCAGCAGCCGCCTGTACTCAGCTCCTATATATCAGGTGTAAAGGCCACATAGTAATGGTATCGGGGGCCCCAGCAGCCGCCTGTATTCAGCCCTTATATATCAGGTGTAAGGGCCACATAGTAGTGGTATCAGGGGCCCCAGCAGCCGCCTGTACTCAGCTCCTATATATCAGGTGTAAAGGCCACATAGTAATGGTATCAGGGGCCCCGGCAGCCGCCTGTACTCAGCTCCTATATATCAGGTGTAAGGGCCACATAGTAATGGTATCAGGGGCCCCAGCAGCCGCCTGTACTCAGCTCCTATATATCAGGTGTAAGGGCCACATAGTAATGGTGTCAGGGGCCCCAGCAGCCGCCTGTACTCAGCCCTTATATATCAGGGGTAAGGGCCACATAGTAATGGTATCAGGGGCCCCAGCAGCCACCTGTACTCAGCTCCTATATATCAGGTGTAAGGGCCACATAGTAATGGTATCAGGGGCCCCAGCAGCCGCCTGTACTCAGCTCCTATATATCAGGTGTAAGGGCCACATAGTAATGGTATCAGGGGCACCAGCAGCCGCCTGTACTCAGCTCCTATACAGTGGTGGCCAAAAGTATTGGCACCCCTGCAATTCTGTCAGATAATACTCAGTTTCTTCCTGAAAATGATTGCAATCACAAATTCTTTGGTCTTATTATCTTCATTTAATTTGTCTTCAATGAAAAAACACAAAAATAATTGTCCTAAAGCCAAATTGGATACAATTAGCAATAACTAAATCACACTTGCAGCCAGTTAACATGGATTATGTTATGATCTGCAACATAAACTAAGGAAAGAAAGGGAAAAGCTGTCCCTACAGTAAGACTAAGCTGAATCCCTACGATGTAGCGGGCTGCCTGTTCCTTGTGAACAGACCCGCCTTCGTCCTCGGCTAGTCTGAACAGAGACCTATAGAATAAAGGGAGGGGTCCCTAAAAGAACTAAGGACTGGGACAAAAAATGGAATCCTCCTAACAGAAGTTGTTGCAGAGCAAAAATACAAACTGAACAAAAAGTACTAGAGGTCCAGAGGACCAAGCAAACTAGACAGAGATAGGCACCGAAGCACCTGGCTAGAGAGACAGGCAAAAAACACTGAAGTCCAGCAAAGCCAGAAGGGCGGAGCTGGAATATATAGGCAGCTAGTCACGTGACCGCAAAACACAAGATAGCAAAAACTAACAGGAGGGTTCTAACAGATTAAAGTTGACTCAGCCTCTGTCCTGTGTCCTTGTGTGTACCACATTGAGCATGGAGAAAAGAAAGAAGACAAAAGAACTGTCTGAGGACTTGAGAAACCAAATTGTGAGGAAGCATGAGCAATCTCAAGGCTACAAGTCCATCTCCAAAGACCTGAATGTTCCTGTGTCTTCCGTGCGCAGTGTCATCAAGAAGTGTAAAGCCCATGGCACTGTGGCTAACCTATCTAGATGTGGACGGAAAAGAAAAATTGACAAGAGATTTCAACGCAAGATTGTGTGGATGGTGGATAAAGAACCTCGACTAACATCCAAACAAGTTCAAGCTGCCCTGCAGTCCGAGGGTACAACAGTGTCAACCCGTACTATCCGTCGGCGTCTGAATGAAAAGGGACTGTATGGTAGGATACCCAGGAAGACCCCACTTCTTACCCCGAGACATAAAAAAGCCAGGCTGGAGTTTGCCAAAACTTACCTGAGAAAGCCTAAAACGTTTTGGAAGAATGTTCTCTGGTCAGATGAGACAAAAGTAGAGCTTTTTGGGAAAAAGCATCAACATAGAGTGTACAGGGAAAAAAAGAGGCATTCAAAGAAAAGAACACGGTCCCTACAGTCAAACATGGCGGAGGTTCCCTGATGTTTTGGGGTTGCTTTGCTGCCTCTGGCACTGGACTGCTTGACCGTGTGCATGGCATTATGAAGTCTGAAGACTACCAACAAAGTTTGCAGCATAATGTAGGGCCCAGTGTGAGAAACCTGGGTCTCCCTCAGAGGACATGGGTCTTCCAGCAGGACAATGACCCAAAACACACTTCCAAAAGCACTATAAAATGGTTTTAGAGAAAGCACTGGAGACTTCTAAGGTGGCCAGCAATGAGTCCAGACCTGAATCCCATAGAACACCTGTGGAGAGATCTCAAAATGGCAGTTTGGAGAAGGCACCCTTCAAATATCAGGGACCTGGAGCAGTTTGCCAAAGAAGAATGGTCTACAATTCCAGCAGAGCATTGTAAGAAACTCATTGATGGTTACCGGAAGCGGTTGTTCGCAGTTATTTTGGCTAAAGGTTGTGCAACCAAGTATTAGGCTGAGGGTGCCAATACTTTTGTCTGGCACATTTTTGGAGTTTTGTGTGAAATGATCATTGATTTGATTTTTGTTTCATTCTCTTTTGTGTTTTTTCTTTGCAAGAAAATTAAATGAGGATAATAATTAGTGTTGAGCCACCCCCGTAGTGTTCGAGTTCGGTTCGTCGAACACCCGTGTGTTCGCCGAACTGTTCGTCGAACTGTTCGTCGAACACCTTCGAACACCGTTAAAACCAATGGCAGGCAAACAAAAACACATAGAAACACATAGAACACACCTTCAAAGGTGTCCAAAAGCTGACAAACTGCTCAGAAGACATAACTAACACATGGAAAAGTGACAAGTACATATAGTCATGCGAAAATAAAAGAGGTGGAGGAGTAAAAGGAGGGGGAGACACAGATATAGGCATGTCATGCCCTTCTAAAATCCAAAAAGTGAGAAGCCGACACGGCCAGTCCGCTCCTGCCCGTGCCACCTCCGTGTCGCCGGGTTTGTGCCAGAGCCGCGGTGAACCCTGATGGCCAGCCCCCCTCTCCCAATACTGGTGCCTGTCCGCTGGTGGGTCGAGCGAGCCCCCCTGTGGTGGAGGCAGCTCTAAGCTTTTTAATTTAAATTGTCTCTCTAATTTGAATGAATACACTTTAAATCCATTTACAAGGATCTATTGGAGGGCAAGTCTCATGCCAGCAGCCGCGTAATTCCAGCTCCAGTAGCGTCCACTAAAGCTGCTGCAGTTAAAAAGCTTTTATAAGGATCGAGCTCGGCTGTCCACCGCAAGGCATCCTACTGCCAGTCCCAGCCCCTATGCCTTGGGGTGCCTCCTGATGCTCTTCACTAAGTATCCCATGGTCCCGAAGCATTTCCTTTGAAAAAATTAAGTGTCTAAACTACAGGTGGTGTAGCTTGCTTAACAGCCGGGATAATCCGCTGACTAGCAGACACTGCTACTAGGCACAAAGTATTTCCTGGGCTAGATGCAGTTAAAAATTTGTAATTAGATACTCTCGTTGGATGCTGAGAAAGCATTCCATAGAGTCTCCTGGCACGCCATATATGATTCTCTTAAAAAGCTTGGGGTAGGGGTCTAGGGGACCCTTTTATAGCCAAAATCACGGCCCTGTATCACAATACGTCACCTAGGCTGAAGATAAATGGAACTGTAGCACCCTGAGGGCTCGGTTGCTACAGACGTATTGCACCTCACCCAGAGGTGTGATATCTCACTCTCAGGTAAGGATGGAGTGTGGATCAGGACCCGACACCTGCATGCATTACACCACATTGCCGTGGGGCAGGGCGACCAATATGCCCCTGAGATGGGCACGACAGTCCCTGTCCCTGGCTGGAGTGGGGGGAGGGAACACTGAGGAAGGGGAACCCTGTAGTGCAGGAGCAGGGAGGAAGCAGTTCCTGGGTGCATTGAGAAGGGAGTATAAAAGGTGGGCACCATCTTAGTTCAGTGCAGAGAAGTCTGAGCAGAAGTGGCAGGGAGCAGGGGTTCTGCATGAGCTCTGCTCCGGAGGCGGGCCTAGTAACAGAGGCCCAGGCCTGGAAGAGGGAGAAGGAAGGAAGAGGAGCGGAGAAGGCTCCAGGAACGAGGAATGAAGGGATCCCAGGGGTGCGGACGGGCGAGTCGCCACCGCACGCCCGAATCCACCTGCGTGGAGGGGTCAGGCCAAAGGGGGAGACCGGTCCCCGAACTAGTGGAGGCAGGAAACGACCCTCAGCTAGAAACCGGAGGCTCTGACATTTTATGTGGCGCAGCCCCTCGCTACACCCGCTAGGAAGGCACCACATAGGGTCAGGGAAACTGGCGCCAAGTTTACCAAGAGGAGGCCCGAGGCAGCCGGACAGAAGTGTTGGTAAGAAAGGCCAGACAAAGGACACACAAAGGGGGTCCTGTGAAGTGCTCCAAAGTTATCTGGGAGTTGTCTGAGCCCCTCACCTGGTGAGCACAGTACGACGTGGGCAGCCGTTACCTGCAGACGTGGTCTGGATAATAAGAACTGTGAGTAAAGACCCTGAACTGCATCACTGACTCCGTGTCGTTACTGCTGCTGCCCTGCACCATCACCCCCATCCTCCGCATACACTGCCCTGAGGCTATACTCCTCCCGTGGGGAGTTATGCTACGCTCTGCTGCACCCACAACACCAGCCTCAGCGGTCTGCCCTGTAGCGGCGGTTCACTCTGACCGCAATCCACGGGTGGCATAGTCGTACATTTAAACATCAAAACCACATAAATAGTTCCGCCACTGGTTTGACCGCCCTGAGCCACGGAACCGGGTCGCCGCCACGAAGACTACAACCACCAGCATCCACCAAAAAGGGTCCGGCTCCGGGTGTCTCAAGGCCCAGGGGGTGCGTCAGAACATTTTCAGCACCTTTCACAATCACCAATGGGACAAGGCAGGGATGTCCTCTGTCCCCTCTCTTATACATCCTAGTGACGGAGCACCTGCTCTCATCAATTCGCCATAACCCCAATATTAGGTGGATTGAGGTGGGAGGCACCGAGTACAAGTGCTCTCTATTTGCTGATGATGTCCTAGTATATATCACTCAATCACATATATCCATCCATGCTGTTATGGCTGAAATAGATCACTTTGTTACATGGTCAAATTTTAAAATCAATGCAGCGAAGTCTGAGGCCCTCGATGTCTCCCTCCCCAAATCCATATAGGATTCCATCCAGTCCAACTTTCCCTTTGCCTGGCCCTCACAGGGTATCAAATACTTAGGAATTCCTATTCATAGAGACCTCTCCCATCTATGTTATCTTAATTTTGGGCCCTTTATTGAACAACTCCATACAGACCACGGTTGGCAAGTTAGAACTGTAAGATTCACTACGTGAACCGCTGGTGTTTTGTGGAAAAGCACATGTACACTGCGTTCCAAATTATTATGCAAAAAGTGTTTAGGAGTGATAAGGGAAGAATTTGTTTGTTTGTCAGTTAAACTCATTGATGGTGATGTGTGTCAGGGCTCTTTAGATCACTGTAAGCAATTGCAGACACCTGTGCTAATTAGTTTGGCAGGTGTGTCCAATGAAAGGCAAGACTACTTAAGAAGGCTCTCTCACATTATTAAGCAGCCTACATTTTCTGCCAAAATGGGAAAGAAAAAGGATGTGTCGGCTGCTGAGAAGCAACAAATTGTGGAGTGTTTAGGTCAAGGCATGACTACAATCAACATTGTGCGATGATCAGGATGAAGTGTCTTGGCAATCAAGAAGTATGTAGCTGATTCACAGTACACACGTGTGCGTGCTGATAAGGGCAAATTGAGGACTCTTTCCTACAGCCAGTTACGTCAGGTTGAAAGAGCAGCGGCAAAAAAGCCTTGTCATAGCAGCAGACAAGTTTTTGAAGCTGCTTGTGCCTCCAACGTCCCCCGAACAACAAGATGCAGGGTCCTTCAGAGGTTTGCAGCTGTGCATACGCCATCCTGTCGACCTCCTCTATCCACTTCACACAAGCAGAAACGGCTCCAGTGGGCCAAACATTACATGAAGACTGATTTCAAAACAGTTTTGTTCACGGATGAGTGCCGTGCAGCGCTCGATGGTCCAGATGGATGGAGTGGAGGATGGCTGGTTGATGGACACCCCACGCAAACACGGCTACAGCGCCAACAAGGAGGAGGTGGAGTAATGTTTTGGGCTGGAATCATGGGGAGAGAGATTGTCGGCCCCTTTAGGATCCCTGAAGGCGCTAAAGATGAACTCCATAATGTATGTGGATTTTCTCAAACAGCACTTCCTGCCATGGTTCAAGAAGAAGAACCATGTATTTCACAGCAAGATCATTTTTCTGCATGATAATGCACCATCTCATGCTGCACATAAAACATCTGCATCTCTGGCTGATATGGGCATAAAAGGGGACAAACTTATGGTGTGACCCCCATGCTCCCCTGACCTCTACCCCATTCAGAACCTTTGGAGCATCATTAAAAGGAGTGTCTATGATGGCGGGAGGCAGTTCACATCTAAGCAACAGCTCTGGGAGGGTATTCTGTCCTCATGCAAAACAATTGAAGCAGAAACCATCCAAAACCTGACAAATTCAATGGACGAGAGAGTTCAGAAGCTCCTTTCGAACAAGGGGTCCTATGTGAAAATGTAACATCACCTAGAATAAAGTTTTGAGTTGAAAACTGTTTGATTTCAGTTTCTAACAACCTGCTAATGCTTATAATTTCAAAAATGACCATTTTTTTGGTCTTTATTAAAATGAAAAGGTTGATCGAAAAGTTTGGGGGATCTAAGAGTGTGGCAACCCAGTAGTCAAGATTACTTCGAATTCTGACAATATGAGGGTCATGCTGCAGGTAGTGCAGCAAGAAGGCACTTATGTGTCTTGCGCATCTCGGAGCCCCAAAATTATTTTCCGGGCTAGATGCAGCTAAAAATTATTTTTAATTTTAAATCTGGTGAAGCTTTAGTATAGATGGCCTAATAGGATCAGTGCTGCACACTGCTACAAAGCCCAAATTATTTTCCAGTCAAGATACAGATAAACATGATTAGTAATTTGAAAGCTTAAAACGGTTGGTAGGGTGATTTTAACCAATCATCAAGCTTTTACTCTCCCCAGGATGACACAGGGGTAGAAAAGTCGTTTCGGATCCATGATTTGTTCATCTTTATGAACGTGAGTCTGTCTACATTATCAGTGGAGAGCCGCGTGCGCTTATCTGTCAGCACACCACCAGCAGCGCTGAACACACGTTCAGACAGAACGCTGGCTGCGGGGCATGACAAGATCTCCAAGGCGTAAGTGGCTAGCTCCGGCCATTTATCCAGATTGGAAGCCCAAAAAGAGCAAGGGTCCAGTGACACAGTCGTGGCTTCAATGTTTACTTGGAGATACTCCTGTACCATCGTCTCTAGGCGTTGACTATGTGTCAGACTTCTTGTCTCCTGTGGCCTTGCAAAGGATGGGCTAAAAAAGTGGTGAAATGATTCCGCAAAATTGATGTTACCAGCAGATACTGTGGTTCTGTTACGGTTTGAGTGCTGAACACTTGACGGTCCCACGGTTGGCAAGTTGGAACTGTGAGATTCACTACGTGCACCACTGGTATTTTGTGGAAAAGCACATGTAAGATTCTGCAACAGTCTCTGCTGATACTCCTGCATGCGTGCATCCCTTTCTATGGCAGGAATAATTTCTGCAAATTTACTTTTGTACCGGGGATCTAACAGTGTGGCAACCCAGTAGTCAGGATTATTTCTAATTCTCACAATTCGAGGGTCATGTTGCAGGTAGTGCAGCAAGAAGGCACTCATGTGTGTTGCGCATCCAGGAGCACCAAGTCCCTGTTGTGTTGGTGGCGAGGTAACAATCATGCTTCCTTCCTCTGTCCTCTCCCCCCAACCTCGCACAACAGAAATGTGATCAAGGTCTCCCTCATCTGATGAGTCTTCCATCAGTTCGTCCTCCACTTCTTCCTGGGCTCCTGCACCTTCCTCACTAGTTTGGCTGCTACCATGCGCCCTGGTAAAACCATCTCCCCCACCCTCACATGCCTGCCGCCTTGGTGCTGCCGACCGTCTGGACCTTGCAGATGTTAGCCCTTCCGCATACAACTCCTCCTCCTCTACTTCCTCCACCTCCTCTTGTGCCACCACCTGACTCCGAATTCTGTTTAACATGTGCTCCAGCATGTAAATCACCGGAATAGTCATGCTGATAATGGCATCGTCAGCACTAAACATCTTCGTCGCCATTTCAAAACTGTGCAGAAGGGTGCATAGGTCCCTGATCTGAGACCACTCCTCCAGCGTGATTTGCCCCACCTCTGAATCTCGTTGGCCCAGGCTATACGTCAGAACGTATTGCACCAGGGCTTGTCGGTGCTGCCACAGTCGCTGCAACATGTGCAGAGTTGAATTCCACCGGGTAGGCACATCGCATTTTAGCCGGTGAAGTGGCAGGCCCAACGACTTCTGTAGAGATGTAAGTCGCTGAGCTGCGGGATGCGAACGGCGGAAGTGAGCACACAGCGACCGTGCCCTCTGCAGAAGGCCATCTAGTCTGGGATAGTGGGCTAAAAATTGCTGGACAACCAGGTTCAACACGTGAGCCATACAAGGCACGTATGTGACATTGCCCCGGCGAAGGGCCGCACCCAGGTTTGCAGCATTGTCGCACACGGCCTTCCCTGGTTTCAGGTCCAGTGGAGACAACCATTCATGAAATTGGTTCTCCAGAGCTGACTACAACTCCTCAGCTGTGTGACTCACATTTCCCAGACATTTCAATGTAAAAACCGCCTGATGACGTTGAGCCCTACTGCCAGCATAGTAAGGAGGTGTGCAGGATTCCTTCTGCGCAGTTAGAAAGCTTGTGGCATGACCAGACAGGCTTTGGGTGCAGGTGGAAGACCGAGAGGAGGTTGAGGAGGCAGAAGCAGTGGAGGAACTTTGACATAAAGAGGATTGACGCACAACTCGTGGGGACGGCAAGACTTGGACAGCAGCCCCTTGTCCTGCTGTCACCATAGTTACCCAGTGCCCAGTCAGCGACATGTAACGCCCCTGTCCATGCCTACTCGTCCAAGTGTCTGTGGTGAAATGCACCCTGTCACACACAGAGTTTCTCAAAGAAGCGGTGATGTTGTGTGCGACATGCTGGTGGAGCGCAGGCACACCTTTCTTTGAGAAGTAGTGCCGACTGGGCATCTGGTACTGGGGCACTGCGACGGACATCCTCTGTGTCCACCAGGCGGAAAGGCAGCATTTCTGTAGCCAAGAGCTTGCAGATGGTGAAATTCAACCTCTTAGCTTTCTCATGGCTAAGAGGAAATGGTCTTTTACTTGTCCACATCTGAGGGACCGAGGGCTGGCTATTGTGCTTAGACGGGGTTGATAAGGGTGTCCCCGGCAAACTGCCGGTCTGTGAGGAAGATGCAGGCGGACATGTTAGGTTGCCTTGATCCAAAGGTGGTGCTATCGATGTCGGACAGCGCTCAACACCAGCTGGTGTTCCCACCTCCAAAGAAAATGATGACCTGCCAATCACGCTGGCTGTTGCGGGTAAAGAGGTGGCAGGTCTGCGCCCCAAAACAGGTGTGACTGCTGTCCCCCCAGTCACAGAGGATGAAGAGGCCGCGGATGCACAAGATATGGCAGACGGTGGTTGGCCCGGCCGGCTAGGCCGCATTGTAGCACACTGAGCTTCCCACTGCAACTTATGCTTCATGTCCATGTGTCGGTTCATGCATGAAGTACTCAAACTATGTATTTTTTGGCCTCTACTTAGCTTTTGCTGACAAATGTTACAGATAACACGAGTTGGGTCATCTTTATCGATCTGAAAAAATGCCCAGGCTATGCAAGGCTTAGCACCCATGCGACCTGAAGAGCCACCACGACTTGTGGTGAGAGGCAGAGTTGTGTTTGAGGATGCAGTTGTTGACGTGCTTCCAGTACTACGTCTCTGTCCAGGAAGGCGCAACCTGACCTCGTAGTCACTAGCATCTTCCTCCACCTCCTCTGCTGACCTCATCTCTTGGCTGACTGTGGGTTGACAGTAAGTGGGATCTCCAACCTCATCATCATCACCCTGTGCGTTATCACACCCGTCGTCCTCAGAGACAACCTGGTCCTGCCCTGACAAAAAACTAAAGTTGTCGCTCCAGTCAGGTATTTGAGTCTTATCATCGTCTTCCTCATTGTCTCCACCAACAGGAGTTACAGTTTGGGAATGAGGGTCTACATTATGGTCAGAACCTTCTGCGTCTGGTCCTGGATCCGACTCATAAAGATTCTGGGCATCAGTGCAGATCATTTCCTCGTCTGGATTCACAGAAGCGCTGGAGTCGACCTCTGATTCCCAGGCTATAGTATGAGTAAACAGCTCTGCAGACTCAACCATCTGTTCTACCTCATACTCAGAAGGGCAGCTGGAGATTTGGGAGCTGTGAGGAAGCAAGTGCGATTGGGGTGACACCTTTGAGGACTGGAGTATTTGTGATGTTGAAGTTGATGTGGAGGAGAGCCCACTTAAAGGAGCACTTGATATCCGTTGAAGCACCTGCTGTTTTTGTGCCTCATCTGGAATTTGTAGCGATTGGCGTGGCCGTAAGAAAGGGATCTTATCACATTGTCCACTAAAAGAAGTAGACATTTTAGTTTGGCTGGAAGATGGTCTTTCTTCTGCAGATGTTACTGTTGCTTTAACACCTACCCCACGGACACAACCTTTTTTCCCCTTCCCAACACGCCTATTCCCCTTTCCACCAGCAGCAGGCCTTTTTCCACTCATTTTGGTGGTTAACTAATTCACAACTCTGGAGTTGTTTGCACAAAAAAACAATGGATGGTAACCGAGCAGAGCTGAGTGGCCAAACTGTGGTATTAGGCCAAAACTATTGGCTGGGTTAGATGCAGAAAAAAATTATATTCAATTTGCAACCTGATGGAGGTCAGTATAGATGGACTAATACAACAAGTCCCACACACAGCTAGAAGCCCAATATTTTTTCAGAGGTAGATGCAGAAAAAAATTAAATTCAGTTTGCAACCTGATGGAGGTCTGTATAGATGGATTAATAGAACAAGACCCACACACAGCTAGAAGCCCAATATTTTTTCAGAGGTAGATGCAGAAAAAAATATATTCAGTTTGCAACCTGATGGAGGTCTGTATAGATGGATTAATAGAACAAGACCCATACACAGCTAGAAGCCCAATATTTTTTCAGAGGTAGATGCAGAAAAAAATTATATTCAGTTTGCAACCTGATGGAGGTCTGTATAGATGGATTAATAGAACAAGACCCACACACAGCTAGAAGCCCAATATTTTTTCAGAGGTAGATGCAGAAAAAAATATATTCAGTTTGCAACCTGATGGAGGTCAGTATAGATGGACTAATACAACAAGTCCCACACACAGCTAGAAGCCCAATATTTTTTCAGAGGTAGATGCAGAAAAAAATATATTCAGTTTGCAACCTGATGGAGGTCAGTATAGATGGACTAATACAACAAGTCCCACACACAGCTAGAAGCCCAATATTTTTTCAGAGGTAGATGCAGAAAAAAATATATTCAGTTTGCAACCTGATGGAGGTCAGTATAGATGGACTAATACAACATAGAGAGAGTCCCACACACTGCTAGAAGGCCAAATATTTTTTCAGAGCTAGATGCAGAAAAAAATTATATTCAGTTTGCAACCTGATGGAGGTCAGTATAGATGGACTAACAGAGAAAGTCCCACACACTGCTAGAAGGCCAAATATTTTTTCAGAGCTAGATGCAGAAAAAAATATATTCAGTTTGCAACCTGATGGAGGTCAGTATAGATGGACTAATACAACAAGTCCCACACACAGCTAGAAGCCCAATATTTTTTCAGAGGTAGATGCAGAAAAAAATATATTCAGTTTGCAACCTGATGGAGGTCAGTATAGATGGACTAATACAACAAGTCCCACACACAGCTAGAAGCCCAAATATTTTTTCAGAGGTATTGTAGATGCAGATAAAAATTATTTTTAATTTGCAACCTGATGGAGGTCAGTATAGATGGACTAATAGAGAAAGTCCGACACACTGCTAGAAGGCCAAATATTTTTTCAGAGCTAGATGCAGAAAAAAATTATATTCAGTTTGCAACCTGATGGAGGTCAGTATAGATGGACTAACAGAGAAAGTCCCACACACTGCTAGAAGGCCAAATATTTTTTCAGAGCTAGATGCATACAAAAAATTATTTTGAATTTGCAACCTGATGGAGGTCAGTATAGGTGGACTAATAGAACAAGTCCCACACACTGCTAGAAGGCCAAATATTTTTTCAGAGCTAGATGCAGAAAAAAATTATATTCAGTTTGCAACCTGATGGAGGTCTGTATAGATGGATTAATAGAACAAGACCCACACACAGCTAGAAGCCCAATATTTTTTCAGAGGTAGATGCAGAAAAAAATATATTCAGTTTGCAACCTGATGGAGGTCAGTATAGATGGACTAATACAACAAGTCCCACACACAGCTAGAAGCCCAATATTTTTTCAGAGGTAGATGCAGAAAAAAATATATTCAGTTTGCAACCTGATGGAGGTCAGTATAGATGGACTAATACAACAAGTCCCACACACAGCTAGAAGCCCAAATATTTTTTCAGAGGTACTGTAGATGCAGATAAAAATTATTTTTAATTTGCAACCTGATGGAGGTCAGTATAGCTGGACTAATAGAGAAAGTCCGACACACTGCTAGAAGGCCAAATATTTTTTCAGAGCTAGATGCAGAAAAAAATTATATTCAGTTTGCAACCTGATGGAGGTCAGTATAGATGGACTAATAGAGAGAGTCCCACACACTGCTAGAAGGCCAAATATTTTTTCAGAGCTAGATGCAGAAAAAAATTATATTCAGTTTGCAACCTGATGGAGGTCAGTATAGATGGACTAACAGAGAAAGTCCCACACACTGCTAGAAGGCCAAATATTTTTTCAGAGCTAGATGCAGAAAAAAATATATTCAGTTTGCAACCTGATGGAGGTCAGTATAGATGGACTAATACAACAAGTCCCACACACAGCTAGAAGCCCAATATTTTTTCAGAGGTAGATGCAGAAAAAAATATATTCAGTTTGCAACCTGATGGAGGTCAGTATAGATGGACTAATACAACAAGTCCCACACACAGCTAGAAGCCCAAATATTTTTTCAGAGGTATTGTAGATGCAGATAAAAATTATTTTTAATTTGCAACCTGATGGAGGTCAGTATAGATGGACTAATAGAGAAAGTCCGACACACTGCTAGAAGGCCAAATATTTTTTCAGAGCTAGATGCAGAAAAAAATTATATTCAGTTTGCAACCTGATGGAGGTCAGTATAGATGGACTAACAGAGAAAGTCCCACACACTGCTAGAAGGCCAAATATTTTTTCAGAGCTAGATGCAGAAAAAAATTATATTCAGTTTGCAACCTGATGGAGGTCTGTATAGATGGATTAATAGAACAAGACCCACACACAGCTAGAAGCCCAATATTTTTTCAGAGGTAGATGCAGAAAAAAATATATTCAGTTTGCAACCTGATGGAGGTCAGTATAGATGGACTAATACAACAAGTCCCACACACAGCTAGAAGCCCAATATTTTTTCAGAGGTAGATGCAGAAAAAAATATATTCAGTTTGCAACCTGATGGAGGTCAGTATAGATGGACTAATACAACAAGTCCCACACACAGCTAGAAGCCCAATATTTTTTCAGAGGTAGATGCAGAAAAAAATATATTCAGTTTGCAACCTGATGGAGGTCAGTATAGATGGACTAATAGAATGATGCTATGCCCAAAAGATTTTACTTCACTAGGTGCAGTAAAAAAATTGGTATTCTATACACAGGTGGTATATCTTGCAACACAGATAGGCTACTCCACTGACTAACACACTCTGCAATAGGCCAAAAAGGATTAGCTTTGCTAGATTCAGCCAAATGCTGTGAAAAAAACTTGCACAGCACTGGCACAGACCTGCCTGGCAAAAACTGATAGGAACTGATGTAACCTAGTCCTGAAAAGGACTCCAATTACAATTAGTCTTTACTCCCACAACCTATCTATTTAAGAGCACAGACCTGCCTGATAAAAGTCGTAGGAAATGCTGTAACCTAGTCCTTAAAAGGACTGCAATCACAACTATTCCCTACTCCCAAGCTATCTGTATATTTGTGCGAAAATTGGCTTGAAATTAACAAGGTATAGCGCACACAGCAACAGCGGTGCCGTCTAACACGCAGCTGCAGCAGTGAGAAAATGGTGGCGACGGGGAAAATGGCTTGGTCTTATAGGGCAAGGACATGTGACATACACTGCCAATGACACATGCCCTTGCTTGTGTGAAAAAAAGCACTTCGCTCCGTGTGTGCGCTGCTGATAGGCTGACAGATTGCACCTCCCCACTGCAAATGCGGGAAAGAGAAAAAAAAAATGGAGATCTTCATTGTTCCTGCAGAGATCCATCCCCTGCCCCTCCCCCCACCCCGCTGTACACTCAAACTGCGTATTAACATTAATTTTCATCATTACTGAGAAAAAATCCAGTTATGATTTTGGTGCACGAACAGTTATCGAACATAACCTCGAACAGCCGAATTTTTCTCAAATTGTTCGTGTTCGCCGAACGGCTCGAACACCGCCCAAAACAGCTCGAATTTGAGATTGGCGAACAGTTCGAGTAGAACAACGCTCATCTCTAATAATAATACCAAAGAATTTGTGATTGCAATCATTTTCAGGAAGAAACTGAGTATTATCTGACAGAATTGCAGGGGTGCCAATACTTTTGGCCACCACTGTATATCAGGTGTAAGGGCCACATAGTAATGGTATCAGGGGCCCCAGCAGCCGCCTGTACTCAGCTACTATATATGGCCACGGCCGAAAGTGTTGGCAATCTTGAAATTGTTCCAGAAAGTGAAGTATTTCTCCCAGAAAATTATTGCAATTACACATGTTTTGTTATACACATGTTTAATATTCTTTGTGTGTATTGGAACAAAAGAAAAAAACAAACAAAAGGAAAAAAGGCAAATTGGACATCATTTCATACAAAACCCCAAAAATGGGCAGGACAAAATTGATAGCACCTTTCCAAAATTGTGGGTGAACAACTTTGTTTCAAGCATGTGATGCTCATTCAAACTAACCTGTGGCAAGTAACAGGTGTGAGCAATATGAAAATCACACCTGAAACCAGATAAAAAGTGGAGAAGTTGACTCAATCTTTGCATTGTGTCTGTGTGTGCCACACTAAGCATGGAGAACAGAAAGAGAAGAGAACTGTCTGAGTACTTGAGAACCAAAATTGTTGAAAAATATCAACAATCTCAAAGTTACAATTCCATCTCCAGAGATCTTGATGTCCCTTTGTCCACGGTGCGAAACATAATTAAGAAGCTTACAAGTCATGGCACTGTAGCTAATCTCCCTGGACGTGGATGGAAGAGAAAAATTGATGAAAGGTTGCAACGCAGGATAGTCCGGATGATGGATAAGCAGTGCCAATCAAGTTCCAAAGAAATTCAAAGTTGTCCTGCAAGCTCAGGGTGCATCAGTGTTAGCGCAAATAAGCGCTAAGGCAGGAGACCCAAGAGAACCCCACTGCTGACACAGAGATATAAAAAGCTACACTGAAGTGTGCCAAAATGTATGCAAGCCAAAATCCTTCTGGGAAAGCATCTTTTCGACAGATGAGACCAAGACAGAGCTTTTTGGTAAAGCACATCATTCTACTGTTTACCGAAAATGGAATAATGCCTACAAAGAAAAGAACACACTACCTACAGTCAAATATGGTGTAAGTTCAAAGACGTTTTGTGGTTGTTTTGCTGCCTCATGCACTGGGTGCCTTGACTGTGTGCAAGGCATCATGAAATCTGAAGATTACCAACGGATTTTGGGTCGCAATGTAGTGCCCAGTGTCAGAAAGCTGGGTTTGCGTCCTAGGTCATGGTTCTTCCAGGAGAATGACCCAAAACATACTTCAAGAAGCCCGCAGAAATGGATGGAAACATAGCGCTGGAGAGGTATGAAGTAGCAGCAACTATGAGAGACATGGAGCAGTTTACAAAAGAAGAGTGGTCAAAATTCCAGCTGAGAGGTGTAAGAAGCTTGTTGATGGTTATAGGAAGCGATTGATTGCAGTTATTTTATTCCAAAGGGTGAGCAACCAAATATTAAAGTTGATGGTGCCAACAATTTTCTTCAGACCATTTTTGGGGCTGTGTGTGAAATTATGTCCAATTTGCCTTTTTTTCTGCTTTTTTTGTGTTGTTGCAATACACACAAAGAAAATAAAGTGTGTATAGCAAAACAGATGTAACTGCAATAATTAGGAGAAATACTTCATTTTCTGAAACAATTTCAAGGGAGTGAACACTTTCGGCCATAACTGTATGTGTAATATATACTTATATACATACACACACACACACAGTTGAAACCAGAAGTTTCCATACACTATATAAAAAGACACATCTGCATGTTTTTCTCAATATCTGACATGAAATCAGAATAAACCTTTCCCGTTTTAGGTCAATTAGGATTACCATAATTTTTAAAATTTGCCAAATGCCAGAATAATGAGAGAGAGAGAGAATGTTTAAGTCATTTTTATTACTTACTGCAAAGTCAAAAGTTTACACACACTAAGATTACTATGCCTTTAAACAATTCTGGACTGCCCATATGATGATGTAATGTGTTTGGAAGCTTCTAATAGTTTTTTTGGCAACATCTGAGTTAATTAGAGACACACGTGTAGATGTATTTTAATGCACACCTGAAACACACTGCTTATTTCTGTAGTATCATGGGAAAGTCTAAAGAAATCAGCGAAGATATCAGGAAGAGAATTGTGGACTTGCACAAGTCTGGCTCATCCTTAGATACAATTTCAAGATACCTGACGGTGCCTCGTTCATCTGTACAAACAATTATACGCAAGTACAAACAAGATGGGAATGTACTGCCATCTTATCGCTCAGGAAGGAGACGTTTTCTGTGTCCCAGAGATGAACGTGCTTTGGTCCGACATGTGCATATGAACCCAAGGACAAAAGCAAGAGACCTTGTGAAGATGATGGCGGAAGCTGGTAAGATTGTGTCAATAACCACAGTGAAACGAGTACTGTATCAACATGGGCTGAAAGGCCACTCTGCCAGGAAGAAGCCATTACTCCAAAAGAAACATAAAAAAGCCAAATTAATGTTTGCAAATGCACACAGGAACAAAGACCTTAATTTTTGGAGACATGTCTGTGGTCTGATGAAACTAAAATTGAACTTTTTTGGCATAATGACCATCGCTACGTTTGGAGGAAAAAGGGAGAAGCTTGGAAGCCTAAGAACACCATCCCAACTGTGAAACATGGGGGTGGCAGCATCATGATCTGGGGTTGATTTGCTGCAGGAGGGACTGGTTCACTTCACAAAATAGATGACACCATGAGAAAAGAAGATTATGTGGCAATACTGAAGCAACATCTCAAGACATCAGCCAGGAAGTTAAAGCTTGGGCGGAAATAGGTATTCCAAATGGACAATGACCCGAAGCATATTGACAAAATGGGAACAAAGTGGCTTAAGAATAACAAAGTCAATGTTTTGGCGTGGCCATCACAAAGCTCTGATTGCAATCCTATTGAAAATTTATGGGCACTCTTGCTGCGAGCAAGGTGACCTACAAACCTGGATCTGTTACACCAGTTTTGCCAGGAGGAATGGGTCCAAATTCCGACCAACTATTGTGAGAAGCTTGTGGAAGGATATCCCAAAAGTTTGACCCAAGTCATTCAGTTTAAGGGTGATGGTACCAAATACTAATGAAATGTATGTAAACTTTTGACTTTATATATATCAAAAATTGATTCTGCTATAACCAGAACCCTGGTAGGATAAACAAAAACATGAACACTTCAAATAATATTAACAATATAATTTTATTAGAACATAAAATAACAATAATTAAAATACCAGGAGCCTCAAATGTGAGGGACAAACAAATGCTGTACCCTATTCCTGAAGGAATTGAGGGTAAACTGATTAAATTTGCTGATGACACAAAGCTAGGAGGGATAGCTAATACTAGAGAAGAGAGAGAGAGGATTCAAAAAGACCTAAATAAACTGGAGCAGTGGGCAGCAACCAACAGAATGGTTTTTAACAGGGAAAAATGCAAAGTACTACATCTGGGCAATAAAAATGAAAAAAGCATATACAGAATGGGAGGAATAGAGCTAAGCAACAGTACATGTGAAAAAGACTTAGGTATACTAATAGATCATAGACTGAACATGAGTCAACAGTGTGATGCAGCAGCAAAAAAGGCAAATACAATTCTGGGATGTATTAACAGAAGCATACAGTCTAGATCACGTGAAGTCATTATCGGTCTTTACTCCTCTTTGGTCAGACCTCATCTGGAATGCTGTGTACAGTTTTGGGCACCACATTTTAAAAAAGACATAGACAAACTGGAGCAAGTTCAGAGAAGAGCGACCAGAATGGTGACTGGTCTGCAAACCATGTCCTATGAGGAACGGTTGCAGGATTTGGGAATGTTTAGCTTGCAAAAAAGAAGACTGAGAGGAGACTTAATAGCTGTCTACAAATATGTCAAGGGCTGTCACATTGTAAAGGATCATCTTTATTCTCATTTGCACAAGGAAAGACTAGAAGCAATGGGATGAAACTAAATGGGAGGAGACACAGATTAGATATTAGAAAAACCTTTTTGACAGTTAGGGTGATTAATGAGTGGAACAGGCTGCCACGAGAGGTGGTGAGTTCCCCTTCAATGGACGTCTTCAAACAGAGGCTGGACAGACATCTGTCTGAGATGATCTAGTGAATCCTACTTTGAGCAGGGGGTTGGACCAGATGACCCAGGAGGTCCCTTCCAACTCTACCATTCTATGATTCTATGATTCTATGATATCTGCGCAGCAAGAGTAATAACCATATATTACCCCATTACTGAAATAATGTGACTATACAAATGCATTGCAAAACATTTCAATCTGAATAACCGCTCATGTGGCAAAAATAGAAAGAAAGAAATGCATATGCTATTATAACGGTCACTAGACTATCACTGATGAGTTTGAGATACGCCTATAAAATGTAAAGCGGCAGTGCATATGATGATATAGAGTCGACTGTCCAGAAAAAAAGTGCAAAGTGCTTAGATAAATATAACGTATTGTTTCCAGCCTCAAAGAAACTAATGCATATAGCGGTTAATAATGTTAGTATATCTATCAGGGGAGACTGGGTACATAAAAGAGGCTGGGTACGGTCCCATAGAATAACTATAGTGTAATAGTGGCACTGTCCACAAATAGACAAAACAGCTCAACACATCATGAGAAAGAAATACCTGGTTAGAATGGCAGCTTCTAGGCAGGGTAAGCACGCGTCCCTCCACCCCGACGCGCGTTTCATCAACACTTCCTCAGGGGTTGTGCCAGGGAGGGGAACGCCAGATGTTATATAGGGAGCCTAATCCAATCATGAACCGAGCCGGAGAGAAAAAGTGTGTCACCTGACTTTCCGGTATGTGTTCTGGCTGGTATACGGCGTGAGACATTCTGTGCCCGCCCCAATACATGTGACTCTGCGGCTTCTGGCATTTGACCCGCAAGCCGGCAGTGCAGTCACGGACATGACTGCAGTGCGTACCAGCAGGGTCTAAGAGCCAGAAACAGCCAAGGTCAGGGGGAGGCGCCCATAAATGCTAGCGCTCAGCAGCCATACACTCTAACCTGATCATACATAATACTAAGGTGTGAATAGGCAGAAATTATGGGATTCTATTGTGTAGTGAACAAATATACACACTGATTAGTGATTAGAATAATGTTAAGACTTTGCAGTAAGTAATAAAAATGCCTTAAAACATTCTCTCTCTCTCATTATTCTGGCATTTGGAAAATATCAAAAATGATGGTAATCCTAATTATCCTAAAACGGGAAAGATTTATTCTGATTTCATGTCAGATATTGATAAAAACATGCAGATGTGTCTCTTTATATAGTGGATGGAAACTTCTGGTTTCATCTGTATATGTATTGATTTCATGGCTCTAATGATTTTTGGGGGAATTGCTCAAGTTTTTAATGTAAGCATCAAAAATTGTAAAAAATTTTTTACACTTTTATATTTTTTACATATTTCTATGTCGCCAACAAATTCTGCAAAGTTCAGTTTTTTTCTCATTAATAAAACTTGCATTTTTCTAATCATTTATTGTATCATAAAATATTACACACAATGCAGATTGTTCAACTTTGCCAAAATTTGACTTTTCCCATGTGTCCACCAGTCTTGACCAGTACCGGCAAAATTTTGAAGCCTTGCGGAGCTTCTTGGGGAGAGGCTTAACAGCGCCGCAGGTTTTTCCAGCTAATCCTTCACTAAAACAGGCGTGTAAAAGGCCAATCTTCATGAAATGGGACATAATCTTGTGTAACTGTCTGCCCAGAAACAATGTAGGGCTGACAATTATCTAATAGGTTTGAGGCCTTAAAGGGACTCTGTCAGCACAGAATGACTGTTCAAACCAAGCACAGGCACTCGATGCACTCTTGCTGCGGCCAAACATTTAAGTGCATCTTCTCATCTATTTCTATCCCTGTTACAAAATGGAGCGTCTGGTTGGATGCCCGACCACTGATCCATTCATTCTCAATGGAGCTGTTGGAAAAAGCAGAGCGCTCTGCAGCCCCAAAGGGCAAGAATGGAGGTCAGACTGAGCATGTGCACCGCTGCCCAATTCCAAAAGTGATAAAAGTGCCGCATTCTGCCCATCAGTGCCGCTCTAAGCTGTTGGACACCACCGATCACCTTGGATAGGTGATAAAGGGGTCGTCTGATGAAAAGAAGTTCTCTCGATTGATGCACGGAAGCATCGTTATAAAATACAGTTTTCTCTCATAAATTGTGAGATTTTAGTATTACGTTATACCAGGGATGGCCAATTTATTTTCCCGAGGAGCCCTCCACTGTTCTGGAGGGAAAAATCAACAGGCTGAAATCAATTCTGCTCAATATTAGAATTGATACATTCCGCTGACTCGCTGCTACATGTTACGATAGAGCTTATTGTATCGTCTATCCTTACTTGTAGTGACTCGCCCCCTGGGCCGTGGGGCTCTCGGAACCGGACAACAGGGCAATGCTGGGAGTAGTAGTGGCGACCCGGTCCCGTGGGTCAGGGTGGTCAGACCAAATGCTGTGGCAGTGTATTTGTAGGTTTTGAAAGTCCGACTACGCCACCTGTGGATTGCGGTCAGGGAGGACCGCCGCTGCAGGGCAGACCGCTGAGGCTGGTGTTGGGGGTGCAGCAGGGAATAGTACAACTCCCCATGGGAGGAGTGTAGCCTCAGAGCAGTGTAATAGGATGCTGGGGGTGATGGTGCAGGCGCAGCAGTAATCACACAGAGTCCAATAATGCAGTCCAGGGTCTTTTACTGCAGATCTTATCACAGACCCACCAGGAGTACAGGGAGGAATGGACCTGGGTGTCTGAGGGCATTCGGGCGAGCTCCACTGGTCAGGGTGAGTGGGTAGGCCTACCGTTCTCTCTCTGCCCTTGCTGACTATCTCCCCCTTTAGTGGTATGATAGCCCACGTCCCTGAGCTGGCCGTGTACTACGCCTGTATGGCTTGCGACTCGGGCCTTAGGTACCTATAGCTTCTCTGTGCTGTACCGGTCCCTCTGTGTGGCGGAGCTTCCAGGCTTCTTTGGCCAAGGGACCTAAAATCCCTCGCAGGTAGATGATCTGCTGCAGGACTTGCAATCCTGACAGCCTCGGATCCCAGTGTACGGTATGTAGTTCTCTCTCAGCCAGGACCGACTCTCGTCGCCTCTGTCCCTGGCTTGCTGTTCCTCCTTAGCCTCCTGGACTCCTCAGCTGCCGCTGACCTGTCCCTCTCTTCTGGGAACCCTTCTGGATGCTTCAGAAGTGGGTCCTGGTCTCCCTAACCCTGCCCTCAGTACCAGCTTTAATAGGGGCAGCCTGCCCCCCCTACTGGCCTGGGACAGGAGGTGCTGCAGGCTAATGGTCCATGACCAGAGAACCTCCCTCCTGCTCTCAGACACAGCCTTACAAGTTTGTGGCATCCAGACATGGGGTGACACATTCCCCCCTAGTAAAGTTTAGTACTCCGGGACTAACAAGAAACACGAATACCGGGTATAAATTATAACATAAACACAACAGAGAAGAAAACAACAAACAACACCACATATTGAGTTCTTTAGGTCACAGCGTGGTCTGTGACCGGGTGTCCGTTTCACCCAGTAAGGCGAAGTCTTAACCGGTGCGGGGACATGTCCAAAGCAAACCCCAAGCGTTGGCCCTGGGCGTGGCTGCAAGGCGAAGCAAACTACTTTGGACCACTCGGGGCCACGCCAGACAGGTTTTTCTTCCGTGGCCATCTTCGCAAGAGGCACCAAGTGCAACTATTTACAAGGTAGTTCGGTTATCCAAAGTTCATAACCTGTCAGTCCATATATCTAGAAAAACTGGAGAAAACACTATTAGCTACAGGTAACAAACATATTAAATATATACATGGTACGTTTAGATCTCGCACTTATATCCTCCAGCGAGCTGGTGTTTGTCCCCTAGTGCTGCTGGTTGATCTCCTTAACCCACTGTCTGGTGGTGGACCAACCTGGCTTTCCCCACTATCATTGAGGGTACAGCTACTAGCTAGGTTCATAGGTAGGGCAGGCAGCTGTCCGCAGGTTCTTTGGCTTACCACAGGCATGGCAGGCTCCCTGTCAGCAGAGGGATGACTCTCCTGGGCTGCTGGCATGGGTTCTTCTGCCTCTGGGGCTGCTTGCTCTTCTTGCTCTCCGGTAGGCTCCTGCTGGGTAGGCTGAAGGAAGTGTAGGACGGGTACCAGTATTGCGCCATTTATCTGAGTCCAGGTCCGGGGGAACTCTCCGAGAACTGTGCTGATCATCTCTTCCTTGTCCTCTGCGGATTCAAGGTCATCTTGATCTTCATTTGGACTCTGTAGTTGCTCGGGGCACCGTTTTAGGTGGTCTCTGGAAACAGTACTAGTGGTTTCTCCTCCATCCTTGGTGATCACACATACCTTCGGGTTGTCGTGGTCGGACTGCAGTACTGTGTACGGGTCTCTCTCCCACTGGTCATCAAGCTTGTGTATCCTTTTCTTACGCTTCAGGACCTGCTCACCAGGTTCCAGGGGACCAGCAGGGGCGTGTTGGTTGAAGAGCCTCTCTTGCTTTTCTCTCGCTTGAGCCAGACTCCTCTCCACACTCTCCTGTACCTTCTTGTACGGTAGCCGCCATTCCGTATCCCAGTCTGCATCTGGGGAGGTGTCCTCGGGTGTCAGGACTCCCATCTCCAGGTCTATCGGCAGCTTACCTGGTCTTGCTCGCATTAGGTAAGCCGGGGTGAAATTTGTAGCATTCACCGGGATATGGTTGTACAAATCAATCAGGTCTGGCAGCTTCTCCGACCACAGGCTGCGTTCTTCCAGGGGTAACGTCTTGAGGAGATAAATGATGATATTGTTCATTTTCTCACACAGCCCGTTAGTTTGCGGGTGGTAAGGCGTCATCCGAATCTTCCTACAGCCGTAGAGGTTGCAGAACTCCTGGAATACTTCAGCCTCAAACGCTGGACCTTGATCTGTCAAGACCTGTTCCGGATACCCATGTGGACGGCAGAAGTGTTGCTGGAAGGCTCGGGCCGCTGTTTGGGCGGTCAGGTCTTTAACAGGAACCACTACCAGGAACTGGGAGTAATGGTCCACAATTGTCAGGGCATAGACGTAGCCCGATCGGCTTGGAGCCAATTTCACATGGTCCAGAGCTACCAGCTCAAGAGGCTGCCTGGTGACGATGGGCCTCAGGGGTGTCTGCTGGCTGGTACGGTCCTTCCTTCTGAGGTGACATGGGCCGCAGTCCCTGCTCCACTTCTCTATGGCCCTTCTCATGCCGACCCAATAGAACCGCTCCCTCAGTAGGAACTCCAGTTTCTTCCACCCGAAGTGTCCCGCTCTGTCATGGTAGGCCTCCAGGACCATTGCTGCATCTCGCCTTGGGACCACTATCTGCCAGGTCAGCTCGTGCGTCCAGTGGTTAACAAGCCTTCTGCACAGCTTACCCTCGTAGAGGAATAGCCTGCTTTTCTCCTTCCATATCTGCTTGGCTTCCTCTGGAGCGTCCGGGCCAGGGCTAGCGTCTTCCTGGGTTAACATGTCTTTCACCAGGCGTATTGCAGGGTCGCTGTCTTGCGTTTCAGCCCAGCTGTGGTGGGGTAAGGGGTTGAACATGACGGTGGTTAAGTCTTTGTCTCTTACCCGATGAGAATGCTGAATGGCCCCATACCGGTGGAACGCAGGGAGCTCTATTTCCTCCAGCTCTTCCGAGTCTTCTTCTCCTTCAGGTAGGTGAGGCATTCTTGATAGGGCGTCTGCGTTGGCGTTGGTTCTGCCTGCCCGGTATTTGATTGAGAAGTCATAATTGGATAACCGGGCCATCCACCGCTGTTCTAGGGCACCTAGTCTTGCATTGTCCAGATGTGTCAACGGGTTGTTGTCCGTGTACACGGTGAACCTTGCGGAGGCCAGGTAATGCTTAAACGGCTCTGTGACGGCCCACACCACTGCCAAGAATTCTAGCTTGAAGGAGCTGTAGTTCTCCGGGTTTCTTTCAGTGGGCCTCAGCTTCCGGCTGGCATACGCGATCACCCTTTCTCTGCCCTGTTGGTTCTGTGAAAGTACGGCTCCCAGCCCCACATACTGGCATCTGTGTGGAGGATAAAATGCTGGCCATAATCGGGGTAGGCCAGGATCTCATCCCCCGTGAGGGCCATCTTCAACAGGCGGAAGGACTCCTCTTCCGGCTTGTCCCACTTCAAGGGTGGCTTGTGACTTCTGGATTTAGATTACCCTATCAGGAGGTCCTGCATAGGGGCTGCCATCTTAGTGAACCCGGGGATGAACCTTCGGTAGTAGCCTACCAACCAGAGGAATTGCCTCACTTCCTTGATGTTAGAGGGGCTTGGCCAGCTCTTGATGGCTGTAACTTTGTCGGGATCGGGGGCTACTCCCTCTGCACTCACCACGTGTCCTAGGTATTGGACCTTCGGTTTTAACAGGTGGCACTTTGAAGGCTTCACTTTCAGGCCATAGCCTGCCAGGGCTTCGAACACCTCGGCCAGGTGCTTTAGATGGTCCTCGTAAGTCTTCGAGTAGACGATCACGTCGTCCAGGTAAAGGAGGCCGTTTCGAAGTTTCGGTGCCCTAGACAGCATTCCATCAGCCTCTGGAAGGTCCCTGGTGCGTTGCAGAACCCGAAGGGCATACAGTTGAACTCGCTCAATCGCATCGGGGTGGTGAAGGCGGTCTTCTCCTTGTCAGCCTCTGCCACAGGAACCTGCCAGTACCCGCTAGTAAGGTCCAAAGTAGAGAAGAAATTAGCTGATTTTAGAGCTGCTAAAGACTCCTCTATCCTAGGTAACGGGTACGCATCTTTATGGGTGATACAATTGATTTGTCTATAGTCCACACACATTCTCATGGTACCGTCTTTCTTTTTTACCAGAACCAAGGGGGCTGCCCAGGGGCTACAGCTATCTCTAATGACCCCAGCTTCTTTCATTTCTCTCAGCATACCCTTTGCGTTCTGATAATGTGCAGGGGGTACAGTCCTGTGTCTCTCTTTTATTGGTGAATGGCTCCCCGTGGGGATATGGTGTTCTATCCCTTTTACTCTGCCGAAGTCTAGCGGGTGCTTACTAAAGATTCTCTCGTACTCCTGTACCACCCGGTAGACTCCTTGTTTTTGGTGCAGGGGAGTGGAGTCAGCACCCACATGGAGTTTCTGGCACCAGTCCTCCTTTTGTTTCTGGGAGCCATTACCCTCCGCCTGTGGAGATGGAGGCAACGGTTCCACGGCCCTGATAGCTTTGTGCTCAACAGCAAACAGTTTGGCAAGTGTAGCGTACCTGGGTAAGTGTACCTCCCTCTCCCCAATGTTGAGAATGCGAACGGGCACCCTCCCATGACGGACATCAACCACCCCCCGGGCTGTCAAAATGGTGGGCCTGCTGTCTGAGTACACGGGTTCTACCATGGCTTGGTAGTCTCTGCCTCTCAACCCGATTGCAGTCCGACACCATATCACCATTTCACTTTTGGGAGGCAAGGAAATGGGGAATGGGTCACTCATTCTTACGCTAACGATCTCACCACCAGACAGTTCTACCTGCTGCCGTCTCATCAGGGCTCTTATCTCTTTCTGGAGGACCCACCTGCTGCAAAATCATAATTACTTCTGAAAGACAGTTTTCAATTACTTTAGTACCCAAGGTTATTTTAGGGTGACTTTCACGACGGTCAATGTCCACAATGATCACTCCCTGTGCCGGCAGTTCCACCTTTCCAATCTTGATGGTCATCTCTCTGAACCCCACCTGCGACACGGGTGGGCCATTGCTGGCAATGACGCTTAAGTCATCGTCTGGATAGCGGGTTATGTCAGCGTCACTCCAGTACCGCTTGAAAAGTACGTAGGGGATGGTAGTCACTTGAGACCCGGTGTCCAGCAGTGCACTCATGGGGATACCGTCTAGCACTACGGGTAAGACTGGGCGTCCCCCCACGTACTTATCACGCCAATTAGATGGGCCTGATGACCTTATGCCTGGGGGTTGGCCCTCTGCCCCAGGTCGGACCCATTTAAAGTATAGTACCTTGCTATGTGTCCCGGCTGACTGCAACGGCGGCAAATCGGCTGTCCATCCTCAGTGTAGCGGTCGGCGGGCCTCCCTCTGAACGACGGGATCCTCCTCTGTCGACGCCACGGGACATCCTCCGGACTGGAAGCCAGCTTGATGGGAATTGACGGTTCCACCTGCAACGACTGTACAGTCCTGGTCAATGCAGCCACACTCTTTGTTAGCTCCGGGACCTGATGGTGCAGTTCTGCAGGCTGGGATGGATTTAGGGCCTGTGCATCAGCCCCCACAAGGTCTGCGGGGTAGGGCGCTGCCCCCTGGTGGTAAGTGATGGCAGGGCGCCGGGAAGCTACAGCGCCACCTGGTGCGGGTTCTCTGAGCACCCGGATGGCCCTATCCTTGAAATGCGCAAAAGTCAAATCGGGGTTCTGTAGGGACATGAGGCGCAGCCGGGTTCTGTGGGCGCTGGACAGCAGACCTTCTATGAACTGGTCAGTCAACAGTTTATCGGTGTCCTGTACGCTGCCAGGGTCAGCTATTTTGATAGCTCTCAGGGCTTCTTGCAGGTTCAAGGCATAGTCTCTGATACTATCCTGGGCCCGCTGCTTACAGCCATAGAACCGCATTTTGATTTCTGCTGAGGTACGGGTATCAAAAGTACTCCGCAGCCGGGTCAGAATGTCCTTTACTGTCCTTTTCTCCTCATCTGACCATGATTTCACTTCCCGCTGGGCTGCACCGGTGAGCTGCCCCATTAGAATGCTCACTTTCTGTTCTTCTGTCAGGGGATAAACTTTAAATAAACTGTGCAGTCTTTCCCTAAAGTCAGTCAAGGTATGGGAGTCCCCTGAGTATTGGGGCAGCCAGGCTGCTCCGGGGATGTAGGGCATAGAGAACGGCATCACTGCTGCTGCAGCCCCGCTGGTTGTAGAGGGCCCCTCCGCGTCCGTCATCTTCCTCCCCCCTAGTTAAGCGTGGCCTACCTTCCGTTGATCCTCTTCCGTAGGCCGCGGCTCCGCTGGTGCTGCTCCGGACGAGGTCCCGGTGACGTCAGCTTCGCTCTCTCTCCTTCCAGGACCTTGCGCAGCGTCGGTGCGTAGGGCGGGGCTTCAAGCCTCGCGCGCTTTGGGCGTCCACGCCCCTCTTCTTCCCGTGCGGCGTCCTGCAGATGGCGTCCGATGGCGGGAAAACGGCTGAAGATGGCGGGAAACTGCTGAAGATGGCGGGAGACGGCTGAAAATGGCGGGAAACGGCTCCGGATGGCGGCAAACCTCCTTTTAAGGTACGTGTACAGTCTTTTTCAGGCACGCAATACCCGTTCGTGGCGGGTTGGTCACAATCCTGCCGACTACGCCAAAGCTGACTCGCCCCCTGGGCCGTGGGGCTCTCGGAACCGGACAACAGGGCAATGCTGGGAGTAGTAGTGGCGACCCAGTACCGTGGCTCAAGGTGGTCAGACCAAATGCTGTGGCAGTGTATTTGTAGGTTTTGAAAGTCCGACTATGCCACCCGTGGATTGCGGTCAGGGAGGACCGCCGCTGCAAGGCAGACCGCTAAGGCTGGTGTTGGGGGTGCAGCAGGGAATAGTACAACTCCCCATGGGAGGAGTGTAGACTCAGGGCAGTGTAATAGGATGCTGGGGGTGATGGTGCAGGCGCAGCAGTAATCACACAGAGTCCAATAATGCAGTCCAGGGTCTTTTACTGCAGATCTTATCACAGACCCACCAGGAGTACAGGGAGGAATGGACCTGGGTGTCTGAGGGCATTCGGGCGAGCTCCACTGGTCAGGGTGAGTGGGTAGGCCTACCGTTCTCTCTCTGCCCTTGCTGACTATCTCCCCCTTTAGTGGTATGATAGCCCACGTCCCTGAGCTGGCCGTGTACTACGCTTGTATGACTTGCGACTCGGGCCTTAGGTACCTGTAGCTTCTCTGTGCTGTACCGGTCCCTCTGTGTGGCGGAGCTTCCAGGCTTCTTAGGCCAAGGGACCTAAAATCCCTCGCAAGTAGATGATCTGCTGCAGGACTTGCAATTCTGACAGCCTCGGATCCCAGTGTCCGGTATGTTGTTCTCTCTCAGCCAGGACCAGCTCTCGTCGCCTCTGTCCCTGGCTTGCTGTTCCTCCTTAGCCTCCTGGACTCCTCAGCTACCGCTGACCTGTCCCTCTCTTCTGGGAACCCTTCTGGATGCTTCAGAAGTGGGTCCTGGTCTCCCTAACCCTGCCCTCAGTACCAGCTTTTATAGGGGCAGCCTGCTCCCCCTACTGGCCTGGGACAGGAGGTGCTGCATGCTAATGGTCCATGACCAGAGAACCTCCCTCCTGCTCTCAGACACAGCCTTACAAGTTTGTGGCATCCAGGCCTGGGGTGACACAGTAGCAGCAAATCCACACCATATAATTCAGTGCTTTTTATAAAGCATCTGCTCCCGTTATTCAATCATTGTACGATGATAAACAGCTCTTCACACACACATTATGATGCCCCCACAGTACATTCCCCCGACAAAGTATGATGTCCCCACAGTACATTCCACCACACACAGTATGATGTCCCCACAGTACATTCCCCCCCACACACAGTATGATGTCCTCACAGTACACCCCCCACACACAGTATGATGTCCTCACAGTACACCCCCCCACACACAGTATGATGTCCCCACAGTACATTCCCCCACACACACAGTATGGTGTCCCCACAGTACACCCCCCCACACACAGTATGATGTCCTCACAGTACATCCCCCCCCACACACAGTATGATGGCCCCACAGTACATTCCTCCCCACACACAGTATGATGCCCCCACAGTACATTCCCTCACACACACAGTATGATGCCCCACAGTACATTCCTCCCCATAAAGTATGATGTCCCCACAATAGATTCCTCCACACACAGTATGATGTCCCCACAGTACATTCCCCCCACACACACAGTATGATGCCCCCACAGTACATTCCTCCCCACACACAGTATGATGCCCCCACAGTACATTCCCACACACACAGTATGATGCCCCCACAGTATATTCCCCCTCACACACAATATAATGCCCCTACACAGCATGATGTCCCCACAGTAAATTCTCACACACAGTATGATGCCCCCACAGTAAATACCCCACACTCAGTATGATGTCCAAACAGTACATCCCCCCCACACAAAGTATGATGTCCCCACAGTACATTCCCCCCCACACACAGTATGATGCTCCCACAGTACATTTCCCCCACACACAGTATGATGTCCCCACAGTACATTCCCCCACACACAGTATGATACCCCCACAGTACATTCCCCCCACACACAATATGATGTCCCCACAGTACATTCCCCCACACACAGTATGATGTCCCCACAGTACATTCCCCCCACAGACAGTATGATTCCCCACAGTACATTCCTCCCCACACACAGTATGATGCCCCCACAGTACATTCCCACACATACACAGTATGATGCCCCCACAGTACATTCCCCGAACACACTGTATAATTCCCCCACACACAGTATGATGCCCCCACAGTACATTCCTTCACACACAGTATGATGCCCCCACAGTACATTCCCCCCACACAGTATGATGTCCCCACAGTACATTTCCCCCCCCACACACAGTATGGTGTCCCCACAGTACATTCCCCCACACACACAGTATGATGTCCCCACAGTACATTCCCCCCACACAGTATGATGCCCCCACAGTACATTCCCCCACACACAGTATGATGTTCCCCTCTATGCCAGTCTTTTCACCGAGCTAAATACAACTCTCAGCAAAAAAAGTTGTGGACTGGCTCCGTACCGTCTCTGGCCACATTCACCTGTCCACGTGTTTGTGGTTAGGCAGTCCTTCCACTGGCGAGGGCACGGGTAATGTTGTGGGACCCATGCTTGTGGAAGGCGGAGACAATACCGGAAAAAATAATGGCGGCTGGGGACCGAGTATAGATACCCAGTCGCCGCCGCCATAAGATTGTGGACAGCTTCCGCCTCCACGAGCTTAAAAAGCCATATTTCAAGTGCAAGCAGCTGCCCAGAAATCTGGCAGTTTAGTGTTGCGGCCTGTGGGTGGGTGGATGGCTGCATACTTGCACTTGCATTCCAAGTAACAGAAAACTAAGCAGATGGTGGCCTCTATCATCATCATGGCCTCACCTCGGCACTATGAACTCTCCAGAAGGAGAAGCCAGGGCCCGCCGGAGTAGTCTCCGGTTCTCTGGTGGGCCCGTCCAACCCTGCCGAAAAGCTGCCCTGGCTAATAAAATTGTGGGGGAAGGTTTCCGGACACTCTGTGGCTGCTTTTTTAATGTGGATCGGCCATGCTTATGCATGTTATTTCTCAAAAAGCATTACAGATCAGGCCATTGTCCAACTCTGTATTCAAGAAATAAAATGCGAAAAGAAAGATGTGTGTGTGTCAAAGCACCACCGACAAGTGCGAGTTGATGTTGGACGGACTGCCATTGCTTCTGCAACAAGCTGAATTACAGGACTTCCTGGGAGAAATGACACCCAGGTTAGATACGGTTTCCCTCTATGCCAGTCCTTTCACCGAGCTAAATACAACTGTCAGCAAAAAAAAGTTGCGGACTGGCTATGTACCGTCCCTGGCCACGTTCACCTGTCCACATGTTTGTGGTTAGGCGGTCCTTCTCAGTAAGTGCACTGGGGAGGGCACGGGTAATGTTGTGGGACCCGTGCTTGTGGAAGGCAGAGGCGATACCGGGAAATATAGTGGTGGCTGGGGAAAGAGTATGGACACCCGGCCGCCGCCGACATGAGGTTATGAAAAGCTTCCACGAGCCTAAAAGGCTACATTTCAAGTGCAAGTAGCTGTCAAAAATTTGTCAGTATAGTATTGCAGCCGGTGGGTAGGTTGGTGGCTGCCTGCATACTTGCACTTGCATTCCAAGGAACTGAACGCTGAGAAGGGACAAGGACGTGGACTGTGATTGTTGCAAGTCTGTAACGACAGGTCCATGGCGGGAGGCATCTTCGCATGCGCCAAGCATCTCTTATGATGGGCACACTTTTAGGCAGTGACCTGGGAGTCAGAGATGCTTCCATGCTGTTCCCATGTCTTTTCAGCACTGTATGCATGTGTCTGATGACGTGTCACACACCACATGGCCAGATAAGGTTGTAAAATGTTAAAATGACATTTCCTGGTGAATGCATTTGTGTTGGTTGAAAGCAATGCAAAAGTGCAAAAACGCATCAAAAACGCTACGTGTGAACATAGCCCAAGGTGTGGAGGAGTATTTTTGTTTTTGGTTATTTATTTTCCCCTATATACAAGTTATAACCCTGGAAAGGATGTTCCTTAACATACTTCCCAGGAAAATCCATTTTGGTTTCGTTTTTGTATGTTTTATTGTGAGTCCGTAAAAGTGGCGTAAATACTTCTGACAACGTTGTTGACAGCAGTGACCTGGGAGTCAGAAATGCTTCCAGGGGTCTTCCCCATGCTGTTCCCATGTCATTTGAGCACTGTTCCCATCGATTTGGGCAATTTTTAGTCCCTCTGCAGACCGCCGGGGGGAGCCGCCTGAAAAATGCTCGAGTTTCCCATAGACTTACATTGGGCTCATTGCTCGGGTCGAGCAGCCGAGTATTCCAATGTGCTCGACCCGAGCATCGAGCACCCGAGCATTTTAGTGCTCGCCCATCACCATTAATGACGTAAATGATTGATCACTTGGGTCACTTATCATTAATTCTTCAATATTTGTCACAGTTGTTAATAGTAAACTCTGCAACCAATGAGGTAAATGTTATTGGGTAAAAAAAGACACGCGAGGAATAAATATACACAATATTTCCCATAATATGACTATTATATCTTTGGGGAATGTTCACAAGTGGCATTTTTTTCAGGGTTATTTTTCTGCTGCTAAAACACTGCGTTTTACAGTACCAGCTTAGTGAATGAGATTTCTAAAGTCTCATTCACATGCTGCGTTTTTTTCCTTTTTTTATTTTAAATTTGCAGGATGTTAATTCTTTCAGGGGTTTTGCAACATTTTTCACCCATTCAAATGAATGAAAAAAAAAAAACATAAGTATAAACACTGCAAAAACACAGCAAATAAGTGTGGATTGTATGCAGTGTTTTTCCTGAGTACAACCTGGTTTTTGGTGTGGAAAAAAATGCTGCAAAAACGCAACGTGTGAACATTCCCTTATCCTGGTTGTGTTGTATTTGGAAATAAAAGAGGACGGCCAAAAAAGCATATTGCTAGGCAGCATGTATGTGTGTAGAGCCACTCCTTGAAGATTCCATCACAAGATTCCATGATGACATCACAGGTCATGGTCGGGCATTATGACATCACAGCTCACAGTCACTATATATACAATGTACACAGGGTCACGGCTGCCTTTGTTGGCTTCATAGTGACTGAGCGCACTTGCAGTTTCTCGCTATTCTATAGTGACTGATCGCACTTGCAGTTTCTCGCTATCCTATAGTGACTGAGCGCACTTGCAGTTTCTCGCTATTATATATAGTGACTGATCGCACTTGCAGCTTCTATGGCTGAATTACTTTTGGACAATCTTCAAGTAGAAGCTCTATGGGAGATTCTTACCACCAATCGCCCTGAGATTGTGCTTCTACCACCCGATGGCGTCCTCAGCTTCACTCACCGGCTGGTGGTGGAGCTTGTAAGGGACTGCCTGACCAAATACCACCGAGGTCATCTCACCTCAGAGTATCTGACGGATTTACCTCAGAACATCAGGACATTACTACAGCAGGTAAGTGGCGGAAGCTCCGCATAAAACTTCTCAATAATAGATAATAATGGTGGGATAGAAGCAGGGGCTGATTAAGAGTAGCCAGGGCCCTGGGCAGTTTAGGAGCCGTGGGCTCCCAGCACCCGATGTATCACATGACATGTCACAAGATTGCCTTTGATAGATCATGTGATAAGTCACGCGATTAACATGCAGGTGCTCGGGTGCACTACACATAACAGAGCGCTATACATAATAGAGCAGGGGTGGGAAAGTAATATTACTGAGGGGCCACATGAGAAATGTGACTGTTGTGTAGGCCGAATCAATAGGCTGAAATTAATTCTGCTCAATATTAACATATGAATTATATTTTATACTATTAACTGTATCACTTAATATTGAGCAGAATTAAGTGTGCTGGCATCCCCCTACATACAGAAAGAGCCCACACACATACCCTATATACAGTAAGAGCCCACACACAGCACCCTTTATACAGTAAGAGCCCATACATAGCACCAATGTACAGTATGAGCTCACACACAGAATCCTATTTAGAGTATGAGCCCTCACATAGCCCTCTATATACAGCCAAGCTCTCACATAGCCCTCTATATACAGTATGAGCCCTCACATAGCCCGCTATAAATAGCTGAGCCGTCACATAGCCCCCTATATACAGCATGAGCCCCCACACACTTTAAATATTGCTTGGCAGCATGTATTTGTGCAGAGCCGCCGCTATAAGATTCCATCACAAGATTCCATGATGACATCACTAGTGATGGTCGGCCATTATGACATCAGAGCTCACAGTCACTGTGTACAATCTACACAGGGTCATGGCTGCCGTTGTTGGCTCCATAGTGACTGAGCACTTGCAGTTTCTCGCTATGGAACATTAGGACATTCCACAGCAGGTAAATGGTGGACGCTCCGCACAAATCTTCTCCACAATAATGGATAATAACGGTGGGATAGAAGCTTCTTCTTTCTTCCAATATAAAACAGGACAAGACCCCAGATATGTAGTCAATGTATCTGCAGAGAGGAGCAGACGTCAGATACAATGGCCGCCTTCATTGTGATCTTTCTCATCTCGAGATTATTCATTTGTGTTTCTTTTCTTCTTTATAGGCTGAAAAGAGATCTCAATATGGAGATTTGTCTTTTGTTAAAGAACTGGCCGAAAAAGTCCTGTGTGTACTGGAAGGTCCGGCCCGCTCATCGGAACGCCCGGTAAGGATCCATCATCTTCTCTATCACACGTCCTTGTTTTCTGATCTTCTCCAGATCACCAGCCAGATATCAGAAGATCTGGTGTTAGATCTTATCGGCCTCCCTGTCAGCTCCTGGCAAGCACAGGAGGTAATATGGCCGCCTGTCTCTGCTGATGGCAGTCTGTATTCTGCAGATGTAGTCACAGCTCAGTGGTGGGAAGTCTGTATTTCCGCCTCTGTCTCCCTCTATTATCCATATTAATGTTTTTGCAATGTTACCTCATCTTAATCCATTTTATCTGATAAAAGTCCTCATGATGGCGGCTGATCTGTATAGTTACAGTTGGTGCGTCTGTAAATGCGGGTTTAGTCCTTCCTGATTTGTGGATTTGGTGATTTAGTGGAAGGTTCCTCGTGGTAATTCTATATATTCTATCAATCAGGAGACACCAGAAGGCGACACCGAAGACGAGCAAAATGTGACCCCAGAAACCCCTGACCCTAATACGAGTCAGCCGGGGTCGAGCAGCGATCTGACTACAGGTGAGCCGATCACACAACCTTCTACAGGAGATATCCGGATATTATAGAGAACAGGGGATAATGTCATAGTTACTCTTTCCACTCTGTAATCAAACATACAGAGAGCCAAAATGAAAAACTTGGAAAAAGTCACGAGCCAACCAGAATGCAGTATAATGGGTCCCACAAAGTCCTCCATAACGAATAATGGGTCCCACAAAGTCCTCCATAATGAATAATGGGTCCCACATAGTCCTCTATGCAGAATAATGGGCCCCACATAGTGCTCCATGCAGAATAATGGGCCCCACATAGTCCTCCATACAGAATAATGCCCCACATAGTCCTCCACACAGAATAATGGGCCCCACAAAGTCCTCCAAACAGAATAATGGGCCCCACAAAGTCCTCCACACAGAATAATGGGCATCAGATAGTCCTCCATACAGAATAATGGGTCCCACAAAGTCATCCATACAGAATAACGTGCCCCAGATAGCTCTCCACACAGAATAATGGGCCCCACATAGTCCGGCACACAGTATAATGGGCACCACATAGTACTCCATACAGTATAATGGGCACCACATAGTCCTCCATACGAAATAATGGGCCCCACATAGTCCTCCATACAGAATAATGGACCCCACATATTCCACCATACAGAATAATAGGCCCCACATAGTCCTCCATACAGAATAATGGCCCCACATAGTCCTCCATACAATATAATGGCCCCACATAGTCCTCCATAAGGAATAATGGCCCCACATAGTCCTCCTTATGGAATAATGGCCCCACATAGTGCTCCATACAGAATAATGGCCCCACACAGTCCTCCACACAGTATAATGGCCCCACATAGTCCTCCATACAGGATAATTGACCCCACATAATCCTCCATACAGAATAATGGGCCCCACATAGTCCTCCATACAGAATAATGGGCCCCACATAGTCCTCCATAGAGATTAATGGGCCCCACATAGTCCTCCATACAGTATTATGGGCCCCACATAGTCCACCGTAGAGTATAAAGGGCCCCACATAGTCCTTCATAGAGAATAATAGGTCCCACATAGTCCTCCATACAGTATTATGGGCCCACATAGTCCTCCATAAAGTATTATGGGCCCCACAAAGTCCTCCATAGAGAATCATAGGCCCCACATAGTCCTCCATACAGTATAATGGGCCCCACATAGTCCTCCATACAGAATAATGGGCCCCATATAGTCCTCCATACAGAAAAATGGGTCCCACATATTCCACCATACAGAATAATAGGCCTAACATAGTCCTCCATACAGAATAATGGCCCCACATAGTCCTCCATACAATATAATGGCCCCACATAGTCCTCCATAAAGAATAATGGCCCCACATAGTCCTCCATACAGAATAGTCATTTCTCCATTATATTGCTGTATTATGTCTGTAGGATTAATATCCTCTAATACATTTTATTTCCTCATCATTTTATCGCTATTTTAGAAACAACTGAGCTGTTGGATCCTGACAGTGTAATCTTAGAGATCCCGGAGATCCAAGAACCTGCCGGTGTAAGTATTATAGAGGTAGATGTCTGTGTATCACCAGATCACGGGGTGTGAATGACCCGTCCAGTATTATCCCCCATATAACCAGGGGGCGCCTCTATTATTAGAGGAGATGACACTATTGCATTAGATAATAGCGTTTATATTATAGGGAATCCGTCAGCAGGTTTCTGCTCACCTATCGGATCAGTGACATCAGCTGGGACATAATATAGGGGGAGACGTTTCTGCATCTGGAGATTTTCTCCAGCAGCTTCTAGATCTTAATATCATTTCTTCTTCTTCTTCTTTTCTAGGACTTGATGGAATCATTGATCCCGGCGAGAAAGCCGCGTATGAGCGACTACGAAACATCTAAGCTGATCAGCAGCGGATCTTTTGGGTGAGATTTCAGTTAGCATAAGCCACATTTCTCAGGGTTCCCTATGATAATGCTTCATCCTCTGTGCTTTGCCATTCAGTGTTATCATAGGGACATGATCTGAGGTGAAAGGTGATAACGTGACCTGGGTGAGGGTCCGGCAGACGTGGCATTGTGCAGACTTCCCATAGGTGATAATGTGACCTGGGTGAGGGTCTGGCAGACCTAGCATTGTGCAGACCTCCCACAGGTGATAATGTGACCTGAGTGAGGGTCCGGCAGACGTGGCATTGTGTAGACCCTCCCATAGATGATCTATGTAGTATTATTTAATGTATTTCTAGATGTGGATTTCTAGTAATGGTCGGACTTCTGGTATTAAACATTAGTACAGAAGATCATATAATGACTTCTATAGAAGGACTGTTAATAAGGATTCACTATAAACCATGGTTTCTTCTTCTCTCCAGGTCTGTCCACTTAGTTCACCATAAAGACTCACAGAAGATCTTCGCTATGAAGAAAATTGCCAAGCGGGACCTGGATACTCCAAAACATGTGGAAGGGGCCTATCTGGAGAGGGACATCCTGACATTCGCTGACTCTCCCTTTGTGACCTCCATGCTCTGCTCCTTCCCTACTAGATCTCACCTGTGTATGGTCATGGAGTATGTAGGAGGTAGGACATGTACATGTATTATATTCAGCCCATGTCTGCTGACATCTTATCACCGCTCATATCATTAGGACTTGTCCCCGTGGACGGTTACATCCCCGCACAGCATTTACTATAGATATTATGGAAAGTCATTGATGTGTGTGATCTCCCTGTATGTCCGCACTGAGCACGTCAGTATCGCCAGCTGTAGACGAGATGAGACATCACTTTATTAGTGACATGGACGACATCTCACCATGACCTCAGACTAATATTCTGTGCTCTATACATTATATCTGTATATATTCTCTCCTGCCCCAATGTCTCCGCTCACTTCTCATGATCCATCATGGTGATCTGCTGCATAAACCCCTCACCGCTCATATTTCCTTTCTTCTATAGGTGGAGACTGTGGGACCCTCCTAAGCACCAGGGGTCCTTTATCTGTCCCCTTGGCCCGCCTGTACTTTGCAGAAGCGATACTTGCTGTGGAATACCTGCACAGCTATGGTGTGTTGCATAGAGACCTGAAGCCAGAGAAGTGCCCCCTATAGTTTAATAAAGGGGGGAAAGTTATCATTTATTACCACACAGCCCGTGAGCCTAAAACCATCTTCTCTTTCACAGCCTCCTGATTACACCGGCTGGACACATTAAAGTCGCCGATTTTGGGATTTCAAAAGTTGGTGTCATGATACCAGAAACCAACACCCACAAGGAATCATTGGAGGACATCGCCAGAGAGTTCCAGGACCATGAGGTTGGCATCACTTACAGGAACTTAGATGGTTCTTTACAAATCTCATCACACTATTGTCTCTTCTCTATGTTCTTCATTTCTAGAGAACTTTTCAACTGATATTTTATCTTCTGTCATTGAGTTTTTATGTCGAGAACTTGTCATAATAATAATTTCATCAATTCTCATTTTTACCTTCTGTTGGTTTCCAGGACTGTGGCACCCCGCTTTACATGGCCCCAGAAATCATTCTGAAGAAAGGCTATGGAAGACCTGCCGACTGGTGGTCAATGGGAATCATCCTGCATGAGTTTCTGGTGGGATATGTACCATTTCATGGGGATTCCCTATCTGAGCTCTATAAAAATATTGTCACTGGTAAGTAGAATAATCCGATCATTGCTTTGACTGGTTACATGAATTTAGTTATTTCCTCTACTTTATCTTACAGTCCAAAACAGAGGTTTTATTTTCTGTAATTTTCTATATAACAGGAGACATAATTTGGGATTGGGATCGCGCTCCTCCCCCCGATGCTCAGGACCTTATTAATGACCTGCTCAGAACAAATCCTGCACAAAGACTTGGGACAGGTAACTGATATACTTTATTAGTATTAATATTCACTTTTTACAACGAGGACTCTTCGCTCCTGTCCATGAGGATCAGCACTTCTCTATCTGCTTGCCTATTTCTAGTTCTCCATAATATAACTTTCAGTTTGTTTCCTTCGGTTTTGTCATTACTTAAGATTAAGAAATACTGTTCAGATATGGAGCAGCCTCTAACAATGTCCGCATCACTTTTGTTTTTCTTTTTCCAGGAGGAGCATTTGAGATCAAGAGTTATCCATTCCTGAGTGACTTAGAATTTGAAAACCTTCTAAGTCAGAAGCCGGAGTACATTCCTCGGCTTGTTTCAGATGAGGACACCAGCTTATTTATCAGTAAGTAGAAGACGTCATCTAGACTAAGCGGCTGTTTGTCTCGTCTTCAATAATATGTGACATTCGGTTCCCATTAATAGTAGTGATAAATGGTGACTGTGTTATACTGACAACCGCCAATAACACTTCATTACCTATGTCTTGTAGATCACGCTGATACAAACAAGCCTATTGTCTCAGAGGAGGAGGACACAAGTGAGGATAATGAGAGCCTTTTCTTCCAAAATTTTACAACATCCTCTAAAAGGCTTTCTAAAGTAAGTGATCAATAAATCCAGAATACATAAAAAAACCTCTAAAAGTAAAAAATTGAATTTCAAATCTTATTTTTGTCCTTTTTTAGCTCTGTACCACCGCTATCAAGTTTCCTCCAGAGTGTACCCCGGCATCCAGCAGAAACATCTCAGAAATGTGAGTAGATTATGGGGTCATTATTGGGAGCTCCAGGCTAATATATGTGCACAATACCAAATATAGGACATAAATACCATAATATTGAATGCAGCATCCACCGCCCCATGATCAGTGGTCATTGGCTATTGGCTTCAGAATCCGCTGGAGATAACAACCCATAATTGCTGCCGGTCAGGCATTGTTAGTTTTGCCCACACTGCAGGAGATATGTAGTATTACATGCCGGCCATTGTTGCTAGTTGTTTCCATAGAAGGTCGTTTTGAGCAGGAGACTTCCCCACTATGACTTTCATATGTCCTATTAAGCCTTATAGTTGGGGTTCTTCTAGTGAGACAATCCCATTTATACTGAATTTACTTGTGATTTACACGTTTTTCTTCTTCCTAACAGGCAGAAAGGATCTTTTCCTGAATCTGCTAGAGACGATGCTATAACCAGCTTGCCGTCCTCGTCCCCATTGTCAGGTATGTACATGTCTATAGCACAAACAATGTGAATGTTGTCATCAAGGGTGAAATATTTCCACATGGTTTTTCTTTAATGGGTCTCCTATGTTATCCATGTTTCAAGGAACCCAATTACTTTGCCCATGGGCCCATACTGTGTCTCCATTTCTGTAATTTTGTACAGTATTATCATGGATTCTGTGATACATTGTTGCATCCAGTAACCTCCGCCATCATAATGAGATATCGTCTCCTATAGTAGAATATCGCTCATTAGGGATGCACCATATGGCGGCACACAGGGCGTTCACTGCTCCATATTAGTGACACATCTAATGCCCCTCATATGAGGTCATGTCCGGTATATAGGACTTATTCTGCCCTATTGTGTAATACCAGATTGTCAGGACTATAGGGGACAGGACTAGAACAATCTATGTACTATATACAGGAGCGATACAAAGCAGATCCCATAACAATATGTCCTTACTGAGTTGTTGTTTTTTCTTCTTTCTGATCAGAATTTCCAGCTGACAACGAAAAATCAGAAAATGGGAAAAAGGGGAAAAAGAGACGAGGTAAGTGTGAGAGTCATCTCCATGTTGTGTGATGTCGTCAGTGAGAATAATTCATGTGGAGCAGATGTCATCTGTCGGAGATGGGATTGTCACATGTATGATGGCTGACGATGATCCCTGACCTCTGTGTGATGAGATTCCTCTGCGTCCGGCCACAGTGACCGCACAGTAGTATCATGTCATATGGAGTCCCATCACTTACATTATATTTCCTTCTCTTCTCATAGGTTCCATCTTCCGCCGGATCTTATCATCCTGCCGGCGTGGATTATCCAGGGCTGCTCGCGTATTTGCGTGTTGTCACCGTTCCCCTAGAGACATCTAAAAGACGGTAAACCTCCGCATCCAGCGCCCTGAAGTCCAGCAGATCCACCATCACTGCTGGAGCTGTACAGAAGGACCTTCACCATCTACCGGTGGCCTTCTGACTGTTACATCTCTGCCCGGACAATCTCAGTATCACCTCTGTCACCAGGCTCCGCGGTATTCATACTGCTCGCAGACGTGGCGGTTACTGATCACCTGGTATCTGACCCCGGCTGTCCTCCTGACTATGAGTTTGCCTACTGATTCTGTTCCTGGTTTTGTCCCTCCCTTCTATCCTAATATTAATAAAAAAAAAATACAATTATTATTACTGAGATCTTGGTTCATCCATCAAACTTTACTCTGCATTTTGTTAACTGATAAAAATAATTTATTGACACTTCTGCTTTTAAAAGGATATATAGAGAATGATTATAATATATATACAGTATGCTGATTATATATACATGGTGACAAAGTCACTGGCAAAGTGCTGGAGGGGAGGTATGTTTCACTGAGGCTATTAGCTTCAGTGATTTGAAGCCCATAAGTTTTACACCAGCATACTATGTGTTGAGAGGGATTAATCGGCCATTTTAAGGGCTGGGTTTTTGTGAACGACCATAGAACGGGTTGGGAGGTCATTCACCATATCTCCACCCCAGGGTGGGGACTAGGATGTATATAGTCGGCCTTCTAAGGCATTCAGTGTTCAGTAGGGCTGTAGAGAGGAACTCCAGCGCTTTGTGTCATGAGAAGGAAAAGCTGAACTAGTGGATGGTTGTTCTCCTGAGCGGGCAGATCCCCACAGCAACACGGCTGTATGTTATGTTTTATTTTTCCTTAGGTCAGAAAGCACGTATTTATTTTTGCTAACTCCTCACTGGCTTATGCAGCATCTACAAATAAACCAGTGAGAGACTTAAGGAGACGGCGCTCCGGTGGCTACTTCTGTGTGCAACTGAGTGGGCCGATCTACCATAGTATATATAAGGCGGCATGCGTGTCTTTGTCTGAAGATTCGATAAACTGCGCATGCGTGATGCGCAGCCTGGCTCCAGAGAGAAGCAGGCATCCAGCCGTTACAGGTAAGAGGAGGTGTATGGCGCCGGAGATCGCGGGATGCGTAGACACTGAACGCATACCGCGATCTCCGGCGCCATACTTACATACTTACCTGACCGGGAGGAGCGTTGCTGCGGCGCCTCTCTTCGCTGGAGACCGGGGGCGGAGTGAAGGCGTCAGATCGACGCATGCGCATTGCGCTATCCGGTGTCATTTTACTGAAGACACATTTACAGTGTGTCTTCAGCAAAATGGCGCCGGACAGTGCGGTGCTCCAGCGCCGCACTCCTCCCCCGGCCTCTGGCAGAAGAGGACGCAGCAGCGCTGGAGTACAGAGAAGAAAGGTGAGTATAACTGTTTTTTTTTTTGTGTATGTGTGTACAGTGTGAAAGGGATGAGGGGGCCACACATAACAGGATTGTGGGGTGAGGGGACCATGCATATATCAGGACTGGGGGGTGAGGGGTACCATGCATATATCAGGACTGGGGGGTGAGGGGTACCACACATACCAGGATTGGGGGGTGAGGGGTACCACACATACCAGGATTGGGGGTGAGGGGTACCACACATACCAGGATTGGGGGTGAGGGGTAACACACATACCAAGATTGGGGGTGAGGGGTAACACACATACCAAGATTGGGGGTGAGGGGTACCACACATACCAGGATTGTGGGGTGAGGGGTACCACGCATACCAGGATTGGGGGGTGAGGGATAACACACATACCACGATTGGGGGTGAGGGGTACCATGCATACCAGCATTGGGCGGTGAGGGGTGCCACACATACCAGGATTGGGGGGTGAGGAGTGCCACACATACCAGGATTGGGCGGTGAGGGGTACCACGCATACCAGGATTTGGGGGGTGAGGGGTGCCACGCATACCAGGATTGCGGGGGTGAGGGTTGCCACGCATACCAGGATTGGGTGGTGAGGGGTAACACGCATACCAGGATTGGGGGGTGAGGGGACCATGCATACCAGGATTGGGGATGAGGGGTGCCACGCATACCGGGATTGGGGATGAGGGGTGCCACACATACAAGGATTGAGGATGAGGGGTGCCACGCATGCCGGGATTGGGGATGAGGGATGCCACGCATGCCAGGATTGGGGATGAGGGGTGCCACGCATGCCGGGATTGGGGATGAGGGGTGCCACGCATGCCGGGATTGGGGATGAGGAGTGCCACACATTCCGGGATTGGGGATGAGGGGTGCCACGCATACCGGGATTGGGGATGAGGGATGGAGTGCCATGCATACCGGGATGAGGGATGGGGTACCATGCATACCAGGATGAGGGATACCATACACACCAGGATAGTGATGAGGGGTACCATACATACCAGGATAGAGATGAGGGGTACCATACATACCAGGATAGGGATGAGGGGTACCATACATACCAGGATAGGGATGAGGGGTGCCACACATACCAGGATAGGGATGAGGGGTGCCACGTATACCAGGATTGGAGGTGAGGGGTGCCACGCATACCAGGATTGGGGGTGAGGGGTGCCACGCATACCAGGATTGGGGGTGAGGGGTACCACGCATACCAGGATTGGATGGTGGGGACAGGATGGGGGCAGCACAAATACAAGGAGGGGGGCAGCACATACCAGCATGGGAGACCATATACCAATAAAAATGCTCGCCACCCGGGCGTAGAACGGGTTCAATAGCTAGTATTATATATATGCTGAATGCATATACCGTATTTTTCGGACTATAAGACGCACCGGACCATAAGACGTACCTAGGTTTTAGAGGAGGAAAATAGAAAAAATATGTAAGCAAAAAATGTGGTCATTATGCCCTGTTAAGGGGGAGGGGGTCTGCTGCTTACACTGTTATAGGGGTAATGTCCCCCAATTCTGTTAATATCCCCCATCCTGGTATATTTATATATACACTGCTCAAAAAAATAAAGGGAACACTGAAATAACACATCCTAGATCTGAATGAATGAAATATTCTCATTGAATACTGTGTTCTGTACAAAGCTGAATGTGCTGAAAACAAAATCACACAAAACTCATCAATGGAAATCACATTTATTAACCAATGGAGGCCTGGATTTGGAGTCACCCCCAAAATTAAAGTGGAAAAACACACTACAGGCTCATTCAACTTTGATGTAATGTCCTTAAAACAAGTCAAAATGAGTCTCAGTATTGTGTGTGGCCTCCACGTGCCTGTATGACCTCCCTACAATGCCTGGGCATGCTCCTGATGAGGTTGCGGATGGTCTCCTGTGGGATCTCCTCCCAGACCTGGACTAAAGCATCCGCCAACTCCTGGACAGTCTGTGGTGCAACGTGACGTTGGTGGATGGAGCGAGACATGATATCCCAGATGTGCTCAATCGGATTCAGGTCTGGGGAACGGGCGGGCCAGTCCATAACCTCAATGCCTTCATCTTGCAGGAACTGCTGACACACTCCAGCCACATGAGGTCTGGCATTGTCCTGCATTAGGAGGAACCCAGGGCCAACCGCACCAGCACATGGTCTCACAAGGGGTCTGAGGATCTCATCTCGGTACCTAATGGCAGTCAGGCTACCTCTGGCGAGCACGTGGAGGGCTGTGCGGCCCTCCAAAGAAATGCCACCCCACACCATTACTGACCCACTGCCAAACCGGTCATGCTGAAGGATGTTGCAGGCAGCAGATCGCTCTCCACGGCGTCTCCAGACTCTGTCACGTCTGTCACATGTGCTCAGTGTGAACCGGCTTTCATCTGTGAAGAGCACAGGGTGCCATTGGCGACTTTGCCAATCCTGGTGTTCTGTGGCAAATGCAAAGCGTCCTGCACGGTGTTGGGCTGTGAGCACAACCCCCATCTGTGGACGTCGGGCCCTCATACCACCGTTATGGAGTGGGTTTCTAACCGTTTGTGCAGACACATCCACATTTGTGGTCAGCTGGAGGTCATTTTTCAGGGCTCTGGCAGTGCTCCTCCTGTTCCTCCTTGCACAAAGGCGGAGGTAGCGGTCCTGCTGCTGGGTTGTTGCCCTCCTACGGCCCCCTCCACGTCTCCTGGTGTACTGGCCTGTCTCCTGGTAGCGCCTCCAGCCTCTGGACACTACGCTGACAGACACAGCAAACCTTCTTTCCACAGCACGCATTGATGTGCCATCCTGGAAGAGCTGCACTACTTGAGCAACTTCTGTGGGTTGTAGAGTCCATCTCAAGCTACCACTAGTGTGAAAGCACAACCAACATTCAAAAGTGACCAAAACATCAGCCAGAAAGCATTGGTACTGAGATGTGGTCTGTGGTCCCAACCTGCAGAACCACTCCTTTATTGAGAGTGTTTTGATAATTGCCAATAATTTCCATCTATTGTCTATTCCATTTGCACAGCAGCATGTGAAATTGATTGTCAATCAGTGTTGCTTCCTAAGTGGACAGTTTGATTTCACAGAAGTTTGATTTACTTGGAGTTATATTCTGTTGTTTAAGTGTTCCCTTTATTTTTTTGAATAGTGTATATATATATATATATATATATATATATATATACACTGTGGCTCTGGGTGTTGGGGGGAACGGCAGTGGCGGAGGAGAGGGGCACAGAAGGCAGCAGCCACCTGCTGCAGCCTTTACCTGAACGGGATTCGGGCATATGATCTGACGTGGCCATAGACTATAATGGTCCAGACAGAGTGAATGTGCCCTCTGTCGTGCATCAGGTGTGTACGCCTACTGGAGGCGCAGTCTACTAAGCCTATGGCCTCGTCAGTGCACACTACCGAATCCAGTTTTGTGGGGGAGTTCGGACCAAAGCCCCGACTGGTCCATGTGAAACTCCGTAAGGAAGAATGATGAGATACATACCTGCATAGACAGAGTATGAGAGTGATGAATGGATGGATAGATGGGGGCATTTTTGTCAGGTTTACACAGTGGCTGTTGGGCAGGAAAGAAATCACTTTGTGCAAACGTTGTCCTTATAGCCATGATTCCTTTTTCAGACCCCACCGCTCCACAATTTTACCACGGCCACTGATTTTACCTCGGCTCCCAGGAGGCTTCAGCCGCGCTCAACAGATTCGTCAACTTTCACAGAAGTCCAGTAGGTTCTGCCCTATTTCTGGAAACCTCCATATGGCAAATATGGATGAGACAGACGGATGATTAGATGGATGTCTGAGAAGAGGGCGCCCTGATAATGAGCATATATTACAAAGCCAGAACAAAAACAACAGGGGTCCCGGACCCTGGCCGTGTAGACTGATAACTGGTGTACTGCACTTACAGGGGGACATTGTCATAGGGGCCACACCAGGCAGGGACCCGATATTACAGGGTGGCAGGAGGGCGACTATTGCAAACAACATAATTAGAGCTATGGGCCCTTATGTGCAGAGTATTCAGGGGCCCCATTATGCAATGCAGGCGGGATACAGAGTCCCAGCAGAGCTTATATATCAGGTGTAAGGGCCACATAGTAATGGTATCAGGGGCCCCAGCAGCCGCCTGTACTCAGCTCCTATATATCAGGTGTAAGGGCCACATAGTAATGGTATCAGGGGCCCCAGCAGCCGCCTGTACTCAGCTCCTATATATCAGGTGTAAGGGCCACATAGTAATAGTATCAGGGGCCCCAGCAGCTGCCTGTACTCAGCCCTTATATATCAGGTGTAAGGGCCACACAGTAATGGTATCAGGGGCCCCAGCAGCCGCCTGTACTCAGCCCTTATATATCAGGTGTAAGGGCCACATAGCAATGGTATCAGGGGCCCCAGCAGCCGCCTGTACTCAGCCCTTATATATCAGGTGTAAGGGCCACATAGCAATGGTATCAGGGGCCCCAGCAGCCGCCTGTACTCAGCCCTTATATATCAGGTGTAAGGGCCACATAGTAATGGTATCAGGGGCCCCAGCAGCCGCCTGTACTCAGCTCCTATATATCAGGGGTAAGGGCCACATAGTAATGGTATCAAGGGCCCAGCAGCCGCCTGTACTCAGCTCCTATATATCAGGTGTAAGGGCCACATAGTAATGGTATCAGGGGCCCCAGCAGCCGCCTGTACTCAGCTCCTATATATCAGGTGTAAGGGCCACATAGTAATGGTATCAGGGGCCCCGGCAGCTGCCTGTACTCAGCTCCTATACAGTGGTGGCCAAAAGTATTGGCACCCCTGCAATTCTGTCAGATAATACTCAGTTTCTTCCTGAAAATGATTGCAATCACAAATTCTTTGGTCTTATTATCTTCATTTAATTTGTCTTCAATGAAAAAACACAAAAAGAATTGTCCTAAAGCCAAATTGGATACAATTGGCAATAACTAAATCACACTTGCAGCCAGTTAACATGGATTATGTTATGATCTGCAACATAAACTAAGGAAAGAAAGGGAAAAGCTGTCCGTACAGTAAGACTAAGCTGAATCCCTACGATGTAGCGGGCAGCCTGTTCCTTGTGAACAGACCCGCCTTCGTCCTCGGCTAGTCTGAACAGAGACCTATAGAATAAAGGGAGGGGTCCCTAAAAGAACTAAGGACTGTGACAAAAAATGGACACCTCCTAACAGAAGTTGTTGCAGAGCAAAAATACAAACTGAACAAAAAGTACTAGAGGTCCAGAGGACCAAGCAAACTAGACAGAGATAGGCACCGAAGCACCTGGCTAGAGAGACAGGCAAAAAACACTGAAGTCCAGCAAAGCCAGAAGGGCGGAGCTGGAATATATAGGCAGCTAGTCACGTGACCGCAAAACACAAGATAGCAAAAACTAACAGGAGGGTTCTAACAGAGTAAAGTTGACTCAGCCTCTGTCCTGTGTCCTTGTGTGTACCACATTGAGCATGGAGAAAAGAAAGAAGACAAAAGAGCTGTCTGAGGACTTGAGAAACCAAATTGTGAGGAAGCATGAGCAATCTCAAGGCTACAAGTCCATCCCCAAAGACCTGAATGTTCCTGTGTCTTCCGTGCGCAGTGTCATCAAGAAGTTTAAAGCCCATGGCACTGTGGCTAACCTATCTAGATGTGGACGGAAAAGAAAAATTGACAAGAGATTTCAACGCAAGATTGTGCGGATGGTGGATAAAGAACCTCGACTAACATCCAAAGAAGTTCAAGCTGCCCTGCAGTCCGAGGGTACAACAGTGTCAACCCGTACTATCCGTCGGCGTCTGAATGAAAAGGGACTGTATGGTAGGATACCCAGGAAGACCCCACTTCTTACCCCGAGACATAAAAAAGCCAGGCTGGAGTTTGCCAAAACTTACCTGAGAAAGCCTAAAACGTTTTGGAAGAATGTTCTCTGGTCAGATGAGACAAAAGTAGAGGTTTTTGGGAAAAAGCATCAACATAGAGTGTACAGGAAAAAAAAGAGGCATTCAAAGAAAAGAACATGGTCCCTACAGTCAAACATGGCGGAAGTTCCCTGATGTTTTGGGGTTGCTTTGCTGCCTCTGGCACTGGACTGCTTGACCGTATGCATGGCATTATGAAGTCTGAAGACTACCAACAAAGTTTGCAGCATAATGTAGGGCCCAGTGTGAGAAAGCTGGGTCTCCCTCAGAGGTCATGGGTCTTCCAGCAGGACAATGACCCAAAACACACTTCCAAAAGCACTATAAAATGGTTTGAGAGAAAGCACTGGAGACTTCTAAGGTGGCCAGCAATGAGTCCAGACCTGAATCCCATGGAACATCTGTGCAGAGATCTCAAAATGGCAGTTTGGAGAAGGCACCCTTCAAATATCAGGGACCTGGAGCAGTTTGCCAAAGAAGAATGGTCTACAATTCCAGCAGAGCATTGTAAGAAACTCATTGATGGTTACCGGAAGCGGTTGTTCGCAGTTATTTTGGCTAAAGGTTGTGCAGCCAAGTATTAGGCTGAAGGTGCCAATACTTTTGTCTGGCCCATTTTTGGAGTTTTGTGTGAAATGATCATTGATTTGATTTTTGTTTCATTCTCTTTTGTGTTTTTTCTTTGCAAGAAAATTAAATGAAGATAATAATACCAAAGAATTTGTGATTGCAATCATTTTCAGGAAGAAACTGAGTATTATCTGACAGAATTGCAGGGGTGCCAATACTTTTGGCCACCACTGTATATCAGGTGTAAGGGCCACATAGTAATGGTATCAGGGGCCCCAGCAGCCACCTGTACTCAGCTACTATATATGGCCACGGCCGAAAGTGTTGGCAATCTTAAAATTGTTCCAGAAAATGAAGTATTTCTCCCAGAAAATTATTGCAATTACACATGTTTTGTTATACACATGTTTAATATTCTTTGTGTGTATTGGAACAAAAGAAAAAAACAAACAAAAGGAAAAAAGGCAAATTGGACATCATTTCATACAAAACCCCAAAAATGGGCCGGACAAAATTGATAGCACCTTTCCAAAATTGTGGGTGAACAACTTTGTTTCAAGCATGTGATGCTCATTCAAACTAACCTGTGGCAAGTAACAGGTGTGGGCAATATGAAAATCACACCTGAAACCAGATAAAAAGTGGAGAAGTTGACTCAATCTTTGCATTGTGTCTGTGTGTGCCACACTAAGCATGGAGTACAGAAAGAGAAGAGAACTGTCTGAGTACTTGAGAACCAAAATTGTTGAAAAATATTACCAACGGATTTTGGGTCGCAATGTAGTGCCCAGTGTCAGAAAGCTGGGTTTGCGTCCTAGGTCATGGTTCTTCCAGGAGAATGACCCCAAACATACTTCAAGAAGCCCGCAGAAATGGATGGAAACATAGCGCTGGAGAGGTATGAAGTAGCAGCAACTATGAGAGACATGGAGCAGTTTACAAAAGAAGAGTGGTCAAAATTCCAGCTGAGAGGTGTAAGAAGCTTGTTGATGGTTATAGGAAGCGATTGATTGCAGTTATTTTATTCCAAAGGGTGAGCAACCAAATATTAAAGTTGAGGGTGCCAACAATTTTGTTCAGACCATTTTTGGGGCTGTGTGTGAAATTATGTCCAATTTGCCTTTTTTTCTGCTTTTTTGTGTTGTTGCAATACACACAAAGAAAATAAAGTGTGTATAGCAAAACATGTGTAACAGCAATAATTGGGAGAAATACTTCATTTTCTGAAACAATTTCAAGGGAGTGAACACTTTCGGCCATAACTGTATGTGTAATATATACATATATACATACATACACACACATACAGTTGAAACCAGAAGTTTCCATACACTATATAAAAAGACACATCTGCATGTTTTTCTCAATATCTGACATGAAATCAGAATAAACCTTTCCCGTTTTAGGTCAATTAGGATTACCATAATTTTGAAAATTTGCCAAATGCCAGAATAATGAGAGAGAGAGAGAATGTTTAAGTCATTTTTATTACTTACTGCAAAGTCAAAAGTTTACACACACTAAGATTACTATGCCTTTAAACAATTCTGGACTGCCCATATGATGATGTAATGTGTTTGGAAGCTTCTAATAGTTTTTTTTTCTGTAGTATCATGGGAAAGTCTAAAGAAATTAGCGAAGATATCAGGAAGAGAATTGTGGACTTGCACAAGTCTGGCTCATCCTTAGATACAATTTCAAGATACCTGACGGTGCCTCGGTCATCTGTACAAACAATTATACGCAAGTACAAACAAGATGGGAATGTACTGCCATCTTATCGCTCAGGAAGGAGACGGGTTCTGTGTCCCAGAGATGAACGTGCTTTGGTCCGACACGTGCATATCAACCCAAGGACAAAAGCAAGAGACCTTGTGAAGATGATGGCGGAAGCTGGTAAGATTGTGTCAATAACCACAGTGAAACGAGTACTGTATCAACATGGGCTGAAAGGCCACTCTGCCAGGAAGAAGCCATTACTCCAAAAGAAACATAAAAAAGCCAAATTAATGTTTGCAAATGCACACAGGAACAAAGACCTTAATTTTTGGAGACATGTCTGTGGTCTGATGAAACTAAAATTGAACTTTTTTGGCATAATGACCATCGATACGTTTGGAGGAAAAAGGGAGAAGCTTGGAAGCCTAAGAACACCATCCCAACTGTGAAACATGGGGGTGGCAGCATCATGATCTGGGGTTGATTTGCTGCAGGAGGGACTGGTTCACTTCACAAAATAGATGACACCATGAGAAAAGAAGATTATGTGGCAATACTGAAGCAACATCTCAAGACATCAGCCAGGAAGTTAAAGCTTGGGCGGAAATGGGTATTCCAAATGGACAATGACCCGAAGCATATTGACAAAATGGGAACAAAGTGGCTTAAGAATAACAAAGTCAATGTTTCGGCGTGGCTATCACAAAGCTCTGATTGCAATCCTATTGAAAATTTATGGGCACTCTTGCTGCGAGCAAGGCGACCTACAAACCTGGATCTGTTACCCCAGTTTTGTCAGGAGGAATGGGTCCAAATTCCGACCAACTATTGTGAGAAGTTTGTGGAAGGATATCCCAAAAGTTTGACCCAAGTCATTCAGTTTAAGGGTGATGGTACCAAATACTAATGAAATGTATGTAAACTTTTGACTTTATATATATCAAAAATTGATTCTGCTATAACCAGGACCCTGGTAGGATAAACAAAAACATGAACACTTCAAATAATATTAACAATATAATTTTATTAGAACATAAAATAACAATAATTAAAATACCAGGGGCCTCAAATGTGAGGGACAAACAAATGCTGTACCCTATATCTGCGCAGCAAGAGTAATAACCATATATTACCCCATTACTGAAATAATGTGACTATACAAATGCACTACAAAAGATTTCAATCTGAATAACCGCTCATGTGGCAAAAATAGAAAGAAAGAAATGCATATGCTATTATAACGGTCACTAGACTATCACTGATGAGTTTGAGATAAGCCTATAAAATGTAAAGCGGCAGTGCATATGATGATATAGAGTCGACTGTCCAGCAAAAAAGTGCAAAGTGCTTAGATAAAGATAACGTATTGTTTCCAGCCTCAAAGAAACTAATGCATATAGCAGTTAATAATGTTAGTATATCTATCAGGGGAGACTGGGTACATAAAAGAGGCTGGGTACGGTCCCATAGAATAACTATAGTGTAATAGTGGCACTGTCCACAAATAGACAAAACAGCTCAACACATCATGAGAAAGAAATACCTGGTTAGAATGGCAGCTTCTAGGCAGGGTAAGCACGCGTCCCTCCACCCCGACGCGCGTTTCATCAACACTTCCTCAGGGGTCGTGCCAGGGAGGGGAACGCCAGATGTTATATAGGGAGCCTAATCCAATCATGAACCGAGCCGGAGAGAAAAAATTGTGTCACCTGACTTTCCGGTATGTGTTCTGGCTGGTATACGGCGTGAGACATTCTGTGCCCGCCACAATACATGTGACTCTGCGGCTTCTGGCATTTGACCCGCAAGCCGGCAGTGCAGTCACGGACATGACGGCAGTGCGTGCTAGCAGGGTCTAAGAGCCAGAAACAGCCAAGGTCAGGGGGAGGCGCCCATAAATGCTAGCGCTCAGCAGCCATACACTCTAACCTGATCATACATAATACTAAGATGTGAATAGGCAGAAATTATGGGATTCTATTGTGTCGTGAACAAATATACACACTGATTAGTGATTAGAATAATGTTAAGACTTTGCAGTAAGTAATAAAAATGCCTTAAAACATTCTCTCTCTCTCATTATTCTGGCATTTGGAAAATATCAAAAATGATGGTAATCCTAATTGACCTAAAACGGGAAAGATTTATTCTGATTTCATGTCAGATATTGATAAAAACATGCAGATGTGTCTCTTTATATAGTGGATGGAAACTTCTGGTTTCATCTGTATATGTATTGATTTCATGGCTCTAATGATTTTTGGGGGAATTGCTCAAGTTTTTAATGTAAGCATCAAAAATTGTAAAAATTTTTTTACACTTTTATATTTTTTACATATTTCTATGTCGCCAACAAATTCTGCAAAGTTCAGTTTTTTTCTCATTAATAAAACTTGCATTTTTCTAATCATTTATTGTATCATAAAATATTACACACAATGCAGATTGTTCAACTTTGCCAAAATTTGACTTTTCCCATGTGTCCACCAGTCTTGACCAGCACCGGCAAAATTTTGAAGCCTTGCGGAGCTTCTTGGGGAGAAGCTTAACAGCGCCGCAGGTTTTTCCAGCTAATCCTTCACTAAAACAGGCGTGTAAAAGGCCAATCTTCATGAAATGGGACATAATCTTGTGTAACTGTCTGCCCAGAAACAATGTAGGGCTGACAATTATCTAATAGGTTTGAGGCCTTAAAGGGACTCTGTCAGCACAGAATGACTGTTCAAACCAAGCACAGGCACTCGATGCACTCTTGCTGCGGCCAAACATTTAAGTGCATCTTCTCATCTATTTCTATCCCTGTTACAAAATGGAGCGTCTGGTTGGATGCCCGACCACTGATCCATTCATTCTCAATGGAGCTGTTGGAAAAAGCAGAGCGCTCTGCAGCCCCAAAGGGCAAGAATGGAGGTCAGACTGAGCATGTGCACCGCTGCCCAATTCCAAAAGTGATAAAAGTGCCGCATTCTGCCCATCAGTGCCGCTCTAAGCTGTTGGACACCACCGATCACCTTGGATAGGTGATAAAGGGGTCGTCTGATGAAAAGAAGTTCTCTCGAATTATGTACGGAAGCATCGTTATAAAATACAGTTTTCTCTCATAAAATGTGAGATTTTAGTATTACGTTATACCAGGGATCGCCAATTTATTTTCCCGAGGAGCCCTCCACTGTTCTGGAGGGAAAAATCAACAGGCTGAAATCAATTCTGCTCAATATTAGAATTGATACATTCCGCTGACTCGCTGCTATATGTTACGATAGAGCTTATTGTATCGTCTATCCTTACTTGTAGTGACTCGCCCCCTGGGCCGTGGGGCTCTCGGAACCAGACAACAGGGCAATGCTGGGAGTAGTAGTGGCGACCCAGTCCCGTGGCTCAAGGTGGTCAGACCAAATGCTGTGGCAGTGTATTTGTAGGTTTTGAAAGTCCGACTACGCCACCTGTGGATTGCGGTCAGGGAGGACCGCCGCTGCGGGGCAGACCGCTGAGGCTGGTGTTGGGGGTGCAGCAGGGAATAGTACAACTCCCCACGGGAGGAGTGTAGCCTCAGAGCAATGTAATAGGATGCTGGGGGTGATGGTGCAGGCGCAGCAGTAATCACACAGAGTCCAATAATGCAGTCCAGGGTCTTTTACTGCAGATCTTATCACAGACCCACCAGGAGTACAGGGAGGAATGGACCTGGGTGTCTGAGGGCATTCGGGCGAGCTCCACTGGTCAGGGTGAGTGGGTAGGCCTACCGTTCTCTCTCTGCCCTTGCTGACTATCTCCCCCTTTAGTGGTATGATAGCCCACGTCCCTGAGCTGGCCGTGTACTACGCCTGTATGGCTTGCGACTCGGGCCCTAGGTACCTATAGCTTGTCTGTGCTGTACTGGTCCCTCTGTGTGGCGGAGCTTCCAGGCTTCTTAGGCCAAGGGACCTAAAATCCCTCGCAAGTAGATGATCTGCTGCAGGACTTGCAATTCTGACAGCCTCGGATCCCAGTGTCCGGTATGTTGTTCTCTCTCAGCCAGGACCAGCTCTCGTCGCCTCTGTCCCTGGCTTGCTGTTCCTCCTTAGCCTCCTGGACTCCTCAGCTGCCGCTGACCTGTCCCTCTCTTCTGGGAACCCTTCTGGATGCTTCAGAAGTGGGTCCTGGTCTCCCTAACCCTGCCCTCAGTACCAGCTTTTATAGGGGCAGCCTGCTCCCCCTACTGGCCTGGGACAGGAGGTGCTGCATGCTAATGGTCCATGACCAGAGAACCTCCCTCCTGCTCTCAGACACAGCCTTACAAGTTTGTGGCATCCAGGCCTGGGGTGACACAGTAGCAGCAAATCCACACCATATAATTCAGTGCTTTTTATAAATCATCTGCTCCCGTTATTCAATCATTGTACGATGATAAACAGCTCTTCACACACACATTATGATGCCCCCACAGTACATTCCCCCGACAAAGTATGATGTCCCCACAGTACATTCCACCACACACAGTATGATGTCCCCACAGCACATTCCCCCCCACACACAGTATGATGCCCCCACAGTACATTCCCCCCCACACACAGTATGATGTCCCCACAGTACATTCCCCCCCACACACAGTATGATGTCCTCACAGTACTTCCCCCCCCACACACAGTATGATGGCCCCACAGTACATTCCTCCCCACACACAGTATGATGTCCCCACAGTACATTCCCTCACACACACAGTATGATGCCCCCACAGTACATTCCTCCACACACAGTATGATGTCTTCACAGTACATCCCCCCACACACAGTATGATGGCCCCACAGTACATTCCTCCCCACACACAGTATGATGCCCCCACAGTACATTCCCTCACACACACAGTATGATGTCCCCACAGTACATTCCTCCCCATAAAGTATGATGTCCCCACAATAGATTCCTCCACACACAGTATGATGTCCCCACAGTACATTCCCCCCACACACACACAGTATGATGCCCCCACAGTACATTCCCCCCACACACACAGTATGATGCCCCCACAGTACATTCCTCCCCACACACAGTATGATGCCCCCACAGTACATTCCCACACACACAGTATGATGCCCCCACAGTATATTCCCCCTCACACACAATATAATGCCCCTACACAGCATGATGTCCCCACAGTAAATTCTCACACACAGTATGATGCCCCCACAGTAAATTCCCCCACACTCAGTATGATGTCCAAACAGTACATCCCCCCCCACACAAAGTATGATGTCCCCACAGTACATTCCCCCCCACACACAGTGTGATGCTCCCACAGTACATTTCCCCCACACACAGTATGATGTCCCCACAGTACATTCCCCCACACACAGTATGATACCCCCACAGTACATTCCCCCCACACACAATATGATGTCCCCACAGTACATTCCCCCACACACAGTATGATGTCCCCACAGTACATTCCCCCCACAGACAGTATGATTCCCCACAGTACATTCCTCCCCACACACAGTATGATGCCCCGACAGTACATTCCCACACATACACAGTATGATGCCCCCACAGTACATTCCTCCAACACACTGTATAATTCCCCCACACACAGTATGATGCCCCCACAGTACATTCCTTCACACACAGTATGATGCCCCCACAGTACATTCCCCCCACACAGTATGATGTCCCCACAGTACATTTCCCCCCAACACACAGTATGGTGTCCCCACAGTACATTCCCCCACACACACAGTATGATGTCCCCACAGTACATTCCCCCACACACACAGTATGATGTCCCCACAGTACATTCCCCCCACACAGTATGATGCCCCCACAGTACATTCCCCCACACACAGTATGATGTTCCCCTCTATGCCAGTCTTTTCACCGAGCTAAATACAACTCTCAGCAAAAAAAGTTGTGGACTGGCTCCGTACCGTCTCTGGCCATATTCACCTGTCCACGTGTTTGTGGTTAGGCAGTCCTTCCACTGGGGAGGGCACGGGTAATGTTGTGGGACCCATGCTTGTGGAAGGAGGAGACAATACCGGAAAAAATAATGGCGGCTGGGGACCGAGTATAGATACCCAGTCGCCGCCGCCATAAGGTTGTGGACAGCTTCCGCCTCCACGAGCTTAAAAAGCCATATTTCAAGTGCAAGCAGCTGCCCAGAAATCTGGCAGTTGAGTGTTGCGGCCTGTGGGTGGGTGGATGGCTGCATACTTGCACTTGCATTCCAAGTAACAGAAAACTAAGCAGATGGTGGCCTCTATCATCATCATGGCCTCACCTCAGCACTATGAACTCTCCAGAAGGAGAAGCCAGGGCCCGCCGGAGTAGTCTCCGGTTCTCTGGTGGGCCCGTCCAACCCTGCCGAAAAGCTGCCCTGGCTAATAAAATTGTGGGGGAAGGTTTCCGGACACTCTGTGGCTGCTTTTTTAATGTGGATCGGCCATGCTTATGCATGTTATTTCTCAAAAAGCATTACAGATCAGGCCATTGTCCAACTCTGTATTCAAGAAATAAAATGCGAAAAGAAAGATGTGTGTGTGTCAAAGCACCACCGACAAGTGCGAGTTGATGTTGGACGGACTGCCATTGCTTCTGCAACAAGCTGAATTACAGGACTTCCTGGGAGAAATGACACCCAGGGTAGATACGGTTTCCCTCTATGCCAGTCCTTTCACCGAACTAAATACAACTGTCAGCAAAAAAAAGTTGTGGACTGGCTATGTACCGTCCCTGGCCACGTTCACCTGTCCACGTGTTTGTGGTTAGGCGGTCCTTCTCAGTAAGTGCACTGGGGAGGGCACGGGTAATGTTGTGGGACCCGTGTTTGTGGAAGGCAGAGGCGATACCGGGAAATATAGTGGTGGCTGGGGAAAGAGTATGGACACCCGGCCGCCGCCGACATGAGGTTATGAAAAGCTTCCACGAGCCTAAAAGGCTACATTTCAAGTGCAAGTAGCTGTCAAAAATTTGTCAGTATAGTATTTCAGGGTAGGTTGGTGGCTGCCTGCATACTTGCACTTGCATTCCAAGGAACTGAACGCTGAGGAGGGACAAGGACGTGGATGGTGATTGTTGCAAGTCTGTAACGACAGGTCCATGGCGGGAGGCATCTTCGCATGCGCCAAGCATCTCTTATGATGGGCACACTTTTAGGCAGTGACCTGGGAGTCAGAGATGCTTCCATGCTGTTCCCATGTCTTTTCAGCACTGTATGCATGTGTCTGATGATGTGTCACACACCACATGGCCAGATAAGGTTGTAAAATGTTAAAATGACATTTCCTGGTGAATGCATTTGTGTTGGTTGAAAGCAATGCAAAAGTGCAAAAACGCATCAAAAACGCTACGTGTGAACATAGCCCAAGGTGTGGAGGTGTATTTTTGTTTTTGGTTATTTATTTTCCCTTATATACAAGTTATAACTCTGGAAAGGATGTTCCTTAACATACATCCCAGGAAAATCCATTTTGGTTTCGTTTTTGTATATTTTATTGTGAGTCCGTAAAAGTGGTGTAAATACTTCTGACAACATTGTTGACAGCAGTGACCTGGGAGTCAGAAATGCTTCCAGGGGTCTTCCCCATGCTGTTCCCATGTCATTTGAGCACTGTTCCCATCGATTTGGGCAATTTTTAGGCCCTCTGCAGACCGCCGGGGGGAGCCGCCTGAAAAATGCTCGAGTTTCCCATAGACTTACATTGGGCTCATTGCTCGGGTCGAGCAGCCGAGTATTCCAATGTGCTCGACCCAAGCATCGAGCACCCGAGCATTTTAGTGCTCGCCCATCACCATTAATGACGTAAATGATTGATCACTTGGGGCACTTATCATTAATTCTTCAATATTTGTCACAGTTGTTAATAGTAAACTCTCCAACCAATGAGGTAAATGTTATTTGGTAAAAAAAGACACGCGAGGAATAAATATACACAATATTTCCCATAATATGACTATTATATCTTTGAGGAATGTTCACAAGTGGCATTTTTTTCAGGGTTATTTTTCTGCTGCTAAAACACTGCGTTTTATAGTACCAGCTTAGTGAATGAGATTTCTAAAGTCTCATTCACATGCTGCGTTTTTTTCCTTTTTTTATTTTAAATTTGCAGGATGTTAATTCTTTCAGGGGTTTTGCAACATTTTTCACCCATTCAAATGAATGAAAAAAAAAACCCACAAGTATAAACACTGCAAAAACACAGCAAATAAGTGTGGATTGTATGCAGTGTTTTTCCTGAGTACAACCTGGTTTTTGGTGTGGAAAAAAATGCTGCAAAAACGCAACGTGTGAACATTCCCTTATCCTGGTTGTGTTGTATTTGGAAATAAAAGAGGACGGCCAAAAAAGCATATTGCTAGGCAGCAAGTATGTGTGTAGAGCCACTCCTTGAAGATTCCATCACAAGATTCCATGATGACATCACAGGTCATGGTCGGGCATTATGACATCACAGCTCACAGTCACTATATATACAATGTACACAGGGTCGCGGCTGCCTTTGTTGGCTTCATAGTGACTGAGCGCACTTGCAGTTTCTCGCTATTCTATAGTGACTGATCGCACTTGCAGTTTCTCGCTATCCCATAGTGACTGAGCGCACTTGCAGTTTCTCGCTATTATATATAGTGACTGATCGCACTTGCAGCTTCTATGGCTGAATTACTTTTGGACAATCTTCAAGTAGAAGCTCTATGGGAGATTCTTACCACCAATCGCCCTGAGATTGTGCTTCTACCACCCGATGGCGTCCTCAGCTTCACTCACCGGCTGGTGGTGGAGCTTGTAAGGGACTGCCTGACCAAATACCACCGAGGTCATCTCACCTCAGAGTATCTGACGGATTTACCTCAGAACATCAGGGCATTACTACAGCAGGTAAGTGGCTGAAGCTCCGCATAACACTTCTCAATAATGGATAATAATGGTGGGATAGAAGCAGGGGCTGATTAAGAGTAGCCAGGGCCCTGGGCAGTTTAGGAGCCGTGGGCTCCCAGCACCCGATGTATCACATGACATGTCACAAGATTGCCTTTGATAGATCATGTGATAAGTCACGCGATTAACATGCAGGTGCTCGGGTGCACTACACATAACAGAGCGCTATACATAATAGAGCAGGGGTGGGAAAGTAATATTACTGAGGGGCCACATGAGAAATGTGACTGTTGTGTAGGCCGAATCAATAGGCTGAAATTAATTCTGCTCAATATTAACATATGAATTATATTTTATATTATTAACTGTATCACTTAATATTGAGCAGAATTAAGTGTGCTGGCATCCCCCTACATACAGAAAGAGCCCACACACATACCCTATATACAGTAAGAGCCCACACACAGCACCCTTTATACAGTAAGAGCCCATACATAGCACCAATGTACAGTATGAGCTCACACACAGAATCCTATTTAGAGTATGAGCCCTCACATAGCCCTCTATATACAGCCAAGCTCTCACATAGCCCTCTATATACAGTATGAGCCCTCACATGGCCCGCTATAAATAGCTGAGCCCTCACATAGCCCCCTATATACAGCATGAGCCCCCACACACTTTAAATATTGCTTGGCAGCATGTATTTGTGCAGAGCCGCCGCTATAAGATTCCATCACAAGATTCCATGATGACATCACTAGTGATGGTCGGCCATTATGACATCAGAGCTCACAGTCACTGTGTACAATCTACACAGGGTCATGGCTGCCGTTGTTGGCTCCATAGTGACTGAGCACTTGCAGTTTCTCGCTATGGAACATTAGGACATTCCACAGCAGGTAAATGGTGGACGCTCCGCACAAATCTTCTCCACAATAATGGATAATAACGGTGGGATAGAAGCTTCTTCTTTCTTCCAATATAAAACAGGACAAGACCCCAGATATGTAGTCAATGTATCTGCAGAGAGGAGCAGACGTCAGATACAATGGCCGCCTTCATTGTGATCTTTCTCATCTCGAGATTATTCATTTGTGTTTCTTTTCTTCTTTATAGGCTGAAAAAAGATCTCAATATAGAGATTTGTCTTTTGTTAAAGAACTGGCCGAAAAAGTCCTGTGTGTACTGGAAGGTCCGGCCCGCTCATCGGAACGCCCGGTAAGGATCCATCATCTTCTCTATCACACGTCCTTGTTTTCTGATCTTCTCCAGATCACCAGCCAGATATCAGAAGATCTGGTGTTAGATCTTATCGGCCTCCCTGTCAGCCCCTGGCAAGCACAGGAGGTAATATGGCCGCCTGTCTCTGCTGATGGCAGTCTGTATTCTGCAGATGTAGTCACAGCTCAGTGGTGGGAAGTCTGTATTTCCGCCTCTGTCTCCCTCTATTATCCATATTAATGTTTTTGCAATGTTACCTCATCTTAATCCATTTTATCTGATAAAAGTCCTCATGATGGCGGCTGATCTGTATAGTTACAGTTGGTGCGTCTGTAAATGCGTGTTTAGTCCTTCCTGATTTGTGGATTTGGTGATTTAGTGGAAGGTTCCTCGTGGTAATTCTATATATTCTATCAATCAGGAGACACCAGAAGGCGACACCGAAGACGAGCAAAATGTGACCCCAGAGACCCCTGACCCTAATACGAGTCAGCCGGGACCGAGCAGCGATCTGACTACAGGTGAGCCGATCACACAACCTTCTACCGGAAATATCCAGATATTAAAGAGAACAGGGGATAATGTCATAGTTACTCTTTCCACTCTGTAATCAAACATACAGAGAGCCAAAATGAAAAACTTGGAAAAAGTCACGAGCCAACCAGAATGCAGTATAATGGGTCCCACAAAGTCCTCCATAACGAATAATGGGTCCCACAAAGTACTCCATAATGAATAATGGGTCCCACATAGTCCTCTATGCAGAATAATGGGCCCCACATAGTGCTCCATGCAGAATAATGGGCCCCACATAGTCCTCCATACAGAATAATGCCCCACATAGTCCTCCACACAGAATAATGGGCCCCCCAAAGTCCTCCAAACAGAATAATGGGCCCCACAAAGTCCTCCACACAGAATAATGGGCACCAGATAGTCCTCCATACAGAATAATGGGTCCCACAAAGTCATCCATACAGAATAACGTGCCCCAGATAGCCCTCCATACAGAATAATGGGCCCCACATAGTCCGGCACACAGTATAATGGGCACCACATAGTACTCCATACAGTATAATGGGCACCACATAGTCCTCCATACGAAATAATGGGCCCCACATAGTCCTCCATACAGAATAATGGACCCCACATATTCCACCATACAGAATAATAGGCCCCACATAGTCCTCCATACAGAATAATGGCCCCACATAGTCCTCCATACAATATAATGGCCCCACATAGTCCTCCTTATGGAATAATGGCCCCACAAAGTGCTCCATACAGAATAATGGCCCCACACAGTCCTCCACACAGTATAATGGCCCCACATAGTCCTCCATACAGGATAATTGACCCCACATAATCCTCCATACAGAATAATGGGCCCCACATAGTCCTCCATACAGAATAATGGGCCCCACATAGTCCTCCATAGAGATTAATGGGCCCCACATAGTCCTCCATACAGTATTATGGGCCCCACATAGTCCACCGTAGAGTATAAAGGGCCCCACATAGTCCTTCATAGAGAATAATAGGCCCCACATAGTCCTCCATACAGTATTATGGGCCCACATAGTCCTCCATAAAGTATTATGGGCCCCACAAAGTCCTCCATAGAGAATCATAGGCCCCACATAGTCCTCCATACAGTATAATGGGCCCCACATAGTCCTCCATACAGAATAATGGGCCCCATATAGTCCTCCATACAGAATAATGGGCCCCACATATTCCACCATACAGAATAAAAGGCCTAACATAGTCCTCCATACAGAATAATGGCCCCACATAGTCCTCCATACAATATAATGGCCCCACATAGTCCTCCATAAAGAATAATGGCCCCACATAGTCCTCCATACAGAATAGTCATTTCTCCATTATATTGCTGTATTATGTCTGTAGGATTAATATCCTCTAATACATTTTATTTCCTCATCATTTTATCGCTATTTTAGAAACAACTGAGCTGTTGGATCCTGACAGTGTAATCTTAGAGATCCCGGAGATCCAAGAACCTGCCGGTGTAAGTATTATAGAGGTAGATGTCTGTGTATCACCAGATCACGGGGTGTGAATGACCCGTCCAGTATTATCCCCCATATAACCAGGGGGCGCCTCTATTATTAGAGGAGATGACACTATTGCATTAGATAATAGCGTTTATATTATAGGGAATCCGTCAGCAGGTTTCTGCTCACCTATCGGATCAGTGACATCAGCTGGGACATAATATAGGAGGAGACGTTTCTGCATCTGGAGATTTTCTCCAGCAGCTTCTAGATCTTAATATCATTTCTTCTTCTTCTTCTTTTCTAGGACTTGATGGAATCATTGATCCCGGCGAGAAAGCCGCGTATGAGCGACTACGAAACATCTAAGCTGATCAGCAGCGGATCTTTTGGGTGAGATTTCAGTTAGCATAAGCCACATTTCTCAGGGTTCCCTATGATAATGCTTCATCCTCTGTGCTTTGCCATTCAGTGTTATCATAGGGACATGATCTGAGGTGAAAGGTGATAACATGACCTGGGTGAGGGTCCGGCAGACGTGGCATTGTGCAGACTTCCCATAGGTGATAATGTGACCTGGGTGAGGGTCTGGCAGACCTAGCATTGTGCACACCTTCCATAGGTGACAATGTGGCCTGGGTGAGGGTGTGGAAGATATGGCATTGTGCAGACCTCCCACAGGTGATAATGTGACCTGAGTGAGGGTCCGGCAGACGTGGCATTGTGTAGACCCTCCCATAGATGATCTATGTAGTATTATTTCATGTATTTCTAGATGTGGATTTCTAGTAATGGTCGGACTTCTGGTATTAAACATTAGTACAGAAGATCATATAATGACTTCTATAGAAGGACTGTTAATAAGGATTCACTATAAACCATGGTTTCTTCTTCTCTCCAGGTGTGTCCACTTAGTTCACCATAAAGACTCACAGAAGATCTTCGCTATGAAGAAAATTGCCAAGCGGGACCTGGATACTCCAAAACATGTGGAAGGGGCCTATCTGGAGAGGGACATCCTGACATTCGCTGACTGTCCCTTTGTGACCTCCATGCTCTGCTCCTTCCCTACTAGATCTCACCTGTGTATGGTCATGGAGTATGTAGGAGGTAGGAGATGTACATGTATTATATTCAGCCCATGTCTGCTGACATCTTATCACCGCTCATATCATTAGGACTTGTCCCCGTGGACGGTTACATCCCCGCAGAGCATTTACTATAGATATTATGGAAAGTCATTGATGTGTGTGATCTCCCTGTATGTCCGCACTGAGCACGTCAGTATCGCCAGCTGTAGACGAGATGAGACATCACTTTATTAGTGACATGGACGACATCTCACCATGACCTCAGACTAATATTCTGTGCTCTATACATTATATCTGTATACATTCTCTCCTGCCCCAATGTCTCCGCTCACTTCTCATGATCCATCGTGGTGATCTGCTGTATAAACCCCTCACATTTCCTTTCTTCTATAGGTGGAGACTGTGGGACCCTCCTAAGCACCAGGGGTCCTTTATCTGTCCCCTTGGCCCGCCTGTACTTTGCAGAAGCGATACTTGCTGTGGAATACCTGCACAGCTATGGTGTGTTGCATAGAGACCTGAAGCCAGAGAAGTAAGTGCCCCCTATAGTTTAATAAAGGGGGGAAAGTTATCATTTATTACCACACAGCCCGTGAGCCTAAAACCATCTTCTCTTTCACAGCCTCCTGATTACACCGGCTGGACACATTAAAGTCGCCGATTTTGGGATTTCAAAAGTTGGTGTCATGATACCAGAAACCAACACCCACAAGGAATCATTGGAGGACATCGCCAGAGAGTTCCAGGACCATGAGGTTGGCATCACTTACAGGAACTTAGATGGTTCTTTACAAATCTCATCACACTATTGTCTCTTCTCTACGTTCTTCATTTCTAGAGAACTTTTCAACTGATATTTTATCTTCTGTCATTGAGTTTTTATGTCGAGAACTTGTCATAATAATAATTTCATCAATTCTCATTTCTACCTTCTGTTGGTTTCCAGGACTGTGGCACCCCGCTTTACATGGCCCCAGAAATCATTCTGAAGAAAGGCTATGGAAGACCTGCCGACTGGTGGTCAATGGGAATCATCCTGCATGAGTTTCTGGTGGGATATGTACCATTTCATGGGGATTCCCTATCTGAGCTCTATAAAAATATTGTCACTGGTAAGTTGAATAATCCGATCATTGCTTTGACTGGTTACACGAATTTAGTTATTTCCTCTACTTTATCTTACAGTCCAAAACAGAGGTTTTATTTTCTGTAATTTTCTATATAACAGGAGACATAATTTGGGATTGGGATCGCGCTCCTCCCCCCGATGCTCAGGACCTTATTAATGACCTGCTCAGAACAAATCCTGCACAAAGACTTGGGACAGGTAACTGATATACTTTATTAGTATTAATATTCACTTTTTACAACGAGGACTCTTCGCTCCTGTCCATGAGGATCAGCACTTCTCTATCTGCTTGCCTATTTCTAGTTCTCCATAATATAACTTTCAGTTTGTTTCCTTCGGTTTTGTCATTACTTAAGATTAAGATATACTGTTCAGATATGGAGCAGCCTCTAACAATGTCCGCATCACTTTTGTTTTTCTTTTTCCAGGAGGAGCATTTGAGATCAAGAGTTATCCATTCCTGAGTGACTTAGAATTTGAAAACCTTCTAAGTCAGAAGCCGGAGTACATTCCTCGGCTTGTTTCAGATGAGGACACCAGCTTATTTATCAGTAAGTAGAAGACGTCATCTAGACTAAGCGGCTGTTTGTCTCGTCTTCAATAATATGTGACAATCGTTTCCCATTAATAGTAGTGATAAATGGTGACTGTGTTATACTGACAACCGCTAATAACACTTCATTACCTATGTCTTGTAGATCACGCTGATACAAACAAGCCTATTGTCTCAGAGGAGGAGGACACAAGTGAGGATAATGAGAGCCTTTTCTTCCAAAATTTTACAACATCCTCTAAAAGGCTTTCTAAAGTAAGTGATCAATAAATCCAGAATACATAAAAAGACCTCTAAAAGTAAAAAATTGAATTTCATATCTTATTTTTGTCCTTTTTTAGCTCTGTACCACCGCTATCAAGTTTCCTCCAGAGTGTACCCCGGCATCCAGCAGAAACATCTCAGAAATGTGAGTAGATTATGGGGTCATTATTGGGAGCTCCAGGCTAATATATGTGCACAATACCAAATATAGGACATAAATACCATAATATTGAATGCAGCATCCACCGCCCCATGATCAGCGGTCATTGGCTATTGGCTTCAGAATCCGCTGGAGATAACAACCCATAATTGCTGCCGGTCAGGCATTGTTAGTTTTGCCCACACTGCAGGAGATATGTAGTATTACATGCCGGCCATTGTTGCTAGTTGTTTCCATAGAAGGTAGTTTTGAGCAGGAGACTTCCGCACTATGACTTTCATATGTCCTATTAAGCCTCATAGTTGGGGTTCTTCTAGTGAGACAATCCCATTTATACTGAATTTACTAGTGATTTACACGTTTTTCTTCTTCCTAACAGGCAGAAAGGATCTTTTCCTGAATCTGCTAGAGACGATGCTATAACCAGCTTGCCGTCCTCGTCCCCATTGTCAGGTATGTACATGTCTATAGCACAAACAATGTGAATGTTGTCATCAAGGGTGAAATATTTCCACATGGTTTTTCTTTAATGGGTCTCCTATGTTATCCATGTTTCAAGGAACCCAATTACTTTGCCCATGGGCCCATACTGTGTCTCCATTTCTGTAATTTTGTACAGTATTATCATGGATTCTGTGATACATTGTTGCATCCAGTAACCTCCGCCATCATAATGAGATATCGTCTCCTATAGTAGAATATCGCTCATTAGGGATGCACCATATGGCGGCACACAGGGCGTTCACTGCTCCATATTAGTGACACATCTAATGCCCCTCATATGAGGTCATGTCCGGTATATAGGACTTATTCTGCCCTATTGTGTAATACCAGATTGTCAGGACTATAGGGGACAGGACTAGAACAATCTATGTACTATATACAGGAGCGATACAAAGCAGATCCCATAACAATATGTCCTTAGTGAGTTGTTGTTTTTTCTTCTTTCTGATCAGAATTTCCAGCTGACAACAAAAAATCAGAAAATGGGAAAAAGGGGAAAAAGAGACGAGGTAAGTGTGAGAGTCATCTCCATGTTGTGTGATGTCGTCAGTGAGAATAATTCATGTGGAGCAGATGTCATCTGTCGGAGATGGGATTGTCACATGTATGATGGCTGACGATGATCCCTGACCTCTGTGTGATGAGATTCCTCTGCGTCCGGCCACAGTGACCGCACAGTAGTATCATGTCATATGGAGTCCCATCACTTACATTATATTTCCTTCTCTTCTCATAGGTTCCATCTTCCGCCGGATCTTATCATCCTGCCGGCGTGGATTATCCAGGGCTGCTCGCGTATTTGCGTGTTGTCACCGTTCCCCTAGAGACATCTAAAAGACGGTAAACCTCCGCATCCAGCGCCCTGAAGTCCAGCAGATCCACCATCACTGCTGGAGCTGTACAGAAGGACCTTCACCATCTACCGGTGGCCTTCTGACTGTTACATCTCTGCCCGGACAATCTCAGTATCACCTCTGTCACCAGGCTCCGCGGTATTCATACTGCTCGCAGACGTGGCGGTTACTGATCACCTGGTATCTGACCCCGGCTGTCCTCCTGACTATGAGTTTGCCTACTGATTCTGTTCCTGGTTTTGTCCCTCCCTTCTATCCTAATATTAATAATAAAAAAATACAATTATTATTACTGAGATCTTGGTTCATCCATCAAACTTTACTCTGCATTTTGTTAACTGATAAAAATAATTTATTGACACTTCTGCTTTTAAAAGGATATATAGAGTATGCTTATAATATATATACAGTATGCTGATTATATATACATGGTGACAAAGTCACTGGCAAAGTGCTGGAGGGGAGGTATGTTTCACTGAGGCTATTAGCTTCAGTGATTTGAAGCCCATAAGTTTTACACCAGCATACTATGTGTTGAGAGGGATTAATCGGCCATTTTAAGGGCTGGGTTTTTGTGAACGACCATAGAACGGGTTGGGAGGTCATTCACCATATCTCCACCCCAGGGTGGGGACTAGGATGTATATAGTCGGCCTTCTAAGGCATTCAGTGTTCAGTAGGGCTGTAGAGAGGAACTCCAGCGCTTTGTGTCCTGAGAAGGAAAAGCTGAACTAGTGGATGGTTGTTCTCCTGAGCGGGCAGATCCCCACAGCAACACGGCTGTATGTTATGTTTTGTTTTTCCTTAGGTCAGAAAGCACGTATTTATTTTAGCTAACTCCTCACTGGCTTATGCAGCATCTACAAATAAACCAGTGAGAGACTTAAGGAGACGGCGCTCCGGTGGCTACTTCTGTGTGCAACTGAGTGGGCCGATCTACCATAGTATATATAAGGCGGCATGCGTGTCTTTGTCTGAAGATTCGATAAACTGCGCATGCGTGATGCGCAGCCTGGCTCCAGAGAGAAGCAGGCATCCAGCCGTTACAGGTAAGAGGAGGTGTATGGCGCCGGAGATCGCGGGATGCGTAGACACTGAACGCATACCGCGATCTCCGGCGCCATACTTACATACTTACCTGACCGGGAGGAGCGTTGCTGCGGCGCCTCTCTTCGCTGGAGACCGGGGGCGGAGTGAAGGCGTCAGATCGACGCATGCGCATTGCGCTATCCGGCGTCATTTTACTGAAGACACATTTACAGTGTGTCTTCAGCAAAATGGCGCCAGACAGTGCGGTGCTCCAGCGCCGCACTCCTCCCCCGGCCTCTGGCAGAAGAGGACGCAGCAGCGCTGGAGTACAGAGAAGAAAGGTGAGTATAACTGTTTTTTTTTTTGTGTATGTGTGTACAGTGTGAAAGGGATGAGGGGGCCACACATAACAGGATTGTGGGGTGAGGGGACCATGCATATATCAGGACTGGGGGGTGAGGGGTACCATGCATATATCAGGACTGGGGGGTGAGGGGTACCACACATACCAGGATTGGGGGGTGAGGGGTACCACACATACCAGGATTGGGGGTGAGGGGTACCACACATACCAGGATTGGGGGTGAGGGGTACCACACATACCAAGATTGGGGGTGAGGGGTAAAACACATACCAAGATTGGGGGTGAGGGGTACCACACATACCAGGATTGTGGGGTGAGGGGTACCACGCATACCAGGATTGGGGGGTGAGGGATAACACACATACCACGATTGGGGGTGAGGGGTACCATGCATACCAGCATTGGGCGGTGAGGGGTGCCACACATACCAGGATTGGGGGGTGAGGAGTGCCACACATACCAGGATTGGGCGGTGAGGGGTACCACGCATACCAGGATTTGGGGGGTGAGGGGTGCCACGCATACAAGGATTGCGGGGGTGAGGGGTGCCACGCATACCAGGATTGGGTGGTGAGGGGTAACACGCATACCAGGATTGGGGGGTGAGGGGACCATGCATACCGGGATTGGGGATGAGGGGTGCCACGCATACCGGGATTGGGGATGAGGGGTGCCACACATACAAGGATTGAGGATGAGGGGTGCCACGCATGCCGGGATTGGGGATGAGGGATGCCACGCATGCCAGGATTGGGGATGAGGGGTGCCACGCATGCCGGGATTGGGGATGAGGGGTGCCACGCATGCCGGGATTGGGGATGAGGGGTGCCACACATTCCGGGATTGGGGATGAGGGGTGCCACGCATACCGGGATTGGGGATGAGGGATGGAGTGCCATGCATACCGGGATGAGGGATGGGGTACCATGCATACCAGGATGAGGGATACCATACACACCAGGATAGTGATGAGGGGTACCATACATACCAGGATACGGATGAGGGGTACCATACATACCAGGATAGGGATGAGGGGTGCCACACATACCAGGATAGGGATGAGGGGTGCCACGTATACCAGGATTGGGGGTGAGGGGTGCCACGCATACCAGGATTGGGGGTGAGGGGTGCCACGCATACCAGGATTGGGGGTGAGGGGTACCACGCATACCAGGATTGGATGGTGGGGACAGGATGGGGGCAGCACAAATACAAGGAGGGGGGCAGCACATACCAGCATGGGAGACCATATACCAATAAAAATGCTCGCCACCCGGGCGTAGAACGGGTTCAATAGCTAGTAGTATATATATGCTGAATGCATATACCGTATTTTTCGGACTATAAGACGCACTGGACCATAAGACGTACCTAGGTTTTAGAGGAGGAAAATAGAAAAAAAATGTAAGCAAAAAATGTGGTCATTATGCCCTGTTAAGGGGGAGGGGGTCTGCTGCTTACACTGTTATAGGGGTAATGTCCCCCAATTCTGTTAATATCCCCCATCCTGGTATATTTATATATACACTGCTCAAAAAAATAAAGGGAACACTGAAATAACACATCCTAGATCTGAATGAATGAAATATTCTCATTGAATACTGTGTTCTGTACAAAGCTGAATGTGCTGAAAACAAAATCACACAAAAATCATCAATGGAAATCACATTTATTAACCAATGGAGGCCTGGATTTGGAGTCACCCCCAAAATTAAAGTGGAAAAACACACTACAGCCTCATTCAACTTTGATGTAATGTCCTTAAAACAAGTCAAAATGAGTCTCAGTATTGTGTGTGGCCTCCACGTGCCTGTATGACCTCCCTACAATGCCTGGGCATGCTCCTGATGAGGTTGCGGATGGTCTCCTGTGGGATCTCCTCCCAGACCTGGACTAAAGCATCCGCCAACTCCTGGACAGTCTGTGGTGCAACGTGACGTTGGTGGATGGAGCGAGACATGATATCCCAGATGTGCTCAATCGGATTCAGGTCTGGGGAACGGGCGGGCCAGTCCATAACCTCAATGCCTTCATCTTGCAGGAACTGCTGACACACTCCAGCCACATGAGGTCTGGCATTGTCCTGCATTAGGAGGAACCCAGGGCCAACCGCACCAGCACATGGTCTCACAAGGGGTCTGAGGATCTCATCTCGGTACCTAATGGCAGTCAGGCTACCTCTGGCGAGCACGTGGAGGGCTGTGCGGCCCTCCAAAGAAATGCCACCCCACACCATTACTGACCCACTGCCAAACCGGTCATGCTGAAGGATGTTGCAGGCAGCAGATCGCTCTCCACGGCGTCTCCAGACTCTGTCACGTCTGTCACATGTGCTCAGTGTGAACCGGCTTTCATCTGTGAAGAGCACAGGGTGCCAGTGGCGACTTTGCCAATCCTGGTGTTCTGTGGCAAATGCAAAGCGTCCTGCACGGTGTTGGGCTGTGAGCACAACCCCCATCTGTGGACGTCAGGCCCTCATACCACCGTTATGGAGTGGGTTTCTAACCGTTTGTGCAGACACATCCACATTTGTGGTCAGCTGGAGGTCATTTTTTAGGGCTCTGGCAGTGCTCCTCCTGTTCCTCCTTGCACAAAGGCGGAGGTAGTGGTCCTGCTGCTGGGTTGTTGCCCTCCTACGGCCCCCTCCACGTCTCCTGGTGTACTGGCCTGTCTCCTGGTAGCGCCTCCAGCCTCTGGACACTACGCTGACAGACACAGCAAACCTTCTTTCCACAGCACGCATTGATGTGCCATCCTGGAAGAGCTGCACTACTTGAGCAACTTCTGTGGGTTGTAGAGTCCATCTCAAGCTACCACTAGTGTGAGAGCACAACCAACATTCAAAAGTGACCAAAACATCAGCCAGAAAGCATTGGTACTGAGATGTGGTCTGTGGTCCCAACCTGCAGAACCACTCCTTTATTGAGAGTGTTTTGATAATTGCCAATAATTTCCATCTATTGTCTATTCCATTTGCACAGCAGCATGTGAAATTGATTGTCAATCAGTGTTGCTTCCTAAGTGGACAGTTTGATGTCACGGAAGTTTGATTTACTTGGAGTTATATTCTGTAGTTTAAGTGTTCCCTTTATTTTTTTGAGTAGTGTACATATATATATATATATATATATATATATATATATATATATATATATATATACTGTGGCTCTGGGTGTTGGGGGGAACGGCAGTGGCGGAGGAGCGGGGCACAGAAGGCAGCTGCCACCTGCTGCAGCCTTTACCTGAACGGGATTCGGGCATATGATCTGACGTGGCCATAGACTATAATGGTCCAGACAGAGTGAATGTGCCCTCTGTCGTGCATCAGGTGTGTACGCCTACTGGAGGCGCAGTCTACTAAGCCTATGGCCTCGTCAGTGCACACTACCGAATCCAGTTTTGTGAGGGAGTTCGCACCAAAGCCCCGACTGCTCAATGTGAAACTCCGTAAGGAAGAATGATGAGATACATACCTGCATAGACAGAGTATGAGAGTGATGAATGGATGGATAGATGGGGGCATTTTTGTCAGGTTTACACAGTGGCTGTTGGGCTCGAAAGAAATCACTTTGTGCAAACGTTGTCCTTATAGTCATGATTCCTTTTTCAGACCCCACCGCTCCACAATTTTACCACGGCCACTGATTTTACCTCGGCTCCCAGGAGGCTTCAGCCGCGCTCAACAGATTCGTCAACTTTCACAGAAGTCCAGTAGGTTCTGCCCTATTTCTGGAAACCTCCATATGGCAAATATGGATGAGACAGACGGATGATTAGATGGATATCTGAGAAGAGGGCGCCCTGATAATGAGCATATATTACAAAGCCAGTACAAAAACAACAGGGGTCCCGGACCCTGGCCGTGTAGACTGATAACTGGTGTACTGCACTTACTGGGAGACATTAAGTCATAGGGGCCACACCAGGCAGGGACCCGATATTACAGGGTGGCAGGAGGGCGACTATTGCAAACAACATAATTAGAGCTATGGGCCCTTATGTGCAGAGTATTCAGGGGCCCCATTATGCAATGCAGGCGGGATACAGAGTCCCAGCAGAGCTTATATATCAGGTGTAAGGGCCACATAGTAATGGTATCAGGGGCCCCAGCAGCTGCCTGTACTTAGCTCCTATATATCAGGTGTAAGGGCCACATAGTAAAGGTATCAGGGGCCCCAGCAGCTGCCTGTACTCAGCTCCTATATATCAGGTGTAAGGGCCACATAGTAATGGTATCAGGGGCCCCAGCAGCCGCCTGTATTCAGCTCCTATATATCAGATATAAGGGCCACATAGTAATGGTATCAGGGGCCCCAGCAGCCGCCTGTACTCAGCTCCTATATATCAGGTGTAAGGGCCACATAGTAATGGTATCAGGGGCCCCAGCAGCCGCCTGTACTCAGCTCCTATATATCAGGTGTAAGGGCCACATAGTAATGGTATCAGGGGCCCCAGCAACCACCTGTACTCAGCTCCTATATATCTGGTGTAAGGGCCACATAGTAATGGTATCAGGGGCCCCAGCAGCTGCCTGTACTCAGCTCCTATATATCAGGTGTAAGGGCCACATAGTAATGGTATCAGGGGCCACAGCAGCCGCCTGTACTCAGCTCCTATATATCAGATGTAAGGGCCACATAGTAATGGTATCAGGGGCCCCAGCAGCTGCCTGTACTCAGCTCCTATATATCAGGTGTAAGGGCCACATAGTAATGGTATCAGGGGCCACAGCAGCCGCCTGTACTCAGCTCCTATATATCAGGTGTAAGGGCCACATAGTAATGGTATCAGGGGCCCCAGCAGCCGCCTGTACTCAGCTCCTATATATCAGGTGTAAGGGCCACATAGTAATGGTATCAGGGGCCCCAGCAGCTGCCTGTACTCAGCACTTATATATCAGGTGTAAGGGCCACATAGTAATGGTATCAGGGGCCCCAGCAGCTGCCTGTACTCAGCTCCTATATATCAGGTGTAAGGGCCACATAGTAATGGTATCAGGGGCCCCAGCAGCAGCCTGTACTCAGCTCCTATATATCAGGTGTAAGGGCCACATAGTAATGGTATCAGGGGCCCCAGCAGCCGCCTGTACTCAGCTCCTATATATCAGGTGTAAGGGCCACATAGTAATGGTATCAGGGGCCCCAGCAGCCACCTGTACTCAGCCCTTATATATCAGGTGTAAGGGCCACATAGTAATGGTATCAGGGGCCCCAGCAGCAGCCTGTACTCAGCTCCTATATATCAGGTGTAAGGGCCACATAGTAATGGTATCAGGGGCCCCAGCAGCAGCCTGTACTCAGCTCCTATATATCAGGTGTAAGGGCCACATAGTAATGGTATCAGGGGCCCCAGCAGCCGCCTGTACTCAGCTCCTATATATCAGGTGTAAGGGCCACATAGTAATGGTATCAGGGGCCCCAGCAGCCACCTGTACTCAGCCCTTATATATCAGGTGTAAGGGCCACATAGTAATGGTATCAGGGGCCCCAGCAGCAGCCTGTACTCAGCTCCTATATATCAGGTGTAAGGGCCACATAGTAATGGTATCAGGGGCCCCAGCAGCCGCCTGTACTCAGCTCCTATATATCAGGTGTAAGGGCCACATAGTAATGGTATCAGGGGCCCCAGCAGCAGCCTGTACTCAGCTCCTATATATCAGGTGTAAGGGCCACATAGTAATGGTATCAGGGGCCCCAGCAGCTGCCTGTACTCAGCCCTTATATATCAGATGCAAGGGCCACATAGTAATGGTATCAGGGGCCCCGGCAGCCGCCTGTACTCAGCTCCTATATATGAGGTGTAAGGGCCACATAGTAATGGTATCAGGGGCCCCAGCAGCCGCCTGTACTCAGCCCTTATATATCAGGTGTAAGGGCCACATAGTAATGGTATCAGGGGCCCCAGCAGCCACCTGTACTCAGCCCTTATATATCAGGTGTAAGGGCCACATAGTAATGGTATCAGGGGCCCCAGCAGCCGCCTGTACTCAGCTCCTATATATCAGGTGTAAGGGCCACATAGTAATGGTATCAGGGGCCCCAGCAGCTGCCTGTACTCAGCTCCTATATATCAGGTGTAAGGGCCACATAGTAATGGTATCAGGGGCCACAGCAGCCGCCTGTACTCAGCTCCTATATATCAGGTGTAAGGGCCACATAGTAATGGTATCAGGGGCCCCAGCAGCCGCCTGTACTCAGCCCTTATATATCAGGTTTAAGGGCCACATAGTAATGGTATCAGGGGCCACAGCAGCAGCCTGTACTCAGCTCCTATATATCAGGTGTAAGGGCCACATAGTAATGGTATCAGGGGCCCCAGCAGCCACCTGTACTCAGCTCCTATATATCAGGTGTAAGGGCCACATAGTAATGGTATCAGGGGCCCCAGCAGCCGCCTGTACTCAGCCCTTATATATCAGGTTTAAGGGCCACATAGTAATGGTATCAGGGGCCACAGCAGCAGCCTGTACTCAGCCCTTATATATCAGGTGTAAGGGCCACATAGTAATGGTATCAGGGGCCCCAGCAGCCGCCTGTACTCAGCTCCTATATATGAGGTGTAAGGGCCACATAGTAATGGTATCAGGGGCCCCAGCAGCAGCCTGTACTCAGCTCCTATATATCAGGTGTAACAGACCCCAAGACACAGCAGTGGGGGTCGCACCATGGAGAGCGGCATAGGGGCCCCTGATCAGCCCATAACAACCTGCACTGCGGCGATGCGACCAGCAGGGGGCAGCGCACACAGCACCAATCACCCACCTGTCTCTCTGCTCCTCTCTCACAACACTGCCTGCAACTTCCGGCTTCCGAATGCGGAGATGGAGTCGCGTCTACCACTGATCTGAGCACGGGGGGGGGACTGCAGCGGCCGCTCTTACTCTGTCCCGTCACTGATCACAGCCGCATCTTTATTTTACCTATCAGTTCATTAAATATCTGCACTTTTACAAACAATAACAATTTATTCTCCTCAGCTCCCCCTGAGGGCTACAAAGAGTTGGTATCTTCCAAAGCGCGACGATTGGAGCAGAGCAGCCGGCTCCCAGTCTTGTATTTTCACTGGGACCCAATCATATTTTATCCCGGTAACGCGTCATCTGGTGCGAAGATGAAAACGAGTAGGCTGAGCTGATGCGCCGCTGATCAGCCTCTAGATGGCGCTGTAGATCAGCACAGGACGGAATGCGCTGTTCACTCGCTAAAAATGTCGCTTCCTTTTGTGTGACATTGGATCTGTGCAGATGGCGACACATAATAGATCAGGGATCCTAATAGACTCCATGTAATTGGGAGAGATGAGATATATATATCCAGGGATGTGTCCTTCTGTCCTAAGCCTCTATAGTCTGCGCCGGGAGGACGAGGCTGGAGGAAGAGTGCGTCGCCGGAGATCACCATGTGCATAGGCGCTGACCACGTCTCCGGCGAGGCTTAAGGAGGAGTCTGTGCCGGAGCCAGCGCATAGCGCGATATCCAGCACCATTTTGTTGAAGACAAATTCGCAGTGTCTTCAACAAAATGGCGCCAAATAGCGCAGTATGTGCACACACTGACTCCAGCGCCATTTTATTTACATATTTAACACAGACGATGTGCTGCGGGGGAAGGGTGAGTAGGAGTGTTTGTGGATGGATGAGCAGGACAGGCAGGATCGGGGGGGGGTGACATATACCAGGATCGGGGGTGACATATACCAGGATGGGGGGCGGCATATGCCAGGATGAGGGGGAGCATATACCAGGATCGGGGGGTGACATATAGCAGGATGGGGGCGAGCTATACCAGAATGAGGGGGAGCATATACCAGGATGACGGGGAGCATATACCAGGATTGGGGGGTGACATATACCAGGATGGAGGGGAGCATATACCAGGATGGGGGAGAGCATATACCAGGATGGGGGGAGCATATACCAGGATGGGGGAGAGCATATACCAGGATGGGGGGAGCATATACCAGGATGACGGGGAGCATATACCAGGATTGGGGGGTGACATATACCAGGATGGGGGGGAGCATATACCAGGTTCGGCGGTGACATATACCAGGATGGAGGGGAGCATATACCAGGATTGGGGGTTGACATATACTAGGATGGGGTGGAGCATATACCAGGATGAGGGGAAGTATATACCAGGATGGGGGGGACGATATACCAGGATCGGGGGTGACATATACCAGGATGGGAGGGAGCATATACAAGGATCAGGGGGCGACATACCAGGATGGGGGGAGCATATACCAGGATCGGGGAGTGACATATACCAGGATAGGGGGGAGCATACACCAGGATGGGGGGAGAATATACCAGGATGGGGGTGACATATATAAGGATGGGGGGAGCATATACCAGGATGGGGGGAGCACATACCTGGATGGGGGCATATACCAGGATGGGGGGCATATACCAGAATGGGGGGAGCATATACCAGAATGAGGGGGAGCATATACCAGGATGGGGGAGCATATACCTAATGAGGGGGAGCATATATCAGTATGGGGGTAGCATATACCAGGATCGGGGGTGACATATACCAGGATGGGGGGCGGCATATGCCAGGATGAGGGGGAGCATATACCAGGATCGGGGGGTGACATATAGCAGGATGGGGGCGAGCTATACCAGAATGAGGGGGAGCATATACCAGGATGACGGGGAGCATATACCAGGATTGGGGGGTGACATATACCAGGATGGAGGGGAGCATATACCAGGATGGGGGAGAGCATATACCAGGATGGGGGGAGCATATACCAGGATGGGGGAGAGCATATACCAGGATGGGGGGAGCATATACCAGGATGACGGGGAGCATATACCAGGATTGGGGGGTGACATATACCAGGATGGGGGGGAGCATATACCAGGTTCGGCGGTGACATATACCAGGATGGAGGGGAGCATATACCAGGATTGGGGGTTGACATATACTAGGATGGGGTGGAGCATATACCAGGATGAGGGGAAGTATATACCAGGATGGGGGGGACAATATACCAGGATCGGGGGTGACATATACCAGGATGGGAGGGAGCATATACAAGGATCAGGGGGCGACATACCAGGATGGGGGGAGCATATACCAGGATCGGGGAGTGACATATACCAGGATAGGGGGGAGCATACACCAGGATGGGGGGAGAATATACCAGGATGGGGGTGACATATATAAGGATGGGGGGAGCATATACCAGGATGGGGGGAGCACATACCTGGATGGGGGCATATACCAGGATGGGGGGCATATACCAGGATGGGGGGAGCATATACCAGGCTAGGGGGAGCATATACCAGGATGAGGGGGAGCATATACCAGGATGGAGGGGCATGTACCAGGATGGGGGGAGCATATACCAGGATGGGGGAGCATATACCAGGATGAGGGGAGCATATACCAGGATGGGGGATATACCAGGATGGGGGGCATATACCAGGATGGGGGGGAGCATATACCAGAATGAGGGGGAGCATATACCAGGATGACGGGGAGCATATACCAGGATTGGGGGGTGACATATACCAGGATTGGGGGGAGCATATACCAGGTTCGGCGGTGACATATACCAGGATGGAGGGGAGCATATACCAGGATGGGGGAGAGCATATACCAGGATGAGGGGGAGCATATACCAGGATGGGTGAGAGCATATACCAGGATGAGGGGGAGCATATACCAGGATGGGGGGGAGCATATACCAGGATGCTGGGGTAGAGCAGGAGCGAGGTGCGGCGACGCAACCACAGCGGCTGTAAGTATGGAACCTTTTCATATTATATATTGGATTGGTTGTCACTTTGACTATATTGTCTTTCATGACACTTATTTCTATTAATGTACTGAGTGTCATACTTGCATCCACTTTGGGAAAATGCTTCTATATTAGAACCTGCATTAAACAGAAGTCTCTCACTGTGCGACCTTTCAATTGGATAGACACTTGAGCTACCTCTTTATGACCTGTTTTTGCAGTGCCATATTTTGCCTTCAGGCAATTGATTTACATAGGGCAGTACATTTAACCTGTTCCTCGTCTCCATGCTCCTCCATTGTTTTTAATTTTATGCCTCTGAGTGTTTTCCATTTTTTCTATTCTTGATTTTTTTCAATAAAGATTTTGTATTTTCATGTTTTCATGAAGTTCTTTTGTGCTTCCTTGTTCTCCATGATGGGGGGGAGCATATACAAGGATGGAGGAAGCATATACCAGGATGAAGGGGAGCATATACCAGGATGGGGGGGGCATATACCAGGATGGGGGGAGCATATACCAGAATGGGGGGAGCATATACCAGAATGAGGGGGAGCATATACCAGGATGGGGGAGCATATACCTAATGAGGGGGAGCATATATCAGTATGGGGGTAGCATATACCAGGATCGGGGGTGACATATACCAGGATGGGGGGAGCACATACCACGATCGGGGGGTGACATATACCAGGATGGGGGGAGCATATACCAGGATTGGGGGTTGACATATACTAGGATGGGGTGGAGCATATACCAGGATGAGGGGAAGTATATACCAGGATGGGGGGGACGATATACCAGGATCGGGGGTGACATATACCAGGATGGGAGGGAGCATATACAAGGATCAGGGGGCGACATACCAGGATGGGGGGAGCATATACCAGGATCGGGGAGTGACATATACCAGGATAGGGGGGAGCATACACCAGGATGGGGGGAGAATATACCAGGATGGGGGTGACATATATAAGGATGGGGGGAGCATATACCAGGATGGGGGGAGCACATACCTGGATGGGGGCATATACCAGGATGGGGGGCATATATCAGGATGGGGGGAGCATATACCAGGCTAGGGGGAGCATATACCAGGATGAGGGGGAGCATATACCAGGATGGAGGGGCATGTACCAGGATGGGGGAGCATATACCAGGATGAGGGGAGCATATACCAGGATGGGGGATATACCAGGATGGGGGGCATATACCAGGATGGGGGGGAGCATATACCAGAATGAGGGGGAGCATATACCAGGATGACGGGGAGCATATACCAGGATTGGGGGGTGACATATACCAGGATGGGGTGGAGCATATACCAGGTTCGGCGGTGACATATACCAGGATGGAGGGGAGCATATACCAGGATGGGGGAGAGCATATACCAGGATGAGGGGGAGCATATACCAGGATGGGTGAGAGCATATACCAGGATGAGGGGGAGCATATACCAGGATGGGGGGGAGCATATACCAGGATGCTGGGGTAGAGCAGGAGCGAGGTGCGGCGACGCAACCACAGCGGCTGTAAGTATGGAACCTTTTCATATTATATATTGGATTGGTTGTCACTTTGACTATATTGTCTTTCATGACACTTATTTCTATTAATGTACTGAGTGTCATACTTGCATCCACTTTGGGAAAATGCTTCTATATTAGAACCTGCATTAAACAGAAGTCTCTCACTGTGCGACCTTTCAATTGGATAGACACTTGAGCTACCTCTTTATGACCTGTTTTTGCAGTGCCATATTTTGCCTTCAGGCAATTGATTTACATAGGGCAGTACATTTAACCTGTTCCTCGTCTCCATGCTCCTCCATTGTTTTTAATTTTATGCCTCTGAGTGTTTTCCATTTTTTCTATTCTTGATTTTTTTCAATAAAGATTTTGTATTTTCATGTTTTCATGAAGTTCTTTTGTGCTTCCTTGTTCTCCATGATGGGGGGGAGCATATACAAGGATGGAGGAAGCATATACCAGGATGAAGGGGAGCATATACCAGGATGGGGGGGGCATATACCAGGATGGGGGGAGCATATACCAGAATGGGGGGAGCATATACCAGAATGAGGGGGAGCATATACCAGGATGGGGGAGCATATACCTAATGAGGGGGAGCATATATCAGTATGGGGGTAGCATATACCAGGATCGGGGGTGACATATACCAGGATGGGGGGAGCACATACCACGATCGGGGGGTGACATATACCAGGATGGGGGGAGCATATACCAGGATTGGGGGTTGACATATACTAGGATGGGGTGGAGCATATACCAGGATGAGGGGAAGTATATACCAGGATGGGGGGGACGATATACCAGGATCGGGGGTGACATATACCAGGATGGGAGGGAGCATATACAAGGATCAGGGGGCGACATACCAGGATGGGGGGAGCATATACCAGGATCGGGGAGTGACATATACCAGGATAGGGGGGAGCATACACCAGGATGGGGGGAGAATATACCAGGATGGGGGTGACATATATAAGGATGGGGGGAGCATATACCAGGATGGGGGGAGCACATACCTGGATGGGGGCATATACCAGGATGGGGGGCATATATCAGGATGGGGGGAGCATATACCAGGCTAGGGGGAGCATATACCAGGATGAGGGGGAGCATATACCAGGATGGAGGGGCATGTACCAGGATGGGGGAGCATATACCAGGATGAGGGGAGCATATACCAGGATGGGGGATATACCAGGATGGGGGGCATATACCAGGATGGGGGGGAGCATATACCAGAATGAGGGGGAGCATATACCAGGATGACGGGGAGCATATACCAGGATTGGGGGGTGACATATACCAGGATGGGGTGGAGCATATACCAGGTTCGGCGGTGACATATACCAGGATGGAGGGGAGCATATACCAGGATGGGGGAGAGCATATACCAGGATGAGGGGGGGCATATACCAGGATGGGTGAGAGCATATACCAGGATGAGGGGGAGCATATACCAGGATGGGGGGGAGCATATACCAGGATGCTGGGGTAGAGCAGGAGCGAGGTGCGGCGACGCAACCACAGCGGCTGTAAGTATGGAACCTTTTCATATTATATATTGGATTGGTTGTCACTTTGACTATATTGTCTTTCATGACACTTATTTCTATTAATGTACTGAGTGTCATACTTGCATCCACTTTGGGAAAATGCTTCTATATTAGAACCTGCATTAAACAGAAGTCTCTCACTGTGCGACCTTTCAATTGGATAGACACTTGAGCTACCTCTTTATGACCTGTTTTTGCAGTGCCATATTTTGCCTTCAGGCAATTGATTTACATAGGGCAGTACATTTAACCTGTTCCTCGTCTCCATGCTCCTCCATTGTTTTTAATTTTATGCCTCTGAGTGTTTTCCATTTTTTCTATTCTTGATTTTTTTCAATAAAGATTTTGTATTTTCATGTTTTCATGAAGTTCTTTTGTGCTTCCTTGTTCTCCATGATGGGGGGGAGCATATACAAGGATGGAGGAAGCATATACCAGGATGAAGGGGAGCATATACCAGGATGGGGGGGCATATACCAGGATGGGGGGAGCATATACCAGAATGGGGGGAGCATATACCAGAATGAGGGGGAGCATATACCAGGATGGGGGAGCATATACCTAATGAGGGGGAGCATATATCAGTATGGGGGTAGCATATACCAGGATCGGGGGTGACATATACCAGGATGGGGGGAGCACATACCACGATCGGGGGGTGACATATACCAGGATGGGGGGAGCATATACCAGGATTGGGGGTTGACATATACTAGGATGGGGTGGAGCATATACCAGGATGAGGGGAAGTATATACCAGGATGGGGGGGACGATATACCAGGATCGGAGGTGACATATACCAGGATGGGAGGGAGCATATACAAGGATCAGGGGGTGACATACCAGGATGGGGGGAGCATATACCAGGATCGGGGAGTGACATATACCAGGATAGGGGGGAGCATATACCAAGATGGGGGGAGAATATACCAGGATGGGGGGAGCACATACCTGGATGTGGGCATATACCAGGATGGGGGGCATATACCAGGATGGGGGGAGCATATACCAGGCTAAAGGGAGCATATAGCAGGATGAGGGGGAGCATATACCAGGATGGAGGGGCATGTACCAGGATGGGGGGAGCATATACCAGGATGGGGGAGCATATACCAGGATGAGGGGAGCATATACCAGGATGGGGGATATACCAGGATGGGGGGCATATACCAGGATGGGGGGCATATACCAGGATGGGGGGAGCATATACCTGGATGGGGGAGCATATACCAGTATGGGGGGAGCATATACCAGGATGGGGAGGAGCATATACCAGGATGGGGGGATATACCAGGATAGGGGGAGCATATACCAGGATAGGGGGAGCATATACCAGGATGGGGGAGCATATACCAGGATGGGGGGAGCATATACCAGGATGGAGGCAGTATATAACAGGATGAGGGGCATATACCAGGATGGAGGGAGCATATACAAGAATTGGGGGAGCATATACCAGGGTAGGGAAGCAAATACCAGGATGGGGGGCATATACCAGGGTGGAGGGGCATATACGAGGATTGAGGCAGCATATACCAGGATGGGTGGAACATATACCAGGATGGGGGGGCATATACCAGGATGGAGGGAGCATATACGAGGATTGGAGGAGCATATACCAGGATTGGGGGAGCATATACCAGGATAGGGGGAGCATATACCAGGATGGAGGGAGCATATACCAGGATGGGGGGAGCATATACCAGGATGGGGGGAGCATATACCAGGATGGGGAAGTATATACCATGATGGGGGAGCATATACCAGGATGGAGGGAGCATATAACAGGATAGGGGGTATATACCAGGATGGGGGGAGCACATACCAGGATGAGAGGCATATATCAGGATGGGGGGCATATACCAGGATGGGGAGAGCATATACCAGGATGGGGGGAGCATATACCAGGATGAGGGGGAGCATATACCAGGATGGTGGGCATATACCAGGATGGGGGGAGCATATACCAGGATGGGGGAGCATATACCAGGATGGGGGAGCATATACCGGGGGAGCATATACCAGAATGGGGGGATATACCAGGATGGGGGACATATACCAGGATGGGGGGGAGCATATACCAGGATGGGGGAGCATATATCAGGATGGGGGGAGCATATGCCAGGATAGCGGGAGCATATACCAGGATGAGGGGAGCATATACCAGGATGGGGAGGAGCATATACCAGGATGGGGGGAGCATATACCAGGATGGGGGAGCATATACCAGGATGGGGGCACATACCAGGATGGAAGGAGCATATAAAAGGATGGGGGGGCGTATACCAGGATAGGGAAGCATATACCAGGATGGGGGGGCATATACCAGGATGGAGGGAGCATATACAAGAATTGGGTGAGCATATACCAGGGTAGAGAAGCATATACCAGGATGGGGGGACATATACCAGGGTGGGGGGGCATATACGAGGATTGAGGCAGCATATACCAGGATGGGTTGAGCATATACCAGGATGTGGGGGCATATAGCAGGATGGAGGGAGCATATACGAGGATTGGGGGAGCATATACCAGGAGTGGGCGAGCATATACCAGGATAGGGGAAGCATATATGAGGATGGAGGGAGCATATACCAGGATGGAGGGAGCATATACCAGGATGGGGGGAGCATATACCAGAATGGGGAAGTATATACCAGGATGGGGGAGCATATACCAGGATGGAGGGAGCATACAACAGGATGGGGGAGCATATACCAGGATGGGGGGAGCATATACCAGGATGGGGGGTATATACCAGGATGGGGGAGCATATACCAGGATGGGGAGAGCATATACCAAGATGGGGGAGCATATACCAGGATGGAGGGAGCATATACCAGGATGGAGGGAGCATATACCAGTATGGGGGGAGCTTATACCAGTATGGGGGGAGCATATACGAGGATTGGAGGAACATATACAAGGATGGGGGGAGCATATACCAAGAAGGGGACCAGGATTGGGGGATCATATACCAGGATGGGGGGGAGCATATACCAGGATGGGGGAACATATACCAGTATGGGGGGAGCATATACCAGGATGGGGAGGAGCATATACCAGGATGGGGGGATATACCAGGATAGGGGGAGCATATACCAGGATGGGGGGAGCATATACCAGGATGGGGGAGCATATACCAGGACGGGGGGAGAATATACCAGGATGGAGGGAGCATATAACAAGATGGGGGGCATATACCAGGATGGAGGGAGCATATACAAGAATTGGGGTAGCATATACCACGGTAGGGAAGCATATACCAGTGTGGGGGGCATATACCAGGGTGGGGAGGCATATACGAGGATTGAGGCAGCATATACCAGGATGGGTGGAGTGTATACCAGAATAGGGGGGCATATACCAGAATGGAGGGAGCATATACCAGGATAGGGGAGCATATACGAGGATGGAGGGAGCATATACCAGGATGGAGGGAGCATATACCAGGATGGGGGGAGCATATAAAAGGATGGGGGGAGCATATACCAGGATGGGGAAGTATATACCAGGATGGGGGAGCATATACCAGGATGGTGGGAGCATATAACAGGATAGGGGGAGCATATACCAGGATGGGGGGTATATACCAGGATGGGGGGAGCACATACCACGATGGGGGACATATACCAGGATCTGGGGCATATACCAGGATGGGGGGAGCATATACCAGGATGGGGGGAGCATATACCAGGATGAGGGGGAGCATATACCAGGATGGGGGGCATATACCAGGATGGGGGGAGCATATACCAGGATGGGGGAGCATATACCAGGATGGGGGAGCATATAATGGGGGAGCATATACCAGAATGTGGGGATATACCAGGATGGGGGGCATATACCAGGATGCGGGGCATATACCAGTATAGGGTAAGCAAATACGAGGATGGAGGGAGCATATATCCGGATGGAGGGAGCATATACCAGGATGGGGGGAGCATATACCAGGATGGGGGGAGCATATACCAGGATGGGGAAGTATATACCAGGATGGGGGAGCATATACCAGGATGGAGGGAGCATATAACAGGATAGGGGGGAGCATATACCAGAATGGGGGGGCATATACCAGGATGGAGGGAGCATATACTAGCATTGGGTGAGCATATACCAGGATTGGGGGAGCATATACCAGGATAGGGGAAGCATATACGAGGATGGAGGGAGCATATACCAGGATGGAGGGAGCATATACAGGATGGAGGGAGCATATACCAGGATGGGGGGAGCATATACCAGGATGGGGAAGTATATACCAGGATGGAGAGAGCATATAACAGGATAGGGGGAGCATATACCAGGATGGGGGGAGCACATACCAGGATGGGGGGCATATACCAGGATGGAGGGAGCATATACCAGGATGGGGAGGAGCATATACCAGGATGGGGGGAGCATATACCAGGATGGGGGAGCATATACCAGGATGGGGACACATACCAGGATGGAGGGAGCATATAACAGGATGGGGGGGCATATACCAGGATAGGGAAGCATATACCAGGATGGGGGGGCATATACCAGGATGGAGGGAGCATATACAAGAATTGGGTGAGCATATACCAGGGTAGGGAAGCATATACTAGGATGGGGGACATATACCAGGGTGGGGGGGCATATACGAGGATTGAGGCAGCATATACCAGGATGGGTGGAGCATATACCAGGATGGGGGGGCATATAAAAGGATGGAGGGAGCATATACGAGGATTGGGGGAGCATATACCAGGATTGGGCGAGCATATACCAGGATAGGGGAAGCATATATGAGGATGGAGGGAGCATATACCAGGATGGAGGGAGCATATACCAGGATGGGGGGAGCATATACCAGAATGGGGAAGTATATACCAGGATGGGGGAGCATATACCAGGATGGGGGGAGCATATACCAGGTTGGGGGGAGCATATACCAGGATGGGGGGGTATATACCAGGATGGGGGGAGCATATACCAGAATGGGGAAGTATATACCAGGATGGGGGAGCATATACCAGGATGGAGGGAGCATATAACAGGATGGGGGGAGCATATACTAGGATGGGGGGAGCATATACCAGGATGGGGGAGTATATACCAGGATGGGGGAGCATATACCAGGATGGGGAGAGCATATACCAAGATGGAGGAGCATATACCAGGATGGAAGGAGCATATACCAGGATGGAGGGAGGATATACCAGGATGGGGGGAGCATATACCAGGATGGGGGGAGCATATACCAGGATGGGGAAGTATATACCAGGATGGGGAAGCATATACCAGGATGGAGGGAGCATATAACAGGATAGGGGGGAGCATATACCAGAATGAGGGGGGCATATACCAGGATGGAGGGAGCATATACTAGCATTGGGTGAGCATATACCAGGATTGGGGGAGCATATACCAGGATAGGGGAAGCATATACGAGGATGGAGGGAGCATATACCAGGATGGAGGGAGCATATACCAGGATAGGGGAAGCATATACCAGGATGGGTGGAGCATATACCAGGATGGGGGGGCATATAAAAGGATGGAGGGAGCATATACGAGGATTGGGGGAGCATATACCAGGATTGGGGGAGCATATACCAGGATAGGGGAAGCATATACGAGGATGGAGGGAGCATATACCAGGATGGAGGGAGCATATACCAGGATGGAGGGAGCATATACCAGGATGGGGGGAGCATATACCAGGATGGGGAAGTATATACCAGGATGGGGGAGCATATACCAGGATGGAGAGAGCATATAACAGGATAGGGGGAGCATATACCAGGATGGGGGGAGCACATACCAGGATGGGGGGCATATACCAGAATGGGGGCATATACCAGGATGGGGGGAGCATATACCAGGATGGGGAGGAGCATATACCAGGATGGGGGGAGCATATACCAGGATGGGGGAGCATATACCAGGATGGGGACACATACCAGGATGGAGGGTGCATATAACAGGATGGGGGGGCATATACCAGGATAGGGAAGCATATACCAGGTTGGGGGGGCATATACCAGGATGGAGGGAGCATATACAAGAATTGGGTGAGCATATACCAGGGTAGGGAAGCATATACCAGGATGGGGGGGCATATATGAGGATTGAGGCAGCATATACCAGGATGGGTGGAGCATATACCAGGATGGGGGGGCATATAACAGGATGGAGGGAGCATATACGAGGATTGGGGGAGCATATACCAGGATTGGGGGAGCATATACCAGGATAGGGGTAGCATATATGAGGATGGAGGGAGCATATACCAGGATGGAGGGAGCATATACCAGGATGGGGGGAGCATATACCAGAATGGGGAAGTATATACCAGGATGGGGGAGCATATACCAGGATGGGGGGAGCATATAACAGGATGGGGGGAGCATATACCAGGATGGGGGGAGCATATACCAGGATGGGGGGGTATATACCAGGATGGGGGGAGCATATACCAGAATGGGGAAGTATATACCAGGATGGGGGAGCATATACCAGGATGGAGGGAGCATATAACAGGATGGGGGGAGCATATACCAGGATGGCGGTGTATATACCAGGATGGGGGAGCATATACCAGGATGGGGAGAGCATATACCAAGATGGGGGAGCATATACCAGGATGGAGGGAGCATATACCAGTATGGGGGGAGCTTATACCAGTATGGGGGGAGCATATACGAGGATTGGGGGATCATATACCAGGATGGGGGGGAGCATATACCAGGATGGGGGAACATATACCAGTATGGGGGGAGCATATACCAGGATGGGGAGGAGCATATACCAGGATGGGGGGATATACCAGGATAGGGGGAGCATATACCAGGATGGGGGGAGCATATACCAGGATGAGGGAGCATATACCAGGATGGGGGGAGAATATACCAGGATGGAGGGAGCATATAACAAGATGGGGGGCATATACCAGGATGGAGGGAGCATATACAAGAATTGGGGGAGCATATACCAGGGTAGGGAAGCATATACCAGGATGGGGGGCATATACCAGGGTGGGGAGGCATATACGAGGATTGAGGCAGCATATACCAGGATGGGTGGAGTGTATACCAGAATGGGGGGGCATATACCAGAATGGAGGGAGCATATACCAGGATAGGGGAGCATATACGAGGATGGAGGGAGCATATACCAGGATGGAGGGAGCATATACCAGGATGGGGGGAGCATATAAAAGGATGGGGGGAGCATATACCAGGATGGGGAAGTATATACCAGGATGGGGGAGCATATACCAGGATGGTGGGAGCATATAACAGGATAGGGGGAGCATATACCAGGATGGGGGGAGCATATACCAGGATGGGGGGTATATACCAGGATGGTGGGAGCACATACCAGGATGGGGGACATATACCAGGATGGGGGGCATATACCAGGATGGGGGGAGCATATACCAGGATGGGGGGAGCATATACCAGGATGAGGGGGAGCATATACCAGGATGGGGGGCATATACCAGGATGGGGGGAGCATATACCAGGATGGGGGAGCATATACCAGGATGGGGGAGCATATAACGGGGGAGCATATACCAGAATGTGGGGATATACCAGGATGGGGGGCATATACCAGGATGGGGGGCATATACCAGTATAGGGTAAGCATATACGAGGATGGAGGTAGCATATATCAGGATGGAGGGAGCATATACCAGGATGGGGGGAGCATATACCAGGATGGGGGGAGCATATACCAGGATGGGGAAGTATATACCAGGATGGGGGAGCATATACCAGGATGGAGGGAGCATATAACAGGATAGGGGGGAGCATATACCAGAATGGGGGGGCATATACCAGGATGGAGGGAGCATATACTAGCATTGGGTGAACATATACCAGGATTGGGGGAGCATATACCAGGATAGGGGAAGCATATACGAGGATGGAGGGAGCATATACCAGGATGGAGGGAGCATATACAGGATGGAGGGAGCATATACCAGGATGGGGGGAGCATATACCAGGATGGGGAAGTATATACCAGGATGGAGAGAGCATATAACAGGATAGGGGGAGCATATACCAGGATGGGGGGAGCACATACCAGGATGGGGGGCATATACCAGGATGGAGGGAGCATATACCAGGATGGGGAGGAGCATATACCAGGATGGGGGGAGCATATACCAGGATGGGGGAGCATATACCAGGATGGGGACACATACCAGGATGGAGGGAGCATATAACAGGATGGGGGGGGCATATACCAGGATAGGGAAGCATATACCAGGATGGGGGGGCATATACCAGGATGGAGGGAGCATATACAAGAATTGGGTGAGCATATACCAGGGTAGGGAAGCATATACCAGGATGGGGGACATATACCAGGGTGGGGGGGCATATACGAGGATTGAGGCAGCATATACCAGGATGGGTGGAGCATATACCAGGATGGGGGGCATATAAAAGGATGGAGGGAGCATATACGAGGATTGGGGGAGCATATACTAGGATTGGGGGAGCATATACCAGGATAGGGGAAGCATATATGAGGATGGAGGGAGCATATACCAGGATGGGGGGAGCATATACCAGAATGGGGAAGTATATACCAGGATGGGGGAGCATATACCAGGATGGAGGGAGCATATAACAGGATGGGGGGAGCATATACCAGGATGGGGGGAGCATATACCAGGATGGGGGGGTATATACCAGGATGGGGGGAGCATATACCAGAATGGGGAAGTATATACCAGGATGGGGGAGCATATACCAGGATGGAGGGAGCATATAACAGGATGGGGGGAGCATATACTAGGATGGGGGGAGCATATACCAGGATGGGGGGGTATATACCAGGATGGGGGAGCATATACCAGGATGGGGAGAGCATATACCAAGATGGGGGAGCATATACCAGGATGGAGGGAGCATATACCAGGATGGAGGGAGCATATACCAGGATAGGGGGAGCATATACCAGGATGGGGAAGTATATACCAGGATGGGGGAGCATATACCAGGATGGAGGGAGCATATAACAGGATAGGGGGGAGCATATACCAGAATGGGGGGGCATATACCAGGATGGAGGGAGCATATACTAGCATTGGGTGAGCATATACCAGGATTGGGGGAGCATATACCAGGATGGAGGGAGCATATACCAGGATGGGGGGAGCATATAAAAGGATGGGGGGAGCATATACCAGGATGGGGAAGTATATACCAGGATGGGGGAGCATATACCAGGATGGTGGGAGCATATAACAGGATAGGGGGAGCATATACCAGGATGGGGGGAGCATATACCAGGATGGGGGGTATATACCAGGATGGGGGGAGCACATACCAGGATGGGGGACATATACCAGGATGGGGGGCATATACCAGGATGGGGGGAGCATATACCAGGATGGGGGGAGCATATACCAGGATGAGGGGGAGCATATACCAGGATGGGGGGCATATACCAGGATGGGGGGAGCATATACCAGGATGGGGGAGCATATACCAGGATGGGGGAGCATATAACGGGGGAGCATATACCAGAATGTGGGGATATACCAGGATGGGGGGCATATACCAGGATGGGGGGCATATACCAGTATAGGGTAAGCATATATGAGGATGGAGGTAGCATATATCAGGATGGAGGGAGCATATACCAGGATGGGGGGAGCATATACCAGGATGGGGGGAGCATATACCAGGTTGGGGAAGTATATACCAGGATGGGGGAGCATATACCAGGATGGAGGGAGCATATAACAGGATAGGGGGGAGCATATACCAGAATGGGGGGGCATATACCAGGATGGAGGGAGCATATACTAGCATTGGGTGAGCATATACCAGGATTGGGGGAGCATATACCAGGATAGGGGAAGCATATACGAGGATGGAGGGAGCATATACCAGGATGGAGGGAGCATATACAGGATGGAGGGAGCATATACCAGGATGGGGGGAGCATATACCAGGATGGGGAAGTATATACCAGGATGGAGAGAGCATATAACAGGATAGGGGGAGCATATACCAGGATGGGGGGAGCACATACCAGGATGGGGGGCATATACCAGGATGGAGGGAGCATATACCAGGATGGGGAGGAGCATATACCAGGATGGGGGGAGCATATACCAGGATGGGGGAGCATATACCAGGATGGGGACACATACCAGGATGGAGGGAGCATATAACAGGATGGGGGGGGGCATATACCAGGATAGGGAAGCATATACCAGGATGGGGGGGCATATACCAGGATGGAGGGAGCATATACAAGAATTGGGTGAGCATATACCAGGGTAGGGAAGCATATACCAGGATGGGGGACATATACCAGGGTGGGGGGGCATATATGAGGATTGAGGCAGCATATACCAGGATGGGTGGAGCATATACCAGGATGGGGGGGCATATTAAAGGATGGAGGGAGCATATACGAGGATTGGGGGAGCATATACCAGGATTGGGGGAGCATATACCAGGATAGGGGAAGCATATATGAGGATGGAGGGAGCATATACCAGGATGGGGGGAGCATATACCAGAATGGGGAAGTATATACCAGGATGGAGGGAGCATATACCAGGATGGAGGGAGCATATACCAGGATAGGGGGAGCATATACCAGGATGGGGAAGTATATACCAGGATGGGGGAGCATATACCAGGATGGAGGGAGCATATAACAGGATAGGGGGGAGCATATACCAGAATGGGGGGGCATATACCAGGATGGAGGGAGCATATACTAGCATTGGGTGAGCATATACCAGGATTGGGGGAGCATATACCAGGATGGAGGGAGCATATACCAGGATGGGGGGAGCATATAAAAGGATGGGGGGAGCATATACCAGGATGGGGAAGTATATACCAGGATGGGGGAGCATATACCAGGATGGTGGGAGCATATAACAGGATAGGGGGAGCATATACCAGGATGGGGGGAGCATATACCAGGATGGGGGGTATATACCAGGATGGGGGGAGCACATACCAGGATGGGGGACATATACCAGGATGGGGGGCATATACCAGGATGGGGGGAGCATATACCAGGATGGGGGGAGCATATACCAGGATGAGGGGGAGCATATACCAGGATGGGGGGCATATACCAGGATGGGGGGAGCATATACCAGGATGGGGGAGCATATACCAGGATGGGGGAGCATATAACGGGGGAGCATATACCAGAATGTGGGCATATACCAGGATGGGGGGCATATACCAGGATGGGGGGCATATACCAGTATAGGGTAAGCATATACGAGGATGGAGGTAGCATATATCAGGATGGAGGGAGCATATACCAGGATGGGGGGAGCATATACCAGGATGGGGGGAGCATATACCAGGATGGGGAAGTATATACCAGGATGGGGGAGCATATACCAGGATGGAGGGAGCATATAACAGGATAGGGGGGAGCATATACCAGAATGGGGGGGCATATACCAGGATGGAGGGAGCATATACTAGCATTGGGTGAGCATATACCAGGATTGGGGGAGCATATACCAGGATAGGGGAAGCATATACGAGGATGGAGGGAGCATATACCAGGATGGAGGGAGCATATACAGGATGGAGGGAGCATATACCAGGATGGGGGGAGCATATACCAGGATGGGGAAGTATATACCAGGATGGAGAGAGCATATAACAGGATAGGGGGAGCATATACCAGGATGGGGGGAGCACATACCAGGATGGGGGGCATATACCAGGATGGAGGGAGCATATACCAGGATGGGGAGGAGCATATACCAGGATGGGGGGAGCATATACCAGGATGGGGGAGCATATACCAGGATGGGGACACATACCAGGATGGAGGGAGCATATAACAGGATGGGGGGGGGCATATACCAGGATAGGGAAGCATATACCAGGATGGGGGGGCATATACCAGGATGGAGGGAGCATATACAAGAATTGGGGAGGAGTCCTGAGGAGATAATTTGCATATTCCCACTGCATTTTGGGGTAAGTGAAGAGTCTCCGCGAGCTCAAAGAACACTGGATTTTGGCTGTTGGAGCTGAAAAGAGGACATCGGTAAACCAGGGGAGGAGTCCTGAGGAGATAATTTGCATATTCCCACTGCATTTTGGGGTAAGTGAAGAGTCTCCGCGAGCTCAAAGAACACTGGATTTTGGCTGTTGGAGCTGAAAAAAGGACATCGGTAAACCAGGGGAGGAGTCCTGAGGAGATAATTTGCATATTCCCACTGCATTTTGGGGTAAGTGAAGAGTCTCCGCGAGCTCAAAGAACACTGGATTTTGGCTGTTGGAGCTGAAAAAAGGACATCGGTAAACCAGGGGAGGAGTCCTGAGGAGATAATTTGCATATTCCCACTGCATTTTGGGGTAAGTGAAGAGTCTCCGCGAGCTCAAAGAACACTGGATTTTGGCTGTTGGAGCTGAAAAAAGGACATCGGTAAACCAGGGGAGGAGTCCTGAGGAGATAATTTGCATATTCCCACTGCATTTTGGGGTAAGTGAAGAGTCTCCGCGAGCTCAAAGAACACTGGATTTTGGCTGTTGGAGCTGAAAAAAGGACATCGGTAAACCAGGGGAGGAGTCCTGAGGAGATAATTTGCATATTCCCACTGCATTTTGGGGTAAGTGAAGAGTCTCCGCGAGCTCAAAGAACACTGGATTTTGGCTGTTGGAGCTGAAAAAAGGACATCGGTAAACCAGGGGAGGAGTCCTGAGGAGATAATTTGCATATTCCCACTGCATTTTGGGGTAAGTGAAGAGTCTCCGCGAGCTCAAAGAACACTGGATTTTGGCTGTTGGAGCTGAAAAAAGGACATCGGTAAACCAGGGGAGGAGTCCTGAGGAGATAATTTGCATATTCCCACTGCATTTTGGGGTAAGTGAAGAGTCTCCGCGAGCTCAAAGAACACTGGATTTTGGCTGTTGGAGCTGAAAAAAGGACATCGGTAAACCGCGCGCCTACAGGCGCGCGCATTTTGAAGCTTTTTGAACCTTTTTTTTTAAGCTTTTTTCACTGTTTTCAGAACATTAACAATAAGAACATGGAAGAGTCCAGGAGCCATTTGGTGAGCTGCATATCCTGCTACATGTTCACAGACTTGCCAGTGGAAAAGCCAGACTTCACATGCCAGAAATGCAAGCTTGTGTCCCTGTTGGAGGAAAAGTTGCGAAATCTAGAAGAGAGGTTAACTACCTTGAAAATCATTAAGGAAGGTGAAGAGTTCTTAGACAGAGCAGAATTATCTCTTCATGATTCAGAAAGAGAAGAAATTCGAACTGCACCTGACGAAACAGAGGAATGGAAGCATGTGACCCACAGAAGCAGGAGGATCGAGAGGCAGTCAGCACCCATACTGCTCAGGAACCAGTACCAGGCTCTCACACAGGAGAACCATGAAGAAATACAGCAAGATAAGACTTTGCCAGCAATGAATAACCTTGTAAGCCCTCAGAATCCTCCTGGATGGAGAAAGAAGAATGTTGTGAAGAAAAAACGGAGAGTGGTGGTCATGGGGGATTCCCTGTTAAGAGGAACAGAGACCGCTATCTGCAGACCAGACATAACCTCAAGAGAAATGTGCTGTCTTCCAGGAGCAAAAATTAAAGATGTGTCTGACAGGATATCAAGACTCTTCAGACCTACAGATCACTACCCATTCCTGCTAATACATGTGGGGACAAATGACACCGCAAGAAAGGACCTGGAAACCATCTGCAGTGACTTTGAAGACTTAGGCAAGAAAGTGAAAGAATTGGGAGCGCAGGTGGTCTTCTCATCCATCCTCCCAGTGGATGGCCATGGAACAATGAGGTGGAATAAGATTCTACAGGTGAACAACTGGCTACGTCGATGGTGCCGTCAACAAGGATTTGGATTTCTGGATCACGGAATGAATTACCTATACGATGGACTACTTGCTAGAGATGGGGTGCACCTTACGAAGACTGGAAAACATGTATTTGGAAGTCGCCTTGCTACACTCATCAGAAGAGCTTTAAACTAGAACAATGTGGGAGTGGAAGCAAAAGGCCAGAAAAAGCCATACAGCTGACAAATACTATTGAGATCTCTGCTACTGGAAGTGGAAAAGAAGAACAAAGACAAAAAAATCGAAATAATAAAAATATGGGAGGAAGAGAAACCAATCACAAACTAAAATGTTTTTATACAAATGCACAAAGCATGGGCAACAAACAAGGAGAATTGGAACTACTAATGCAGGAAAAGGAATATGATGTCATTGGAATCACTGAAACTTGGTGGGACGATACACATGATTGGAATAAAAGGCTAAAAGGATACAACTTATTTGCAAGAAACAGACTTGATAAACGAGGAGGAGGTGTTGCATTGTATGTTAGAGAAGCGTATATCTGCACAGAGATTGAAGCTTCAGAGACTGGGAGTTCTGTGGAAACTGTTTGGGTAAGAATACAAGGAGAGAACAACGGAAAGGACACCATTGTAGGCATTTACTACAGGCCACCTGGGCAAGCTGAAGATATGGATGAACTCTTTATGTATCAAATGACCAAGTTCTCCAAAAAATATGACGTAGTGGTCATGGGAGATTTCAACTATCCAGACATTTGTTGGGAATCTCTCTCAAGTAAAACTAACAGGTCAAGCAAATTCTTATCCTCTCTTGCTGACAACTTTATCTTCCAAAAGGTAGGGGAGAAAACAAGGGGATCTGCTACTTTGGATTTAATTCTTATAAACAGGGAGGAAATGGTTGAGGAGGTAAAGGTGGCTGGGACCCTAGGAGGCAGCGATCATGCTATTATAGAATTTTGGATAACTAGAGGAGGAAGACATGTGAAGACTCAAACTTCAAGGTTAGATTTTAGAAAGGCAGATTTTAAGAGACTCAGAAAGAGAATAGGAGGGATCCAATGGCTGGATGTCCTTAAGGACAAAAATGTCCAGGAAGGATGGGAAATTTTTAAAAATGAGATTCTCAAAGCACAATCGTTAACAATCCCGAAAAGTAGGAAAAATGGGAAGCATTTAAGGAAACCAGGATGGATGAACACAGAACTTAAACACATGCTAAAAAGAAAGAAAGAAATGTTTATTAAATGGAAAGAGGGAGGCATATCTAAAGAAGATTATAATGCAGTCTGCAGATCCTGTAGGGCACGTATCAGGTTAGCTAAAGCTGACAATGAATTAAGGCTTGCAAGAGATGTCAAAAGCAATAAAAAAGGATTTTGGGGGTATGTCAAAAGTAAAAGAAAAGTCAAAGATGCTATAGGATTTTTACAGGATGAAAATGGAGAAATGGTAAGAGAGGATGTTGAGAAGGCCGAACTTTTTAATTCCTATTTTGCATCTGTTTTCTCTCAGAAAGAAAATGTAACATCAACTGATCTTCACTGTCCTTTTAAAGGAATAGAGGAATCCAAGTTATCAGTAAACAGAGAGATTGTGAGGGAATATTTAGCTAACATAAATGAGTTCAAGTCTCCAGGTCCAGATGAATTACACCCCAGAGTACTGAAGGAGATTGTAGAAGAAATTTTAGAACCACTCTCCATAATCTTTGAAAATTCTTGGAGAACAGGAGAAGTCCCAGAAGACTGGAGAAGAGCAAATGTTGTTCCTATCTTCAAAAAGGGGAAGAAGGTGGACCCAGGGAACTATAGGCCGGTGAGTCTGACTTCTATACCAGGAAAGATCTTTGAACAAATTATTAAACAACATGTATGTAAGTACATGGATAAGAATGAAGTGATTAACCAGAGTCAGCATGGGTTTGTAACTAACAAGTCATGTCAGACTAACTTAATTTCCTTCTATGACAGAATCACTGACTGGGTGGATCAGGGAAATGCTGTAGATATAGTATATCTTGACTTCAGCAAAGCATTTGACAAAGTATCTCACATCATCCTTATTGAAAAAATGACCAAGTATGCAATGGACCAGGCAACTGTTAGGTGGATTCATAACTGGCTTAGTGATCGGACTCAAAGGGTGGTTGTAAATGGCTTCACATCCAGCTGGATGAATGTCTCAAGTGGGGTACCACAGGGCTCCGTCCTGGGACCTGTATTGTTCAACATCTTTATCAATGATTTAGATGAAGGAATTGAGGGTAAACTGATTAAATTTGCTGATGACACAAAGCTAGGAGGGATAGCTAATACTAGAGAAGAGAGAGAGAGGATTCAAAAAGACCTAAATAAACTGGAGCAGTGGGCAGCAACCAACAGAATGGTTTTTAACAGGGAAAAATGCAAAGTACTACATCTGGGCAATAAAAATGAAAAAAGCATATACAGAATGGGAGGAATAGAGCTAAGCAACAGTACATGTGAAAAAGACTTAGGTATACTAATAGATCATAGACTGAACATGAGTCAACAGTGTGATGCAGCAGCAAAAAAGGCAAATACAATTCTGGGATGTATTAACAGAAGCATACAGTCTAGATCACGTGAAGTCATTATTGGTCTTTACTCCTCTTTGGTCAGACCTCATCTGGAATACTGTGTACAGTTTTGGGCACCACATTTTAAAAAAGACATAGACAAACTGGAGCAAGTTCAGAGAAGAGCGACCAGAATGGTGACTGGTCTGCAAACCATGTCCTATGAGGAACGGTTGCAGGATTTGGGAATGTTTAGCTTGCAAAAAAGAAGACTGAGAGGAGACTTAATAGCTGTCTACAAATATGTCAAGGGCTGTCACATTGTAGAAGGATCATCTTTATTCTCATTTGCACAAGGAAAGACTAGAAGCAATGGGATGAAACTAAATGGGAGGAGACACAGATTAGATATTAGAAAAAACTTTTTGACAGGGTGATTAATGAGTGGAACAGGCTGCCACGAGAGGTGGTGAGTTCCCCTTCAATGGACGTCTTCAAACAGAGGCTGGACAGACATCTGTCTGAGATGATCTAGTGAATCCTGCTTTGAGCAGGGGGTTGGACCAGATGACCCAGGAGGTCCCTTCCAACTCTACCATTCTATGATTCTATGATTCTATGATATACCAGGGTAGGGAAGCATATACCAGGATGGGGGACATATACCAGGGTGGGGGGGCATATACGAGGATTGAGGCAGCATATACCAGGATGGGTGGAGCATATACCAGGATGGGGGGGCATATAAAAGGATGGAGGGAGCATATACGAGGATTGGGGGAGCATATACCAGGATTGGGGGAGCATATACCAGGATAGGTGAAGCATATATGAGGATGGAGGGAGCATATACCAGGATGGGGGGAGCATATACCAGAATGGGGAAGTATATACCAGGATGGGGGAGCATATACCAGGATGGAGGGAGCATATAACAGGATGGGGGGAGCATATACCAGGATGGGGGGAGCATATACCAGGATGGGGGGGCATATACCAGGATGGGGGGAGCATATACCAGAATGGGGAAGTATATACCAGGATGGGGGAGCATATACCAGGATGGAGGGAGCATATAACAGGATGGGGGGAGCATATACTAGGATGGGGGGAGCATATACCAGGATGGGGGGGTATATACCAGGATGGGGGAGCATATACCAGGATGGGGAGAGCATATACCAAGATGGGGGAGCATATACCAGGATGGAGGGAGCATATACCAGGATGGAGGGAGCATATACCAGGATAGGGGGAGCATATACCAGGATGGGGAAGTATATACCAGGATGGGGGAGCATATACCAGGATGGAGGGAGCATATAACAGGATAGGGGGGAGCATATACCAGAATGGGGGGGCATATACCAGGATGGAGGGAGCATATACTAGCATTGGGTGAGCATATACCAGGATTGGGGGAGCATATACCAGGATAGGGGAAGCATATACGAGGATGGAGGGAGCATATACCAGGATGGAGGGAGCATATACCAGGATGGAGGGAGCATATACCAGGATGGGGGGAGCATATACCAGGATGGGGAAGTATATACCAGGATGGGGGAGCATATACCAGGATGGAGAGAGCATATAACAGGATAGGGGGAGCATATACCAGGATGGGGGGAGCACATACCAGGATGGGGGGCATATACCAGAATGGGGGGCATATACCAGGATGGGGGGAGCATATACCAGGATGGGGAGGAGCATATACCAGGATGGGGGGAGCATATATCAGGATGGGGGAGCATATACCAGGATGGGGACACATACCAGGATGGAGGGAGCATATAACAGGATGGGGGGGCATATACCAGGATAGGGAAGCATATACCAGGTTGGGGGGGCATATACCAGGATGGAGGGAGCATATACAAGAATTGGGTGAGCATATACCAGGGTAGGGAAGCATATACCAGGATGGGGGGACATATACCAGGGTGGGGGGGCATATACGAGGATTGAGGCAGCATATACCAAGATGGGTGGAGCATATACCAGGATGGGGGGGCATATAACAGGATGGAGGGAGCATATACGAGGATTGGGGGAGCATATACCAGGATTGGGGGAGCATATACCAGGATAGGGGTAGCATATATGAGGATGGAGGGAGCATATACCAGGATGGAGGGAGCATATACCAGGATGGGGGGAGCATATACCAGAATGGGGAAGTATATACCAGGATGGGGGAGCATATACCAGGATGGAGGGAGCATATAACAGGATGGGGGGAGCATATACCAGGATGGGGGGAGCATATACCAGGATGGGGGGGTATATACCAGGATGGGGGGAGCATATACCAGAATGGGGAAGTATATACCAGGATGGGGGAGCATATACCAGGATGGAGGGAGCATATAACAGGATGGGGAGAGCATATACCAGGATGGGGGGCTATATACCAGGATGGGTGAGCATATACCAGGATGGGGAGAGCATATACCAAGATGGGGGAGCATATACCAGGATGGAGGGAGCATATACCAGGATGGAGGGAGCATATACCAGTATGGGGGGAGCTTATACCAGTATGGGGGGAGCATATACGAGGATTGGGGGAACATATACAAGGATGGGGGGAGCATATACCAAGAAGGGGACCAGGATTGGGGGATCATATACCAGGATGGGGGGGAGCATATACCAGGATGGGGGAACATATACCAGTATGGGGGGAGCATATACCAGGATGGGGAGGAGCATATACCAGGATGGGGGGATATACCAGGATAGGGGGAGCATATACCAGGATGGGGGGAGCATATACCAGGATGGGGGAGCATATACCAGGATGGGGGGAGAATATACCAGGATGGAGGGAGCATATAACAAGATGGGGGGCATATACCAGGATGGAGGGAGCATATACAAGAATTGGGGGAGCATATACCAGGGTAGGGAAGCATATACCAGGATGGGGGGCATATACCAGGGTGGGGAGGCATATACGAGGATTGAGGCAACATATACCAGGATGGGTGGAGTGTATACCAGAATGGGGGGGCATATACCAGAATGGAGGGAGCATATACCAGGATAGGGGAAACATATACGAGGATGGAGGGAGCATATACCAGGATGGGGGGAGCATATACCAGGAAGGGGGGAGCATATACCAGGATGGGGAAGTATATACCAGGATGGGGGAGCATATACCAGGATGGTGGGAGCATATAACAGGATAGGGGGAGCATATACCAGGATGCGGGGAGCATATACCAGGATGGGGGGTATATACCAGGATGGGGGGAGCACATACCAGGATGGGGGACATATACCAGGATGGAGGGGGCATATACCAGGATGTGGGGAGCATATACCAGGATGGGGGGAGCATATACCAGGATGAGGGGGAGCATATACCAGGATGGTGGGCATATACCAGGATGGGGGAGCATATACCAGGATGGGGGAGCATATAACGGGGAGCATATACCAGAATGTGGGGATATACCAGGATGTGGGGCATATACCAGGATGGGGGGGAGCATATACCAGGATGGGGGGAGCACATGCCAGGATAGCGGTAGCATATACCAGGATGGGGGGAGCATATACCAGGATGGGGAGGAGCATATACCAGGATAGGGGGATATACCAGGATGGGGGGAGCATATACCAGGATGGGGGGAGCATATACCAGGATGGGGGCATATACCAGGATGGAGGGAGCATATAACAGGATGGGGGGGCATATACCAGGATAGGGAAGCATATACCAGGATGGGGGAACATATACCAGGATGGAGGGAGCATATACAAGAATTGGGGGAGCATATACCAGGGTAGGGAAGCATATACCAGGATGGGGGGACATATACCAGGGTGGGGGGGCATATATACGAGGATTGAGGCAGCATATACCAGGATGGGTGTAGCACATACCAGGATGGGGGGGCATATAACAGGATGGAGGGAGCATATGCGAGGACTGGGGGAGCATATACCAGGATTGGGGGAGCATATACCAGGATAGGGGAAGCATATACGAGGATGGAGGGAGCATATACCAGGATGGAGGGAGCATATACCAGGATGGGGGGAGCATATACCAGGATGGGGGGGGTATATACTAGGATGGGGGAGCATATACCAGGATGGGGAGAGCATATACCAAGATGGGGGAACATATACCAGGATGGAGGGAGCATATACCAGGATGGAGGGAGCATATACCAGTATGGGGGGAGCTTATACCAGTATGGGGGGAGCATATTCAAGGATTGGGGGAACATATACAAGGATGGGGTGGAGCATATACCAAGAAGGGGACCAGGATTGGGGGATCATATACCAGGAAGGTTTATTTTCTCCCTGCTGCATTCGACTACGTGCAGGCGTCGGGCAACATAATAACGCTATTAACCTGCAGATTAATCACATATGTGCAGGTTAACGGTGTTACTTCTGGTGACAGGTTCCCTTTAATTTTGTAGTACAATACTTCAATAGAATGACCCGGACTCAGTGTATGCCTATACCATGCTATCCGGCACCATTTTTTTAAGACACTGTCTGCAAATTCGCATATACAGTGTCTTCAATAAAATAGCGCCGGATAAGCGCAAACGCTGACTCCAGCGCCATTTTATTGAAGTAATGTACTACAACGTCAACATAGCAGTGCGCATGCACCACCCATCACCATTATCCCTTTGGCTGGCACGTGTGCACTGCTGTGTTGACGTTGTAGTACATTACTTCAGTAAAATGGCGCTTATCCGGCGCTATTTTATTGAAGACAATGTATATGCGAATTTGCAGACAGTGTCTTAAAAAAAAATGGCGCCAGAAATATACCAATAAAAATGCTCACCACCCGGGCGTAGAAGGGGTTCAATAGCTAGTATAATATATAACCAGTGGCGTAACGAGGCTGATGGGTCCCGGAGCAAGATTTGGACCCCCCCATTCTGATTATATACAGGGTGGGCCATTTACATGGATACACCTAAATTAAATGGGAATGGTTGGTAATATCAACTTCCTGTTTGTGGCACATTAGTATATGTGAGGGGAAAACTTTTCCAGATGGGTGGTGACCATGGCGGCTATTTTGAAGTCGGCCATTTTGGATCCAACTTTATTTTTTTCAAAGGAAAGAGGGTCATGTGACACATCAAACTTATTGAGAATTTGATAAGAAAAACAATGGTGTGCTTGGTTTTAATGTAACTTTATGACCACTTATAAAATGTGTTCAAATTGCTGCCCATTGTGTTGGATTGTCAATGCAACCCTCTTCTCCCACTCTTGACACTCTGATAGCAACACCACAACACCATAGTCCTCCATATAGTATAATGCACTCCCCATAGTCCTCCATTTAATATAATGCACAACATAGTCCTCCATACAGTATAATGCACTCCCCATAGTCCTCCATATAGTATAATGCACCACACAGTCCTCCATATAGTATAAAGCTTTCCCCATAGTCCTCCATATAGTATAATGCGTTCCATAGTCCTCCACATAGTATAATACACTCCCCATAGTCCTCTCTATACTATAATGCAAACCATAGTCCTCCATATAATATAATGCATCCCATAGTCCTCCATATGGTATAATGCATCCCATAGTCCTCCATATAGTATAATGGACTCCCCACAATCCTCTATATAGTATAATACACTCCCCATAGTCCTCCATATAGTATAATGCACTCCACATAGTCCTCCATATAATATAATGCATCCCATAGTCCTCCATATAGTATAATGCACTCCCCATAGTCCTCCATATACACTGCTCAAAAAATAAAGGGAACACTTAAACAACAGAATATAACTCCACGTAAATCAAACTTCTGTGAAATCAAACTGTCCACTTAGGAAGCAACACTGATTGACAATTAATTTCATATTTTGTTGTGCAAATGGAATAGACAATAGATGGAAATTATTGGCAATTATCAAGACACCCTCAATAAAGGAGTGGTTCTGCAGGTGGGGACCACAGACCACATCTCAGTACCAATGCTTTCTGGCTGATGTTTTGGTCACTTTTGAATGTTGGTTGTGCTTTCACATTCGTGGTAGCACGAGACGGACTCTACAACCCACAGAAGTTGCTCAGGTAGTGCAGCTCATCCAGGATGGCACATCAATGCGAGCTGTGGCAAGAAGGCTTGCTGTGTCTGTCAGCGTAGTGTCCAGAGGCTGGAGGCGCTATCAGGAGACAGGCCAGTACACCAGGAGACATGGAGGGGGCCGTAGGAGGGCAACAACCCAGCAGCAGGACCGCTACCTCCACCTTTGTGCTAGGAGGAACAGGAGGAGCACTGCCAGAGCCCTGCAAAATGACCTCCAACAGGCCACAAATGTGCATGTGTCTGCACAAATGGTTAGAAACCGACTCCATGAGGTTGGAATGAGGGCCCGATGTCCACAGATGAGGGTTGTGCTCACAGCCCAACACCGTGCAGGACGCTTGGCATTTGCCTTAGAACACCAGGATTGGCAAAGTCGCCACTTGCGCCCTGTGCTCTTCACAGATGAAAGCAGGTTCACACTGAGCACGTGTGACAGACGTGACAGAGTCTGGAGACGCCGTGGAGAGCGATCTGCTGCCTGCAACATCCTTCAGCATGACCGGTTTGGCAGTGGGTCAGTAATGGTGTGGGGTGGCATTTCTTTGGAGGGCCGCACAGCCCTCCATGTGCTCGCCAGAGGTAGCCTGACTGCCATTAGGTACCAAGATGAGATCCTCAGACCCCTTGTAAGACCATATGCTGGTGTGGTTGGCCCTGGGTTCCTCCTAATGCAGGACAATGCCAGACCTCATGTGGCTGGAGTGTGTCAGCAGTTCCTGCAAGATGAAGGCATTGAGGTTATGGACTGTACCGCCCGTTCCCCAGACCTGAATCTGATTGAGCACATCTGGGACATCATGTCTCGCTCCATCCACCAACGTCATGTTGCACCACAGACTGTCCAGGAGTTGGCGGATGCTTTAGTCCAGGTCTGGGAGGAGATCCCACAGGAGACCATCCGCAACCTCATCAGGAGCATGCCCAGGCATTGTAGGGAGGTCATGCAGGCACGTGGAGGCCACACACAATACTGAGCCTCATTTTGTCTTGTTTTAAGGACATTTAAGGACATTTAAGCCTGTAGTGTGTTTTTCCACTTTAATTTTGGGGGTGACTCCAAATCCAGGCCTCCATTGCTTAATAAATTTGATTTCCATTGATGATTTTTGTGTGATTTTGTTGTCAGCACATTCAACTTTGTACAGAACAAAATATTCAATGAGAATATTTCATTCTTTCAGATCTAGGATGGGTTATTTGAATGTTTGCTTTATTTTTTTGAGCAGTGTATTACAATGCACTCCCCATAGTCCTCCATATAATAATGCATCCCATAGTCCTCCATATAGTATAATGGACTCCCCATAGTCTTCCATAAAGTATAATGCACTCCCCATAGTCCTCCATATGATATAATGCATCCCATACTCCTCCATATAGTATAATACACTCCCCATAGTCCTCCATATAGTATAATGCATCCCATAGTTCTCCATATAGCATAATGCACCCCCCCATAGTCCTCCATATAATATAATGCATCCCATAGTCCTCCATATAGTATAATGGACTCCCCACAGTACTCTATATAGTATAATGCATCCCATAATCCTCCATATAGTATAATACACTCCCCATAGTCCTCCATATAGTATAATGCATCCCATAGTCCTCCATATAGCATAATGCATTCCCCATAGTCCTCCATATAATATAATGCATGCCGTAGTCCTCCATATAGTATAATGGATTCCCCACAGTCCTCTATATAGTATAATATTCTCCCCATAGTCTTCCATATAGGATAATGCACCACATAGTACTCCATACAGTATAATGCACTTCCCATAGTCCTCCATAAAATAGAATGCGTCCCATATTCCTCCATATAGTATAATGCATCCCATAGTCCTCCATATAGTATAATATGCTCCCCATAGTTCTCCATATAGTATAATGCATCCCATAGTCCTCCATATAGCATAATGCATTCCACATAGTCCTTCATATAATATAATGCATGCCGTAGTCCTCCATATAGTATAATGGATTCCCCACAGTCCTCTATATAGTATAATATTCTCCCCATAGTCTTCCATATAGCATACTGCGCTCCCCATAGTCCTCCATATAGTATAATACACTCCCCATAGTTCTCCATATAGTATAATGCACCACATAGTCCTCCATATAGTATAATGCACCACAAAGTCCTCCATACAGTATAATCCACTCCCCATAGTCCTCCATATAGTATAATGCACTCCCTATAGTCCTTCATATAGTATAATGCACTCCCCATAGTCCTCCTTATAGTATAATGCACCACATAGTCCTCCATACAGTATAATGCACTCCCCATAGTCCTCCATATAGTATATTGCACTCCCCATAGTACTCCTTATAGTATAATGCACCACATAGTCCTCCATACAGTATAATGCACTCCCCATAGTTATCCATATAGTATAATGCACTCCCCATAGTCCTTAATATAATAGTATGCATCCCATATTCCTCCACATAGTATAATGCATCCCATAGTCCTCCGTATAGTATAATTGACTCCCCACAGTCCTCTATATAGTATAATACACTCCCCATAGTCCTCAATATAGTATAATGCACTCCCCTTAGTCTTCCATATACAATACTGCATTCCCCATAGTCTTTCATATAGTATAATACACTCCCCATAGTCCTCCATATAGTATAATGCACTACATAGTCCTCCATATAGTATAATACACCACATAGTCCTCCATACAGTATAATGAACTCCCCATAGTCCTCCATATAGTATAATGCACTCCCCATAGTCCTCCATATACTATAATGAACTCACCATAGTCCTTCATATAGTACAATGTGTAGTGCCGGCGTCCCTGCCCTCTGCTAGGCAGGGACGCTGTTCCCCTCACCGCTCTGCTCTGTGCCCGGCGTCCCTCTCCCGCTCTGCTGGCAGCGCGCGCTCCTTCCCGGCCACTGCGCTTAGGGCGCGCGCGCGCGCCCTCCCTCCCTCTTAAAGGGGCCGCGCGCGCCGTCCTAAGGAGTCCCCGGCCAATGGCCGGAGGACTTTACCATATATAAGGCACCTCCTCCAAAATGGAGGTGCCCGAGCAATGTTGTTGCACCGTTCTACTCTGCTTCAGCCCTCAGGTCCCGTTGCCAGTTACCTGCCAGTTACCTGCCAGATTCCTGCCAGCTTGCTGTCCTAATCCTGCCTGATTTCCTGTTACCCGCCTGCCTGCCTGAGGTCCGACGGTCTGCCTTACAACTGCGGTCAGTCTGTCTAAGGACCAACTTGCCCGCTCACCTGGGAGCGCACATCAGCTACCTGCCTGCTTGCCTGAGGTCCGACGGTCTGCCTTACAACTCCGGTCAGTCTGTCTATGGACCAGCTTGCCCGCTCACCTGGGAGCGCTTCTCCGCTACCTGCCTGCTTGCCTGCCCGGAGGCTCCGCTGTCACGTGCTGTGACCACCAGCTATTCCAGACTCTTGCCCGCTCACCTGGGAGCGCTTCTCCACTACCTGCCTGCTTGCCTGCCCGGGGGTTCCGCTGTCACGTGCTGGGACCACCAGCTATTCCAGAGACTCTTGCCCGCTCACCTGGGAGCGCTTCTCCGCTACCTGCCTGCTTGCCTACCTGGAGGCTCCGCCGTCACGTGCTGTGACCACCTGCTATTCCAGAGACTCTCGCTTGCTCACCTGGGAGCACACATCCTCCATCTGCCTTGCTAGCCTACCTGGAGGTTCAGCCATCACAGGTCGTACCTACCCTTTACCTAGAGACTGCCCCGGTCACTTGCCGTGACCTCCAGCCCGTTCTTCCAGAGACTGCCCCGGTCACTTGCCGTGACCTCCAGCCCGTTCTTCCAGAGACTGCCCTGATCACTTGCCGTGACCTCCTGCCCGTACACCCAGAGACTGTCCCGGTCACCTGCTGTGACTGCCTGCCTGGTCGCCACCCGCTCCCTTACAAGGACCGCTCCCTTGTATAGTAGCCCAGAGGTTCCGCCTCCCAGACCCGTTACAGTTTGCTCGGGCCATGGAACCCGGTGGCACCCAAGCTCCCTCGCTCTCGGACCTGTGTCATGAACTGTCCCGTCAAAGGTCCCAACAGGAGTCCATCCTGGGTCACCTGCGGAATGTCAATACTCGCCTTGACACTCTGACTGTTCCACCAACAACCTCCGCCAGTGCCATGTCTCGCAATCCGGCAGCTCCGCTGTCCACTAATACCATGATATCCTACCCCGGACCTCGGCTTTCTGCACCTCCTCGCTTCAGAGGCGACTCAGCCCAGGCTCGGGGCTTCATAAATCAGTGCACCCTGCACTTTGAACTATTGTCCCACCAGTTTAACTCCGACCGAGCCAAAATTGCATTCATCATGTCCCATCTCACCGGGGAGGCCCTGGCCTGGCTAAATCCTCTATGGGAGAGAGGAGACCCCCTGGTGTCCAACTTGCCTGCTTTTCTCACGGCCTTCCGGAAAGTCTTCGACGAACCCGGACGGAAGACCTCATCCGCATCATCGTTGCTACGCCTCCGTCAGGAAAGTCTCACCGTGGGCCAATATGCCATACGGTTCCGTACCCTTGCCTAGGAGCTGGCCTGGGATAACGACGCTCTGGTTTCCGTCTTCTGGGAGGGTCTGTCCGGCCGTATTAAAGATGAACTTGCCGGTCGGGACATTCCTACCACTCTCGATGACTTAATAACTCTTGCCACCCGGATTGACCTACGGTTCCAGGAGCGTGCCAGAGAGGTCACCCGTGAGAGGAGGTTACCACGTCTAGCTCCTACTTTTCAGAAACCCGTCACTCCTTCTGTCTCTAACCAGGTACACCCTCCTGAGCCTATGCAGGTCGACCAGACCAAGATGGTCAAGACCCGTCAGGACTTACGCCGTGCCAAGGGGACCTGCTTCTACTGTGGCAGTAAGGAGCACCGGATCCGTGCCTGCCCGGAGAGGTCGGGAAACGCCTGTGTCTAGGTTCGCTCAGAGAGGTCCACCTAGAAAAGAATAAATCCTCTCCATCCCTGCTGTTGTCAGTTTCAATCGTCTACGGGGAGAACCTTTATTTCGAACTAGCCCAACTGGACTCTGGAGCAGCCGGGAATCTTATTTCACAGTCCCTGGTAGAGAAATACCGCATCCCCACCAAACCTCTGGCTGTACCCTTGTCTGTTGCTGCCGTGGATGGGGGGCTCTTACCACGCCCCATCCAACTCATCACCGAATCCATTACTCTGCAGGTGGGAATGCTGCATTCTGAAAGTATCTCCTTCCATGTTCTGCCTGGACTCTCTCACGCCCTCTTGCTAGGCCTACCTTGGCTCCAGAAACATGCACCCGTTCTTGACTGGCAGACCGGAGAAGTCCTTCGCTGGGGACAGGGCTGTCATAAGACCTGTCTGGTTCCCGTTCATCCCGTCTGTCCTTCTCCTACCCCAGCTAATCTACCTGGACTTCCGATTCCTTATTGGTCTTATGCTGATGTCTTTAATAAAAAGGAGGCAGAGACACTACCCCCTCATAGACCATACGACTGCCCTATCGACCTGTTACCTGGTACTTCTCCTCCCCGTGGGCGTATTTATCCATTATCCGCTGCTGAGACCCGGTCGATGTCCGAATATATTGAGGAGAATCTGGCCAGGGGATTCATCCGGAAATGTACCTCCCCGGCGGGAGCAGGCTTCTTTTTCGTCAAAAAGAAGGACGGCTCTCTCCGTCCCTGTATAGACTATAGAGGCCTTAACCAGATCACGGTGAAGAATAAGTACCCCCTTCCGCTCATTCCGGAGTTATTTGATCGTCTGAGGGGGGCTAGAATCTTCACCAAACTGGACCTCCGTGGGGCGTACAACCTGGTTCGTATCCGTCAGGGGGATGAATGGAAGACGGCATTCAACACCCGGGACGGCCACTATGAATATCTGGTAATGCCCTTTGGCCTCTGTAACGCTCCTGCCGTCTTTCAAGAGTTGGTCAATGACATCTTCCGGGACCTTCTCTACTCCTGCGTAGTGGTGTACCTGGACGACATCTTGGTCTTCTCTCCGGATCTCCAGACTCACCGGAGGGATGTTCGTCAGGTCCTGCTCAGGCTCAGGCAGAACCATCTCTACGCTAAATATGAGAAGTGCCTCTTTGAGCAGACCTCGCTTCGGTTTCTGGGCTACATTATCTCTCAGACCGGCCTACAAATGGATCCTGAGAAACTGTCTGCCATCGAGAAATGGCCCCGACCAGAGGGGTTGAAGGCTATTCAACGGTTCCTGGGCTTCGCCAACTATTACCGCCTCTTCATCCCGCACTTCTCTTCCCGGACTGCCCCAATTTCCGCGCTCACCCGTAAGGGTACTAATCCCAAAGAGTGGCCGCCCGAAGCAGAGGAGGCCTTTCTTTCCCTAAAACAGGCCTTCTCTTCCGCCCCGGTGCTGCATCGCCCGGACGGCAACAAGCAGTTCTTCCTGGAAGTTGACGCCTCCTCCTCTGGAGCCGGAGCGGTACTTACTCAAAAATCATCTTCCGGGAGAATGGTAACTTGTGGCTTCTTCTCCAAACTCTTCTCCTCTTCTGAGCGCAACTATTCCATAGGAGACCGAGAGTTATTGGCCATCAAGCTGGCGTTGGAGGAGTGGCGTTACCTACTCGAGGGGGCTCTTCATCCGGTAATAATTTACACTGACCACAAGAACTTGGCTTACCTCCAGCATGCCCAGAGACTTAACCCGCGCCAAGCCCGGTGGTCCTTGTTTTTTGCTCGCTTTGATTTTGTTCTTCATTTTCGCCCGGCTGACAAAAACGTCAAAGCAGACGCCTTGTCCCGATCCTTTCTGGTGTCCGATCTCGAGGAAGAACCTAAACATATCATCGATCCCGCCAGAGTAATGCAGGTGGCTCCCGTGAGTCTAAATCGTCTCCCTCCCGGTAAGACGTTTGTTTCAGTACCTGATCGGGAGAAGATCCTACACTGGGGCCATTCGTCTAAACTAGCTGGCCACACCGGTCAGAAAAAGACCCTCCAGCTTATTGCCCGGCACTATTGGTGGCCTACCCTGCACAAGGACATAATAGACTTTGTTTCTGCCTGTGTGTCCTGCGCCCGCAACAAAGTCCCGAGACATCTGCCAGCCGGACGCCTCCTTCCGCTTCCTGTACCTGCTGCCCCCTGGCAGCATATAGCAATGGACTTTATAACTGATCTCCCCGTCTCTGCCGGTTGTACGGTCATTTGGGTGGTCGCTGACCGCTTTTCCAAGATGGCTCACTTTATTCCCCTGCCAGGCCTTCCGTCTGCACCCGAGCTGGCTAAAGACTTTATCCGCCACATCTTCCGTCTTCATGACCTGCCCCTCCACATCGTGTCGGATCGTGGGGTACAGTTCACCTCACGTTTCTGGAGAGCCACTTGTAAACTACTAGACGTCACCCTGGACTTCTCTTCCGCTTACCACCCACAGTCCAATGGTCAAGTGGAGCGGATCAATCAGAACCTGACCAGTTACCTCCGGCACTTCGTTAATGCCCACCATTCTGACTGGGTGGATCTCCTACCATGGGCCGAGTTCTCTTATAATAATCACGAGAGCGAATCCTCCTCCAAATCCCCGTTTTTTGTAGTCTTTGGTCAGCATCCTCGGATTCCTTTTCCTGTCTCCACCTCTGTGGACAACCCGGCTGCGGAATCTCTCGTTAGCAAATTTTCCTCCATATGGGAGAGTACCCGGTCCGCACTCCTTCTGTCATCCGAGCGTATGAAAAGACACGCTGACAAAAAACGCCTGGATCCTCCACAATTTCGTCCAGGAGATAAAGTCTGGCTCTCATCTAAATATGTTCGACTCAAGATACCTTCTTACAAGTTAGGGCCTCGGTTCATCGGTCCTCTGGAGGTCATCAGTCAGATCAACCCGGTGGCCTATAAATTGAAACTCCCGGCCAACTTACGGATCCCTAACTCCTTCCATGTATCTCTCCTCAAACCCGTGGTGCTTAACTCTTTTTCCAAGTCTACAGGTACGCCTCCTGCTCCGGTTTCTGCTGAGGACGAGTTTGAGGTAGAGAACATTCTTGCCACCAAAAGGGTAAGAGGAAAGACCTTTTTTCTGGTAGATTGGAAGGGGTTTGGTCCTGAGGAGAGAACGTGGGAGCCCCGGGAGAACATCCATGCCCCTCTCATCCTAGCTAAATTTCTATCTGGTCTAAAAAAGGGGGGGCCTAAAGGGGGGGGTACTGTAGTGCCGGCGTCCCTGCCCTCTGCTAGGCAGGGACGCTGTTCCCCTCACCGCTCTGCTCCGTGCCCGGCGTCCCTCTCCCGCTCTGCTGGCAGCGCGCGCTCCTTCCCGGCCACTGTGCTTAGGGCGCGCGCGCGCGCCCTCCCTCCCTCTTAAAGGGGCCGCGCGCGCCGTCCTAAGGAGTCCCCGGCCAATGGCCGGAGGACTTTACCATATATAAGGCACCTCCTCCAAAATGGAGGTGCCCGAGCAATGTTGTTGCACCGTTCTACTCTGCTTCAGCCCTCAGGTCCCGTTGCCAGTTACCTGCCAGTTACCTGCCAGATTCCTGCCAGCTTGCTGTCCTAATCCTGCCTGATTTCCTGTTACCCGCCTGCCTGCCTGAGGTCCGACGGTCTGCCTTACAACTCCGGTCAGTCTGTCTAAGGACCAACTTGCCCGCTCACCTGGGAGCGCACATCAGCTACCTGCCTGCTTGCCTGAGGTCCGACGGTCTGCCTTACAACTCCGGTCAGTCTGTCTATGGACCAGCTTGCCCGCTCACCTGGGAGCGCTTCTCCGCTACCTGCCTGCTTGCCTGCCCGGAGGCTCCGCTGTCACGTGCTGTGACCACCAGCTATTCCAGACTCTTGCCCGCTCACCTGGGAGCGCTTCTCCACTACCTGCCTGCTTGTCTGCCCGGGGGTTCCGCTGTCACGTGCTGGGACCACCAGCTATTCCAGAGACTCTTGCCCGCTCACCTGGGAGCGCTTCTCCGCTACCTGCCTGCTTGCCTACCTGGAGGCTCCGCCGTCACGTGCTGTGACCACCTGCTATTCCAGAGACTCTCGCTTGCTCACCTGGGAGCACACATCCTCCATCTGCCTTGCTAGCCTACCTGGAGGTTCAGCCATCACAGGTCGTACCTACCCTTTACCTAGAGACTGCCCCGGTCACTTGCCGTGACCTCCAGCCCGTTCTTCCAGAGACTGCCCCGGTCACTTGCCGTGACCTCCAGCCCGTTCTTCCAGAGACTGCCCTGATCACTTGCCGTGACCTCCTGCCCGTACACCCAGAGACTGTCCCGGTCACCTGCTGTGACTGCCTGCCTGGTCGCCACCCGCTCCCTTACAAGGACCGCTCCCTTGTATAGTAGCCCAGAGGTTCCGCCTCCCAGACCCGTTACACAATGCACCACATAGTCCTCCATATAGTATAATGCACCACATAGTCCTCCATACAGTATAATCCACTCCCCAGAGTCATCCATATAGCATAATGCACTCCCCATAGTCCTCATTATAGTATAATGGACCACATACTCATCCATATAGCATATTGCACTCCTCATAGTCCTTCATATAAAATAATGCATCCCATAGTCCTCCAAATAGTATAATACACTCCCCATACTGCTACATATAGTTTAATGCACTCCCCATAGTCCTCCATAAAGTATAATGAACTCCCCATGGTCCTCCATATAATATAATGCATCCCATAGTCCTCCATATAGTATAATGCACTCCCCATAGTCCTCCATATAATATTATGCTTCCCATAGTCCTCCATACAGTATAATGCACTCCCCATGGTCCTCCATATATTATAATGAACTCCCCATGGTCCTCCATATAATATAATGCATCCCATAGTCCTCCATATAGAATAATGCACTCCCCATAGTCCTCCATATATCATAATGCATCCCATAGTCCTCCATATAGTATAATGTACTCCCCATAGTCCTCTATACAGTATAATACATCCCGTAGTCCTCCATATAGTATAGTGCACTTCATATAGTCCTCCATATAGTATAATGCACTCCTCATAGTGCTCCATACAGTATAATGCACTCTCCATAGTCCTCCATATAGTATAATGCATCCCATAGTCCTTCATATAGTATAATGCACTCCTCATAGTCCTCCATACAGTATAATGCACTCCCAATAATCCTCCATATAGTATAATGCATCCCATAGTCCTCTATATAGTACAATGCATTCCATAGTCCTCCATATAGTATAATACACTCCCCATAGTCCTCCATATAGTATAATGCACTCCCCATAGTGTTTCATATTGTATAATGCACTCCCCATAGTCTTTCATATAATATAATGCATCATATAGTCCTCTATATAGTATAATGGACTCCCCATAGTCCTCCATACAGTATAATGCACTCCTCATTGTCCTCCATATAGTATAATGTGCCACATAGCCCTCCATATAATATAATGTACTCCCCATAGTCCTCCATACAGAATAATGCATTCCCCATAGTCCTCCATATAGTATAATGCACTCCCCATAGTCCTGCATATAGTATAATGCACTCTCCATAGTCCTCCATATAGTATAATGCTCTCGCCATAGTCCTCCATATAGTATAATGCACCCCCATAGTCCTCCATATAGTAAAATACACTCCCCATAGTGCTCCATTTAACATAATGCATCCCATAGTCCTCCATATAGTATGATGCACTCCCCATAGTCCTCCATATAACATAATGCATCCCATAGTCCTCCATATAGTATAATGTACTCCCCATAGTCCTCTATACAGTATAATACATACCGTAGTCCTCCATATAGTATAGTGCACTTCATATAGTCCTCCATATAGTATAATGCACTCCTCATAGTCCTCCATACAGTATAATTCAATCCCCATAGTCCTCCATATAGTACAATGCATCCCATAGTCCTTCATATAGTATAATGCACTCCTCATAGTCCTCCATGCAGTATAATGCACTCCCAATAATCCTCCATATAGTATAATGCATCCCATAGTCCTCTATATAGTACAATGCATCCCATAGTCCTCCATATAGTATAATACACTCCCCATAGTCCTCCATATAGTATAATGCACTCCCCATAGTGTTTCATATTGTATAATGCACTCCCCATAGTCCTTCATATAATATAATGCATCATATAGTCCTCTATATAGTATAATGCACTCCCCATAGTCCTCCATGCAGTATAATGCACTCTCCCTTGTCCTCCATATAGTATAATGTGCCCCATAGCCCTCCATATAATATAATGTACTCCCCATAGTCCTCCATACAGAATAATGCATTCCCCTTAGTCCTCCATGTAGTATAATGTACTCCCCATAGTCCTCCATATAGTATAATGCACTCTCCATAGTCCTCCATATAGTATAATGCTCTCGTCATAGTCCTCCATATAGTGTAATGCACCCCCATAGTCCTCCATATAGTAAAATGCACTCCTTATAGTGCTCCATATAACATAATGCATCCCATAGTCCTCCATATGGTATAATGCACTCCCCATAGTCCTCCATATAGTATAATGCACTCCCCATAGTACTCCATATAGTATAATGCACCACATATTCCTCCATACAGTATAATGCACTCCCCATAATCCTCCATATAATAGAATGCATCACATATTCCTTCATATGGTATAATGCATCCCATAGTCCTCCGTATAGTTTAATAGACTCCCCACAGTCCTCTATATAGTATAATGCACTCCCCATAGTCCTCCATATAGTATAATGCACTCCCCATAGTCTTCCATATAGCATACTGCACTCCCCATAGTCCTCCATATAGTATAATACACTCCCCATAGTCCTCCATATAGTATAATGCACCACATAGACCTTCATATAGTATAATACATGACATAGTCCTCCAAACAGTATAATGCACTCCTCATAGTCCTCCATATAGTATAATGCACCACATTGTCCTCCATACAGTATAATTCACTCTCCATAGTCCTCTATATAGCATAATGCACTCCCCATAGTCCTCCATATAGTATAATGTACCACATAGTCCTCCATATAGTATAATGCACTCCTCATAGTCCTTCATATAAAATAATGCATCCCGTAGTCCTACATATAGTATAATGCACTCCCCATAGTCCTTCATACAGTATAATGAACTTCCCATGGTCCTCCATATAATATAATGCATCCCATAGTCCTACATAAAGTATAATGCACTCCCCATAGTCCTCAATATAATATAATGCATCCCATAGTCCTCCATATAGTATAATGCACTCCCCATAGTCCTCCATATATTATAATGAACTTCCCATGATCCTCCATATAATATAATGCATCCCATAGTCCTCCATATAGTATAATGCACTCCCCATAGTCCTCCATATAACATAATGCATCCCATAGTCCTCCATATAGTATAATGTACTCCCCATAATCCTCTATATAGTTTAATGCATCCCATAGTCCTCCATATAGTATAATGCACTCCCCATAGTCGTCCATATAGTATAATGCATCCCATAGTCCTTCATATAGTATAACGCATCCCATAGTCCTTCATATAGCATAACGCACTCCTCATAGTCCTCCATACAGTTTAATGCACTCCTCATAGTCCTCCATATAGTATAATGCATCCCATAGTCCTCTATACAGTACAATGCACCCCATAGTCCTCCATATAGTGTAATACACTCCCCATAGTCCTCTATATAGTACAATGCACTCCCCATAGTGCTCCATATGGTATAATGCACTCCCCATAGTCCTCCATACAGTATGATGCACTCACCACAGTACTCCATATAGTATAATGTGCCCAATAGCCGTTCATATAATATAATGCACTCCCAATACTCCTCCATACAGTACAATGCACTCCCCATAGTCCTCCATATAGTATAATGTACTCCCCGTAGTCCTCCATATAGTATAATGCACTCTCCATAGTCCTCCATATAGTATAATGCTCTCGCCATAGTCCTCCATATAGTATAATGGACCCCCATAGTCCTCCATATAGTATAATTCACTCCCCATAGTCCTCTATATAGTATAATGCACTCCCCATAGTCCACCATATAGTATAATGCACTCCCCATAGTCCACAATATGGTGTAATAAACTCCCCATATTCCTCCATATAGTATAATGCACCCCCATATTCCTCCATATAGAATAATGCACTCCCCATAGTCCTCCATAAAACATAATGCATCCCATAGTCCTCCATATAGTATAATGCACTCCCTATAGTCCTCCATATAGTATAATGAATCCTATAGTCCTCCATATAGTATATGCTCTCTCCATACTCCTCCATATAGTATAATGCACTCCCCATAGTCCTCCATAAAACATAATGCATCCCATAGTCCTCCATATAGTATAAGGCACTCCCTATAGTCCTCCATATAGTATAATAAATCCCATAGTCCTCCATATAGTATATGCTCTCCCCATACTCCTCCATATAGAATAATGCACTCCCCATAGTCCTCCATAAAACATAATGCATCCCATAGTCCTCCATATAGTATAATGCACTCCCTATAGTCCTCCATATAGTATAATGAATACCATAGTCCTCCATATAGTATATGTTCTCCCCATACTCCTCCATATAGTATAATGCACTCCCCATAGTCCTCCATATAGTTTAATGCATCCCATAGTCCTCCATGTTGTATAATGCATCCCACAGTCCTTCATATAGTATAATGCACTCTCAATAATCCTCCATACAGTATAATGAACTCCCCATAGTCCTCCATATAATATTATCCATTCCATAGTCTTCCATATAGTATAATGCATCCCATAGTCCTCCATATAGCATAATGCAATCCCCATAGTTTTCCATATAGTATAATGCATCCCATAGTCCTCCATGTAGCATAATGCACTCCCCATAGTCCTCCATATAATATAATGCATTCCTTAGTCATCCATATAGTAGAATGCATCCCATAGTCCTCCATATGGTATAATGCATACCATAGTCCTCTGTATAGTAAAATGCACTCCCCATAGTCTTCCATATAGTATACTGCAGTCCGCATAGTCCTTCATATAGTATAATACACTCCCAATGGTCCTCCATATAATATAATGCATCCCATAGTCCTCCTTATAGTATAATGCACTCCCCATAGTCCTCCATATAGCATAATGTGCCCCATAGTCCATCTTAGAGTACAATTCACTCCCCATAGTCCTCCGTATAGTATAATGTGCCTCATAGTCCACCATACAGTATAATGCACTCCCCATAATCCTCCATACAGTATACTGCACTCCGCATTATACTCCATACAGTATAATGCACTCCCGATAGTTCTCCATATAGAATAATGCACTCCCCATAGTCCTCCATATAGTATAATGCACTCCCCATAGTCCAACATTTTGAATAATGCACCCCCATAGTTCTCCTTGTAGTATAATGCATCCAATAGTCCTCAATATGGTATAATGCACTCCCCAAAGTCCTTCATGTAGTATAATGCACTCTCCATAGTCCTCCATATAGAATAATGCACTCCCCATAGTCCTCCACATAGTATAATGCACTCTTCATAGTCCTCCATATTGTATAATGCACCCCTATAGTCCTCCATATAGTATAATGCACTCTCCATTGTCCTCCATATCGTATAATGCACTCTCCATAGTCCTCCATATAGTATAATGCACTTTCCCATAGTCATTCATATAGAATAATGCACTCCCCATAGTCCAAAAAATAGTATAATGCACTCTCCATAGTCCTCCATATAGTATAATGCACAACCCATAGTCCTCCATATAGAATAATGCACCCCATAGTCCTCCATATAGTATAATATACTCCCCATAGTCCTCCATATAGTATAATGCACTCCCCATAGTCCTCCATATAGTATAAATCACTCCCCATATTCATCCATATAGTATAATGCACTCCCTATAGTCCTCCATATAGAATAATGCACTCCCCATAGTCCTCCATATAGTATAATGCACTCCCCATAGTCCTCCATATTGTAAAATGCACCCCCATAGTCCTCATTTAGTATAATGCATCCCATAGTCCTCTATATTGTATAATGCAGCCCCATAGTCCTTCATATGGTATAATTCATCCCATAGTCCTCCTTATGGTATAATGCACTCCCCATAGTTCTTCATATAGTATAATGCACTCCCCATAGTCCTCCATATAGTATAGTGCACTCTCCGTAGTCCTCCATATAGTATAATACACTTCCCATAGTCCTCCATATAGTATAATACACAGCCCATAGTCCTTCATTTAGTACAATGCACCCCATAGTCCTCCATATAGTATATTGCACTCCCCATAGTCCTCCATATAGAATAATGCATTTCCCATAGTCCTCCATGTAGTATAATGCACTCCCCATAGTCATCCATATTGTATAATGCACCCCCATAGTCCTCCATATAGTATAATGCATCCCATAGTCCTCCATATGGTTTAATGCATCCCATAGTCCTTCATATGTTATAATGAACTTCCCATAGTCCTCCATATAGTATAATGCACTCCCCATAGTCCTCCATATAGTATAATGCACTCTCCATAGTCCTCCATATAGTATAATGCACTTCGCCATAGTCCTCCATAAAGAATAATGAACTCCCCATAGACTTCCATATAATATAATGCACTCTCCATAGTCCTCCATAAAGTTAAATGCACAGCCCATAGTCCTCCATATAGCATAATACACTCCCCATAGTCCTCTATATAGTATAATGCGCTCCCCATAGTCCTCCATATAGTATAATGCACTTCCCCATAGTCCTCCATATAGTATAATACACTCTCCATAGTCCTCCTTATAGTATAATGCACAGCCCATAGTCCTACATATAGTATAATGCACTTCCCCATAGTCCTCCATATAGTATAATGCACCCCATAGTCCTCCATATAGTATAATACATCTCATAGTCCTTCATATGGTATAATGCACTCCCCATAGTACTCCATATAGTATGATGCACTCCCCATAGTCCTCCATATAGTATAATGCACTCTCCATAGTCCACTACATAGTATAATGCACCCCATAGTCCTCCATATAGAATAATGCACTCCCCATAGTCCCAAATATAGTACAATGCACTCTCCATAGTCCTCCATATAGTATAATGTACAACTCATAGTCCTCCATATAGTATAATGCACAACCCATAGTTCTCCATATAGAATAATGCACCCCATAGTCCACCTTATAGTATAATGCCCTCCCCATAGTCCTCCATATAGTATTATGCACTCTCCATAATCCTCTATATAGTATAATGCATTCTCCAAAGTCCTCCATATAGTATAATGCACTCTCCATAGTCCTCCATATAGTATAATGCACTCCCCACAGTCCTCTATATTGTATAATGCACCCCCATACTCCTTCATATAGTATAATGCATCCCATAGTCCTCCATATGGTATAATGCACTGCCCATAGTTCTCCATATAGTATAATGCACTCCCCATAGTCCTCCATATAGTATAGTGCACTCTCCATAGTCCTCCATATAGCATAATACACTTCCCACAGTCCTCCATATAGAATAATGCACTCCCCATAGTCCTCCATATAGTATAATACAGTCTCCATAGTCCTCCATATAGTATACTACACAGCCCATAGTCCTTCATATAGTATAATGCACTTCCCCATAGTTCTCCATATAGAATAATGCACCCCATAGTCCTCCATATAGTATAATGCACTCACCATAGTCCTCCATGTAGTATAATGCACTCTCCATAGTCCTCCATATATTATATTGCACTCCCTATAGTCCTTCATTTAGAATAATGCACTCCCCATAGTCCTCCATATAGTATGATGCACTCCCCCTAGTCCTCCGTATGGTATAATGCACCCCCATAGTCCTCCATATAGTATAATGCATCCATAGTCCTCCATATGGTATAATGCATCCCATAGTCCTCCGTATAGTATAATGCATCCCATAGTCCTCCATATGGTATAATGCACTTCCCCATAGTCCTCCTGATAGAATAATGCACCCCATAGTCCTCCATATGGTATAATGCACTTCCCCATAGTCCTCCAGATAGAATAATGCACCCCATAGTCCTCTATATAGTATAATGCACTCCCTATAGTCCTCCATATAGTATAATGCACTTCCCCATGGTCCTCCATATAGAATAATGCACTCCCCATAGTCCTCCATATAGTATAATGCACTCTCCATAGTCCTCCATATAGTATAATGCACAGCCCATAGTCCTGCATATAGTATAGCACACTTCCCCATAGTCCTCCATATAGAATAATGCACCCCATAGTCCTCCATATAGTATAATACACTCCCCATAGTCCTCCATATAGTATAATGCAATCCCCATAGTCCTCCATATAGTATAAAGCACTTCCCCATAGTCCTCCATATAGAATAATGTACTCCCCATAGACCTCCATATAGTATAATGCACTTCCCCATAGTCCTCCATAAAGAATAATGCACTCCCCATAGTCCTCCATATAGTAAAATGCACTTCCCCATAGACCTCCATGTAGAAAAATGCACTCCCCATAATCCTCCATATAGTATAATGCACAGCCCATAGTCCTCCATATAGTATAATGAACAGCCCACAGTCCTCCTTATAGTATAATGCACTTCCCCATAGTCCTCCATATAGAATAATGCACTCCCCATAGTCCTCCATATAGTATAATGCACAGCCCATAGTCCTCCATATAGTATAATGCACTCCTCATAGTCCTCCATATAGTATAATGTACTCTCCATAGTCCTCCATATAGTATAATGGACTCTCTATAGTCCTCCATGTAGTATAATGCACCCCATAGTCCTCCATATAGTATAATGCTCTTCCCCATAGTCCTTCATATAGAATAATGGACTCCATAGTCCTCCATATAGTATAATACACTCCCCTTAGTCCTCCGTATAGTATAATGCACTCCCCATAGTCCTCCATATTGTATAATGCACTCCCCATAGTCCTCCATATAGTATAGTGCACTCTCCATAGTCCTCCATATAGTATAATGCACTCTCTATAGTCCTCCATATAGTATAATGCACTCCCATAGTCCTCCATATTGTATAATGCACTCCCCATTGTCCTCCATATAGTATACTGCACCTCCATATAATATGATGCACCCCCATAGTCCTCCGTATTCGTATAAATCACAGCCCATATCCTTCATATAATATAATGCACAGCCCATAGTCCTCCATCTTAGTATAATACAAAGCCCATATCCTCCATATAGTATAATGCACTCCCCATAGTCACCTGTGTAGAAGTATGGTCACCATGTACTCACTGGTTTAGAAAGAAAAAAATAAATACTCCCCTGCCCTGCGCTCCCCCTCCGAGCGGCATCCTCTTCTGAAGCCGGCAGCTGACTTCAGAGTACAAGTGACGGGAGCGCATGGCGTCAGCGTCTGGCCTCTGATTGGCTGGCAGCATGTATCGCTGTGCATGGACCCGAAGGGTCTGTGCGCTGCAATACACTTCAGCTGAATGTGTGTCCTTTTGACACATGACAGCACATACTCCTACATGTGACGCTATTCGTATGGCATTATACACACTACTGCTATCATAGCATGAGGACTGTCTGGCATTTGCCTTGTGACAGAGCCTTTTTCCCACCTGGGATCTATTATGCCTAACATCTTATTACCACTCATTTGAGATGGGATTTTTTTTGTATCAGTGATTGTCACCATACATGACTGATACACTCATGTGGTTTCATGTGTTATATATTTATTCAGTTGCTTCTGTTGTATTGACATCTGAACTTTGCCAGTGTGGTTACACTTTTTTGTGTTTTTCACCAGCAACCATGTATACTTTTCATGATACTCTATTATTTTTTTTAAGTGTTTAATAAAGTTAATACATATTTTATGCGCATTATATTTGTTGTTGCTATTACTTATGGGGTATTTAGCTCCTGTTTTTCTCTACTGTTGTCCTAATTGGGGAAGGGAGGACATAATCGCTGGAGTTCTGGGGGAAGAACGTTGACCCATTCTTGTCTGATGTCGGATTCTCACTGCTCCTCCTTTGTCGGATTTTTTGTTTCATGATGCTCACAATATTTTCTATTGGTGAAAGGTCTGGACTGCAGGTGGCCGGTTCATCACCAGGACTCTTTTTCTGCAGAGCCGTGGTGTGTGATGGATGCAGGATGTGGTTTACCATTGTCCTGTCAACATATACAAGGTCTTCCCTGAAATAGACGTTGTCTGGATGGAGCAGATGTTGTTATAACATCTCTACACGTAAGGCTCAGCATTGATGGTGCATTTCATGTGAGTGCTGTCCCTATAATAGGCATTAATGCAGCCAGATACTATCAGAGATAAAGAACTGTGTGCCAATAACAAGCTGGATGGTCCCTCTCCTCCATAACAAGGTGGATTGACCCTCTCCTACATGATAAGGTGTATGGTTCCTCTCCTCCATATCAAGCTGGATGGTTCCTCTCCTCCATATCAAGCTGGATGTTTCCTCTCCTCCATATCAAGCTCGATGGTTCCTCTACTCCATAACAATCTTTATGGTCTCTCTCCTCCATAACAAGCTTTATGGTCTCTCTCGTCCACAGCAAGCTGGATGGTTCATGTCCTCCATAACAAGCTGGATGGTTCCTCTCTTCAATAACAAGATGGATGTTTTTTCTCCTCGATAACAAGCTGGATGGTCCCTCTCCTTGATAAAGGTCCCTCCCGTTAATAAAAAGCTGGATGGTCCCTCTCCTCCATAGCAAGCTGCAAATGCCCTCTCCTCCATAACAAGCTGGATGGTCCCTCTCCTCCATAACAAGCTGGATGGTCCCTCTCCATGATAACAAGCTGGCTGGTCCCTCTTCTCCATAACAAGCTGGATGATCCTTTAACTCCATAACAAGCTGGATGTTTACTCTCCTCCGTAACAAGCTGGATGGTCCCTCTCCTTGATAAAGGTCCCTCCCCTTGATAAAAAGCTGGATGGTCCCTCTCCTCCATAACAAGCTGCAAATGCCCTCTCCTCCATAACAAGCTGGATGGTCCCTCTCCTCCATAACAAGCTGGATGGTCCCTCTCCATGATAACAAGCTGGATGGTCCCTCTTCTCCATAACAAGCTGGATGATCTTTTAACTCCATAACAAGCTGGATGTTTACTCTCCTCCGTAACAAGCTGGATGGTCCCTCTCCTTGATAAAGGTCCCTCCCCTTGATAAAAAGCTGGATGGTCCCTCTCCTCCATAACAAGCTGGATGGTCCCTCTCCTCCATAGCAAGCTGGATAGTCCCTCTCCATGATAACAAGCTGGATGGTCCTTCTTCTCCATAACAAGCTGGATGATCCTTTAACTCCATAACAAGCTGGATGTTTACTCTCCTCCGTAACAAGCTGGATGGTCCCTCTCCTTGATAACAAGCTGGATGGTCCGTCTCCTCCATAACAAGCTGAATGGTCCCTCTCACTCTGAGGGCACAGCGTCTGTGGTTTCCATAACGAATTTCACATTTTGATTTTTCTGACCACAGAACAGTTTTCTATTTCGCCTGAGTCCATTATAAATGAGTGCAGAGAAGACTACAGCGTTTCTGGAATGTGCTGATATTCTGCTTTTTCTTTGCATGATAGAGCTGTCATTTACATTTGTGGAACGCATGGTGAACTGTGATCACAGACAATGATTTCTGGAAATTTTTTTGAGCCCATGCAGTGACTTGGATGACTGAATCATGTCTTGATATCATGCAGAGCCTTCTCAGGGTCCGTACATCATGAGCATTCAATATTGACCATCAGCCCCATTCTTTGTGCACATGGATTTTTCCAGAATTTTTTGATGATTTTATGGCCTGTAGATGGAAGATATTCAAAGTCTTTGTAATTTCATATTGAGGAAAAATTTCCTGAAATTATTCTACAATTATTAGACGCAGTTGTTCACAGATCGGTGACCTCTGACCATCTTTGCTTCTGGGAGGCTCTGCCTCTCTAACATGCTTTTTTTATACACAGTCATGTGATTTAGTTAGAAATTGACCCTCCATTTGTTTTTCATTACTTATACTTACTTTTACAGCCTTTTATTAACCATAATAAATACATTGATCTGACATAGATAGATAACATAGAAAATGAGATACATAAAGATGAAAACTAGAAATTAGGATGATCTGGATAGATAGAGAAAAATATGTGAAAACAAATAATAGCCGCACCGTGGAATATTGGGTGCGATCCCCTCGAAACCGTAGTGAGGTCCACTGTATAAAATATAAAAAAGGCAGGTGTTAGAATCTATATTGTTTTACTATCGGCCATCTTGTTGTGGTTTGCTGGCTTCTAGTCTTTTCCTCTGGTGCTGGGTGTCTTGGTCACGTGATCTCTTCACTCTTTATTACTCAGCACCTGTCTCCCATTCCCCGCTAGACATCAGTGTTGTTACGCTTGTGCTCTGGCTAAGTTTCCTTGCTAAGTTCTCTGTGCTTTGGACAATTGATATGCTGGGACTTCTTGTTCCACCAGTTTTGTTCCCTTTAATCTTCGTTTCTGCAACTAACTTTTCTATTAGGAGGTCTCCTGTTTTTTCTCCTAGTCCTTAGATCTGTTAGGGACCCCTTTTCCCCTTCCTTCAGGTCTTTGTTTGAGTTCAGTGCAGGAGTTTCGGTGGGGCTATTCACAAGGAATAGAGCACCCACCCCAGCGTAGAGTTTAGCTGAGTCTCAGTGCAGGGACAGCTTTTCCCTCCTATTCTTTAGTTCTAAGCTGCAGAACATAACAGCAGTCAGCGCTCTGATAAAAGCTTGTGAATTTTCTGCATAGGAAAGCTAACAGTGTTTTTCATAGATAGCACTCTTACCTGTAATACGACCTGCAGGTTCAAAACCAAACAGGTTGATAGCGTTATCTGACATGACAACTTCCCTTTAAGTGCTCTGGGTGCGGCAGGCACTTTACGAGCCTCCGCCTCCTTGGGGTAAAAATTTCTTATCCCAAATATATATTATAAAATGTAATTGATTCTGTTGTCTATGTCTAAATGAGCGGTGCACATATTACATGTCTGTATACCTCCCACCTGTCTGTCCATACATTATATACAGCCCCCTGCACCACCATCTGCCAGTCCTCGCAGCACATGCCTGAATTATAGGCTTCTCCAGCGCAATGACATCACTCCATCGCACCGCCTGCAGCTACAGACTGCGGCACAAGGACAGCACCACTCGTTGTGGGAGAAGGGAGTTTTCATTTATTTTTATTTTATTGCCAGGGCACTGGATGGGAGGATGTAAAGGGGGGATTACAATTGTATGGAGGCACTAGTAATATATAGAATTACAGAGGAGCACTATGCCTGGTATATGGACATACTGCATATAGGCACAGAAGAGGCACTATCACTATATGGAGGAATAGAAGGGGCACTATCACTATATGGAAGCACAGAGGGGGCACTATCACTATATGGAAAAACAGAGGGGGGCACTATTACTATATGGAGGAATAGAAGTGGCACTATCACTATATGGAGACACAGAGGGGGCACTATTACTTTATGGAGGCATAGAGGGGGCATTATTTCTATATGGAGACATGGAGGGGGCACTATTACTATATGGAGACACAGAGAAGGCACTATTACTATATGGAGACACAGAGGGGGCATTATTGCTATATGGAGGCACGGAGGGGGCACTATTACTATACGAGGACACAGAGGGGGCATTATTACTATATGGAGACACAGAGGAGGCACTATTACTATATGGAGGCACGGAGGGGGCATTATTACTATATGGAAGCACAGAGGGGGCATTATTTCTATATGGAGACACGGAGGTGGCACTGTTACTATATGGAGACACAGATTGGGCACTATTACTATATGGAGGCACAGAGGGGGCATTATTTCTATATGGAGACACGGAGGGGGCACTATTACTATATGGAGACACAGAGGAGGCACTATTACTATATGGAAACACAGAGGAGGCACTATTACTATATGGAGACACAGAGGAGGCACTATTTCTATATGGAAGCATGGAGGGGGCACTATTACTATATGGGGACACAGAGGGGGTATCATTACTATATGGAGACACAGAGGAGGCACTATTACTATATGGAGGCACGGAGGGGGCATTATTACTATATGGAGGCACAGAGGGGGCATTATTTCTATATGGAGACACGGAGGGGGCACTATTACTATATGGAGACACAGAGGGGGCACTATTACTATATGGAGGCACAGAGGGGGCATTATTTCTATATGGAGACACGGAGGGGGCACTATTACTATATGGAAACACAGAGGAGGCACTATTACTATATGGAGACACAGAGGAGGCACTATTACTATATGGAGGCACAGAGGGGTGCATTATTACTATATAGAGGCACAGAGTGGGAACTATTCCTTAATGTGCCTAGAAAGATTAATATTTCTATATAGTAGCACAATGGGGGCATTTTTACCATGTGGAAGCTCAGACGTGAGACTTTTAGTATATGGAGGCAGAGAGCTGGTTATAGCATTATGCAGTTTGTGTAGAGGTGGGAAAAAGTGGGAAAAGTGCCGGTTAAATAATAATCCAAAGACGTCTGTGCATTAAGTTCTGCAGAGACACATCGTGGATGGAAGAAGTTATCACGGTGATCTGGGCTAAATAGAGGAGAGAAGGGAAAGTGAATGACTATGATCAGCAAGAACATGTCACCGATAAGACTCTGGATTTATCTGTACTGTATATACTTATACCATTCAGAGGCTTCAGATCTACCATAGCTCTTCAGCCTCATTTGCATACCAATTTAAAAGCTGATTTCTCAGTAATGGAGGAACAGTCCGTGAAAGAGCTACATGTGCATATAAGTAGTGTGGAGGGTGCAGGGGTGGATTAAGAGTAGCAAGGGCCCCGGGCAGTTTAGAAGGCGCCCCCCCCCCCCCCCCCCCACACACACACACACACACACACACACACACGCACACCTGATGTATCACATGTCACATGATCACCTGTGATAGATCATGTGATAGTTCACGTGAAATTAATTTGGCACAATATTAATATATTAATTATAATAATAATTTATAATATTTTTTTTTAGGCTGTGTGCCCACTATGGGTTTTTTAAGCGTTTCCGCTTGGTATCATTGTGGAAAAATCCGCAGCACTACCAATTATTTTGCGGAAGAGCTGCGTTTTCGCCGCCATTGACTTGCATTGGAACGCATGGTATCCGCATCACTGCATCTGTACATGCGGATTCCATGCGTTTCAATGTGCGGATGGTACCCGGGTTTGGAGAACAGAAGACTCTCCTCCGGACCCGAGTACCATGGAACCTGTAAAAAAAAGAATAAAATAAAAAATAAATATTATACTTACCTTCTGATGGCCCCAAGTGTCTTTATCCGATGCGTCCTGGCTCGCCGGCAGCTCGCGGTAGACTAAAGGACCTGTGGTGACGTCATTTAGTCATGTGACGGGTCACGCGACCGCTGACGTCGGCAGGCCATCAGAAGGTAAGTATATTTATTTTTTACCATTCTTTCGGTCACACTATATAAATCCTTGCCGGTTGCATGTATTTATATAGTGTGACCAAGTTGTCAAGTACTTTTCCAAGTGATGCTAAAATCGCTTGGAAAACGCTTTACAACCCGCATGCGAAAATGCATGTGAAGAACGCATCACATCCGCTTGTCCCTGGCAGGAAAAACGCACGTACAATCCGCATGTACAATCCGCATGTACAATCCGCATGCGTTTTTTCTGCCAGGGAGATGCAGAAACGCTCAAAAAAAATCTGGAGCATTTCTGCATCGTGGGCACACAGCCTAACATTGGATGACTTAATATTGAGCACACGTAGCCATCTATACTCAGCAGGAGGCCGCACGTAGCCATCTATACTCAGCAGGAGGCCGCACGTAGCCATCTATACACAGCAGGGGGCTGCACGGCGCCATCTATACACAACAGGAGGCTGCACGTAGTCATCTATACACAGCAGGAGGCCGCACGTAGCCATCTATACACAGAAGGGGGCTGCACGGCGCCATCTATACACAGCAGGAGGCTGCACGTAGCCATTAATACACAGCAGGAGGCCGCACGTAGCCATCTATACACAGCAGGAGGCTGCACATAGCCATCTATACACAGCAGGAGGCCGCACGTAGCCATCTATATACAGCAGGAGGCCGCACGTAGCCATCTATACACAGCAGGAGGCCGGATGTAGCCATCTATACACAGCAGGAGGCAGCACGTAGTCATCTATACACAGCAGGAGGCCGCACGTAGCCATCTATACACAGCAGGGGGCCACACATAGCCATCTATACACAGCGGGAGGAAGCACGTAGCCATCTATACACAGCGGGAGGAAGCACGCAGCCATCTATACACAGCGGGAGGCCGCACGTAGCCATCTATACACAGCAGGGGGCTGCACGGCGCAATCTATACACAGCAGGAGGCTGCACGTAGCCATCTATACACAGCAGGAGGCCGCACGTAGCCATCTATACACAGCAGGAGGCTGCACGTAGCCATCTATACACAGCAGGAGGCCGCACGTAGCCATCTATATACAGCAGGAGGCCGCACGTAGCCATCTATACACAGCAGGAGGCCGGACGTAGCCATATACACAGCAGGAGGCCGCATGGCGCCATCTATACACAGCAGGAGGCCGCACGATGCCATCTATACACAGCAGGAGGCCGCACATAGCCATCTATACACAGCAGGGGGCCACACATAGCCATCTATACACAGCAGGAGGCCTCACGGCGCCATCTATACACAGCAGGAGGCCACACGCACGGCGCCATCTATACACAGCAGGAGGCCGCACGGCGCCATCTATACACAGCAGGAGACTGCACGTAGCCATCTATACACAGCAGGAGGCCGCACGTAGCCATCTATACACAGCAGGAGGCCGCACGTAGCCATCTAACCTACCTTTCCTTTACCTGACTTTTACTAACCTACCTATATCTGACTTTTACTATCCTACCTATACCTGACTTTGCAATTTCTTTTAGGTGGTGCCACCATAACTCCCACACATGTCACCTGCACCTTAAAAACATATCCAGAATTCAACCTTTTCGCACCTTTGATACTGTAAAAACTCTTACTGTGTCTCTGATTAATTACTGCAGCTATCTTCTAATCAATTTCCCTCTAAACAAACTCTCTTCTCCAATCCTTTCTGAATGTAGCAGCCAGAGTCGTATTTCTATAAAGGGCAGCACGGTGGCTCAGTGGTTAGCTCTGCAGCCTTGCAGCACTGGGGTTCTGGGTTCAAATCCCACCAAGGACAACATCTGCAAGTAGTTTGTATGTTCTCCCTGTGTTTGCATGGGTTTCCTCTGGGTTCTCTGGTTTTCTCCCACACTCCAAAGACATACTGATAGGGTATGTAGATTGTGAGCCCCAATGGGGACAGTGCCCATAATGTCTATAAATTGTCTGAATTGTAAAGCGCTGTGGAATATGTTGGCGCTATATAAATAAAAAGATTATTATTAGTGTTGAGCGAGTATGTTCTATTAACCCTTTCGGCGAGTATGCTCGGGCCGAGCTCCGTGTATTTATAGCTGCTCGGTGATATGGTTGAATCGCTCCCGTGTGCATGATTTGCGACTGTTTTGACAGTTTTATTACATGGAAGTAATGTCTATTTCTTACACATTCCTCACAAGTAATAAAGCTGTCAAACAGTTGCAAATCATGCACCCGGGAGCGATTCAACCATATCACTGAGCAGCTGTAAATACTTGGAGCTCGGCCCGAGCATACTCGGACAGAACATACTCGCTCAACCCTAATTATTATTATTAAGCCGCTTCACCGAAGCCTCTACCCTTTGCGAGTCATTGCACTGGTTAGGTTAAACAATCACTACAGAATACAATACAAACTCATCTCTTTCACCCACCAAGCTCTCCACAGTTCTGCACCGGCCTATATCTCTTCCCTCATTTCTGTGTATCACCCCTCCCATGCCCTCCGTTCTGCAACTGATCTAAGACTGACATTCTCCTTAATCAGAACCTTACACCTCTGTCTACAAGACTTCTCTCGTGCCGTGCCAGTTTTCTGTAATGCCCAAGTCGGCTTGTGTGCCAGACTGCCAACAGCCAAGACTTCCCTGTTCTCATCAAGAGGACTTTTGTCCATGTTCTCTTCCTCCTCCTCATTATCACCCAATCCGCGTCGGGATGAGATGAGGCTGGGCTGAGTAGCATAACCCTGTATAGCTCCTTGCTCCACCTGCAATGCCTCCTCTTTAATTGTGAGCAGCGATTGTTCCAGTACACAGAGAAGCGGGATGATGATGCTAATTATGGCGCCATCGCCGCTCACCATCTTGGTGGAGTCCTCAAAGTTTTGGAGGACGGCACAGATGTCAGACATTCATGCCCACTCATCAGCTCTTATGTGCGGAGGCTGACCTGAATGCCGACGGGCGTATTGAAGCTGGTACTCAACTGCTCTCTGCTGCTCAAAATCATTCCAAACATCTGCAACTTTGATTTCCAATCCGTGGTCACATCGCACACTAGTCGGTGATCTGAAAGCTGCTGAAGCCCTGCCAGAGCGGTGAAAGCTGTAGCTGACTTTCTGAAATGGGCACACATGCAGCGTACTTTCACAAGTCGCTGTGGCAGACCTGGGTAGGTTTTGAGAAACAGCTGAACCACTAAGTTGAGCACATGGGCCAGGAATGGCTCGCGTGTGAGCTTGCCTAGCTTCAGAGCCGCCACCAGGTTCTCTGACACAGCTTTCAACAACTCTGCAATGGTGTGTGGTTTGTCAACTAAGCATACAGTCCTGCTTATTGTTATTGGCACCCACAAAGTTTTAGTACATAATCTGGAATATCTCCTGAAAAAAATGAATCAAGTGATGGAGATGGAGGCTGAAGAGGAGGAGGTGGTGCAGGAGCTGTAGAATGTGGGGGCAACCCTGGTTGACCCAGGGCTTGCAATCCTCTGCGTCGGGAGTACGCATTCCGTCCCAAGGTCCCACTGGGTCCCGGCTTCCAGAATATTAACCCAGTGAAATGTGTCAGTGAGATGTACCATCCCTGGCCACATTCACTTGTCCATGTGTTTGTGGTTAGGCGGTCCTTCACACTAAGTGCGCTGAGGAGGGCACGGGTAAAGTTCTGGGACCCGTGCTGGTGGAAGGCGGGGACAACACCAGGAGAAATAATGGTGGCTGGGGACGTGTATGGATACCCGGCTGGAAAGCTTCCACCTCCACGAGCCTAAAAGGCCATATTTCAAGTGCAAGTGTGTCACCCTGGCCTGGATGCCACAAGTGTAAATAAAGCTGTGTCTGAGAGCAAGGGGGAGGTTCTCTAGTCAGGGGAACATTAGCATGCAATGCCTCCTGTCTCAGGCCAGTAGGGGGAGCAGGCTGCCCCTATAAAAGCTGGTGCTGGGGGCAGGGTTAGGGAGAACTTGATGGCCTGTCTCAGCAATGAGACGTGTCCCAGAGCAGAGCAGGGACAGACAGTTGTATTGCACCTAAGAGGAAGTGTGGCAGGACGAGAGCCACAAGCCAGAGACAAGAGGCGAAGAGAGCCTGTCCTGGCAGATAAAGGACTTAATTTACCAAACTTTGGTGTCTGAGGCTGGGAGGATTCTACATCCTCCAGCAGATAACCAGTCCGCAGGGGACTGTATATTCCTTGGCCTAAGAAGCCTGGAGGCCCTGCCACAACCGAAGGGACCAGTAAAGCCGTACAAGGCTGGGAGCAGAAAGGAACCCACGTCGCAGGCCATACAGGCGAGAATACACGGAAAGCTTGGAAACGTGGGCAGTTACCCTATAACGAGGAGATAGCCAGAAGGAGCGCAGAAAGCACGGTAGGCCTACACCCTCACCCTGACCAGGGCCAATTTCCCCGTTGCTCTCAGACATCCAGGTCCCCTCCTAGCTGGGACTGTTTGTGGGTCAGTTTACCTGTTTTAGTAAAGACCCTGGACTGCAACCTGTTGTCTGTGTGCTCCTTGCTCCTCCAGCACTATCAGCACTGGGACACTCACTACCATCACTCCCACCATCCACTATACTGCCCTGGGGCCGCACTCTTCCCGTGGGGAGTCACACTACCCTAGCTGCACACCTCATCAGCCCCAGCGGTCTGCATGCAGCGGCGGTTCCTAATAACCGCAATCCACGGGTGGCGTAGTCGGACATAAACATCAGCACATAACGGACTACCACTGGCCTGACCACCCTGAGCCACGGAACCGGGTTGCCACTACTACTCCCACCGTTTCCCTAATTGCCCGGATCCGAGTGCCCCACGGCTCAGCGGGCGAGTCAGCTTTGGCGTAGTCGGCAGGATTTCGTGCCCGCAACCACCGGGTACTGCGTGCCTGAAAAAGACTTTTGTAATTTACCTGTGGCGAAGTTTCCCACCGTCCGGAGTCGTTTCCCGCCATCCGGAGCCGATTCCCGCCATCAGACGCCATCTTGGACCTTTTCCTGCCGTCTTCTGCCGTCTTCCCGCCATCTGCAGCTGTTTCCCGCCATCGGACGCCATCTCCAGGACGCCGCGCGGGAAGAAGAGGGGCGTGGACGTCAAAACCGCGCGAGATCCGAAGCTCCGCCCCACGCACCGACGCTGCGCAAGGTCCTGGAAGGGAGAGAGAGCGACGCTGACGTCATCAGGACGCGACGCCAGGTCCTCGTCCATAGCAGCAGCAGCGGAGCCGCGGCCTACAGAAGAGGATCGTCGGAAGGTAGGCCACGCTTGACTAGGGGGGAAGAAGATGTCGGACACAGAGGCCCCCACTACCACCAAAGCAGCTGCAGCAGCGCTGATGCCCTTTTCCCTGCCCTACATCCCTGGAGCGGCCTGGCTGCCCAAATACTCAGGGGAGCCCCATGCCCTAACTGACTTCAAGGAAAGGCTATACAGTTTGTTCCACGTTTACCCCCTGACAGAGGAACAGAAGGTCAGCATATTGACAGGGCAGTTAACTGGCGCAGCCCAAAGGGAGGTAAAATCATGGCCCACTGAGGAGAAAAGGACTGTGAAGGGTATTCTGGCCCGGCTGCGGGGTACCTTTGACACACGTACCTCCGCTGAGATTAAAATGAGGTTCTATGGATGTAAGCAGCGGGCACAGGACAGCATCAGAGACTATGCCCTAAATCTGCAGGAAGCCTTGAGGGCTATTCAACAAACTGACCCTGGCAGTGTGCAGGAAACGGATAAGCTGCTAACAGAACAATTCATAGAAGGTCTGCTGTCTAGCGCCCACAGGGCCCAACTGCGCCTCATGTTCTTTCAGAACCCCGACCTGACCTTTGCCCAATTTAAGGACAGGGCCATAAGGGTGCTCCGTGAATCTGCAACTAGTGGCGCTATAAACCCCCGGTGCCCTGCTCTCACCTACCACCAGGAGGCGGCGCCCTCCTCTATGGACTCCGTGGAGGCTGATGCACAGGCCCTGAACCAAGCCCCGTCGAAAGACCTGCACCACCAAGTCCAGGAGCTGACCAGGAGTGTCGCGGCATTGACCAGGACCGTCCAGGCGTTGCAAGTGGACCCGTCAAGACCCATCGAGCTGGCTTCAAGTCCGGAGGATGTCCCGTGGCGTCGACAGAGGAGGATCCCGTCGTTCCGAGGGAGGCCCACAGACCGCTACGCAGAGGATGGACAGCCCATTTGCCGTCGATGCAACCAGCCCGGACACATTTCCAGGTACTGTAATTTAAACGGGTCCAACCTGGGGCAGAGGGCCAACCCCCAGGCATAAGATCACCAGGCCCTTATAATTGGCGTGATAAGTACGTTGGGGGGCGCCCGGTTTTACCCGTGGTGCTGGACGGTATCCCCATGAGCGCCTTGCTGGATACTGGGTCGCAAGTAACCACTATCCCTTATGTACTTTTTAAGCAGTATTGGACTGATGCTGATATCACACGGTATCCAGACAGTAACTTGAGCATCATCGCTAGTAATGGCTTACCCGTGCCGCAGATGGGGTTCAAGGAGATGACCATTAAAATTGGTAAAGTTGAACTGCCGGCACAGGGAGTAATTATTGTGGACATTACCGTCGTGAAAGTCACCCTAAAATAACTGTGGGTACTAACGTAATTGAAAATTGTCTTTCAGAGGTAATTGTAATCTTACAACAGGTGGCGGTGAATGCTAGTTCCAGCCAACAGAGAGTCCTCAACAAGGAGATAAAAGCCCTGATGAGACGGCAGCAGGTAGAACTGTCTGGTGGTGAGATCGGTAGCGTAAGACTGAGTGACGCATTCCCCATTTCCATGCCTCCCAAAAGTGAAATGATGATCTGGTGTCGGACTGCAATCGGGTTGAGAGGTAGAGACTACCAAGCCATGGTAGAACCCGTGTACTCAGACAGCAGGCCCACCATTTTGACAGCCCGGGGGGTGGTTGATGTCCGTCATGGGAGGGTGCCCGTCCGCATCCTCAACATTGGGGAGAGGGAGGTACACTTACCCAGGTACGCTACACTCGCCAAACTGTTTGTTGTCGAACACAAAGCTATCAGGGCCGTGGAACCCTTGCCTCCATCTCCTCAGGCGGAGGGTAATGGCTCCCAGAAACAAAAGGAGGACTGGTGCCAGAAACTCAATGTGGGTGCTGACTCCACTCCCCTGCACCAAAAACAAGGAGTCTACCGGGTGGTACAGGAGTACGAGAGAGTCTTTAGTAAGCACCCGCTAGACTTCGGCAGAGTAAAAGGGATAGAACACCACATCCCCACAGGGAGCCACCCACCAATAAAAGAGAGGCACAGACCTGTACCCCCTGCACATTATCAGAACGCAAAGGGCATGCTAAGAGAGATGAAAGAAGCTGGGGTCATTAGAGACAGCTGTAGCCCCTGGGCAGCCCCCTTGGTTCTGGTCAAAAAGAAAGACGGCACCATGAGAATGTGTGTAGACTATAGACAAATCAACCGTATCACCCACAAAGACGCATACCCGTTGCCTAGAATAGAGGAGTCTTTAGCCGCACTAAAATCAGCTAACTTCTTTTCTACTTTGGACCTTACTAGCGGGTACTGGCAGGTTCCTGTGGCAGAGGCTGACAAGGAGAAGACCGCCTTCACCACCCCGATGGGACTGAGTGAGTTCAACTGTATGCCTTTCGGGCTCTGCAACGCACCAGGGACCTTCCAGCGGTTGATGGAATGCTGTCTAGGGCACCGAAACTTCGAGACGGTTCTCCTTTACCTGGACGACGTGATCGTCTATTCGAAGACCTACGAGGACCACCTAAAGCACCTGGCCGAGGTGTTCGAAGCCCTGGCAGGCTACGGCCTGAAGGTGAAACCATTGAAGTGTCACCTGTTGAAACCAAAGGTCCAGTACCTAGGGCACGTGGTAAGCGCGGAAGGAGTGGCCCCCGACCCTGACAAGGTCACGGCAATCAAGAGCTGGCCAAGACCCTCGAACATCAAAGAGGTGAGACAGTTTCTCGGGTTGGTAGGCTACTACCGAAGGTTCATCCCCGGGTTCACCAAGATGGCAGCTCCTATGCAGGACCTCCTGATCGGACAGTCTAAGTCCAGGAGCCAAAAGCCGCCCTTCAAGTGGGATAAACCGGAAGAGGAGTCCTTCCGCCAGCTAAAGATGGCCCTCACAGGGGACGAGATCTTGGCCTACCCTGATTATGGCCAGCCTTTCATTCTCCACACAGATGCCAGTAATGTGGGACTGGGAGCCGTACTGTCCCAAAACCAACAGGGCAGAGAAAGGGTGATCGCGTACGCCAGCCGGAAGCTGAGGCCCACCGAGAGGAACCCGGAGAATTACAGCTCCTTCAAGCTAGAATTCTTGGCGGTGGTATGGGCCGTGACGGAACGCTTCAAGCATTACCTGGCCTCCGCGAAGTTCACCGTGTACACGGACAACAACCCGTTGACACACCTGGACAATGCAAGACTGGGTGCCCTAGAACAGCGGTGGATGGCCCGTCTCTCAAACTATGACTTCGTGATCAAGTACCGGGCAGGCAAAACCAATGCCAACGCGGACGCCCTATCAAGGATGCCTCACTTACCTGAAGGTGACGAAGACCCAGAAGAGCTGGAGGAGGTAGAACTCCCCGCGTTTCACCGGTATGGAGCCGCTCAATACTCTCACCGCGTGAAGGAGGAGGATCTAACCACTGTGATAATCAATCCCCTACCTCACCACAGCTGGGCCGAGACCCAAGATAGTGACCCTGCAGTCCGCCTGGTGAAAGATCTGCTGACCCGGGAAGACGCCCGCTTAGATCCAGATGCCCCAGAGGAAGCCAAGCAGCTATGGAAGGAGAAGAGCAAGCTGTTCCTCTACGAAGGCAAGTTGTGCAGAAGGATTGTTAACCACCGGATGCACGAGCTGACCTGGCAAGTCGTGGTCCCAAGACGGGATGCAGCCATGGTCCTGGGGGCTTACCATGACAGAGCGGGACACTTCGGATGGAAGAAATTGGAGTTCCTGCTAAGAGGAAGGTTCTTTTGGGTTGGCATGAGAGGAGCTGTAGAAAAGTGGTGCAGAGATTGTGGCCCTTGTCACCTGAGGAGGAAGGACCGCACCAGCCAGAAGACACCCTTGAGGCCCATCGTCACCACGCAGCCTCTTGAGCTGGTAGCTCTGGACCACGTCAAATTGGCTCCAAGCCGGTCTGGATACATCTATGCCCTGACAATCGTGGACCACTATTCCCGTTTTCTAGTGGTGGTCCCGGTAAAGGACTTGACAGCCCAAACAGCGGCCAGAGCCTTCCAGCAATATTTCTGCCATCCACACGGGTATCCGGAACAGGTCCTGACAGACCAGGGTCCAGCGTTCGAGGATGAAATCTTCCAGGAGTTCTGCAACCTCTATGGCTGTAAGAAGATTCGGACAACGCCTTACCATCCACAAACCAACGGGATGTGTGAGAAGATGAACAATATGGTCATTGATCTCCTGAAGACGTTGCCCCTGGAGGAACGCAGCCTGTGGCCAGAAAAACTGCCGGACCTAATAGACCTATACAACAATATCCCGGTGAATGCTACAAACTGCACCCCGGCTTACCTGATGCGAGCTAGACCAGGTAAGCTGCCCGTAGACCTGGAGATGGGAGTCCTAATACCTGAGGACACCTCCCCGGATGCGGACTGGGATACGGAAAGGCAACTGCAGTACAAGAAGGTACAGGAGAGTGTGGAGAAGAGCCTGGCCCAGGTGAGAGAGAGGCAAGAAAAACTCTTCAATCAACACGCCCCTGCTGGTCCCCTAGAACCTGGTGAGCAAGTCCTAAAGCGAAAAAGAAGGCTACATAAGTTGGACGACCAGTGGGAAAGGGAACCCTACACCGTACTGCAGTCTGACCACGACAACCCAAAGGTGTGCGTAATCACCAAGGACGGAGGAGAAACCACTAGTGTCGTCTCCAGAGACCACCTCAAAAGGTGCCCCGAGCAACTCCGTAGTGCAGAAGAGGATCAGAGTGACCTTGAACCCGCAGAGGACAAGGAAGAAATGATCAGCACCGTTCTCGGAGAGTTCCCTCAGTCCTGGACTCGCATAAATGATGCCATAGTGGTACCCGTCCTGCATTTCCTGCAACCGGCACAGCAACAACCAACACCAGAGCCGGAAGGTGAAGAGGAGCAAGCAGTTCCAGGGCAGAAGAGCCTGTACCAGCAGCCCAGGAGAGTCAACCCTCTGCTGACAGTGAGCCTGCCATGCCTGCGGTAAGCCAAAGGACTCGCAGATAGCTGCCTGCCCTACCTGTACACCCAGCTGGTAGCTGTACCCCTAACGCTAGTGGGGAAAGCCAGGTTGGTCCACCACCAGACAGTGGGCTACGTAGGTCAACCAGGAGCACAAAGGGGCAGATACCCGCTCGCTGGAGAATATAGAGCACGCTAAAATTGTAAATGACCCTGTTGCCAAATGTTGAATTGTTTGCCAAGTTACATGCTTGTTTGGTAATTCTGTGTTTCAGTTTCTTGCAGCTACCGTAAGGACTCAAAGGTTATGGACTTTTTATAACCGGGACCTTGTATGGACTGCGTTCGGAGCCTAACCCAGGAATGAACTAAGACTGTTAAGGCTCCCCGTTGTGCTGGTGATATGGACACCCGGTCACAGACCACACTGTGACCTTAAGAACTCAATTTGTGCGTCGTCTGTCTATTAATGTTTTATTGTTATGAATATTGTCTTTGTTTATTGTTTAGTTCCGGAGTACTAAATTTCACTAGGGGGGAATGTGTCACCCTGGCCTGAATGCCACAAGTGTAAATAAAGCTGTGTCTGAGAGCAAGGGGGAGGTTCTCTAGTCAGGGGAACATTAGCATGCAATGCCTCCTGTCTCAGGCCAGTAGGGGGAGCAGGCTGCCCCAGAAAAGCTGGTGCTGGGGGCAGGGTTAGGGAGAACTTGATGGCCTGTCTCAGCAATAAGATGTGTCCCAGAGCAGAGCAGGGACAGACAGTTGTATTGCACCTAAGAGGAAGTGTGGCAGGACGAGAGCCACAAGCCAGAGACAAGAGGCGAAGAGAGCCTGTCCTGGCAGATAAAGGACTTAATTTACCAGACTTTGGTGTCTGAGGCTGGGAGGATTCTACATCCTCCAGCAGATAACCAGTCCGCAGGGGACTGTATATTCCTTGGCCTAAGAAGCCTGGAGGCCCTGCCACAACCGAAGGGACCAGTAAAGCCGTACAAGGCTGGGAGCAGAAAGGAACCCACGTCGCAGGCCATACAGGCGAGAATACACCGAAAGCTCGGAAACGTGGGCAGTTACCCTATAACGAGGAGATAGCCAGAAGGAGCGCAGAAAGCACGGTAGGCCTACACCCTCACCCTGACCAGGGCCAATTTCCCCGTTGCTCTCAGACATCCAGGTCCCCTGCTAGCTGGGACTGTTTGTGGGTCAGTTTACCTGTTTTAGTAAAGACCCTGGACTGCAACCTGTTGTCTGTGTGCTCCTTGCTCCTCCAGCACTATCAGCACTGGGACTCTCACTACCATCACTCCCACCATCCACTATACTGCCCTGGGGCCGCACTCTTCCCGTGGGGAGTCACACTACCCTAGCTGCACACCTCATCAGCCCCAGCGGTCTGCATGCAGCGGCGGTTCCTAATAACCGCAATCCACGGGTGGCGTAGTCGGACATAAACATCAGCACATAACGGACTACCACTGGCCTGACCACCCGGAGCCACGGAACCGGGTTGCCACTACTACTCCCACCGTTTCCCTAATTGCCCGGATCCGAGTGCCCCACGGCTCAGGGGGCGAGTCACAAGCAGCTGTCAAAAATTTGGCAGTATAGTATTGCAGCCTGTGGGTGAGCGACTGGCTATATACTTGCGCTTGCATTCCAGGGACTGGGGTAGGGACAACTGAACGCTGCAAAGGGACAAGACGTGGACGGTGATGGTTGCAAGTCTGCAATGACAGGTACAGGGTGGGAGGCATCTTCACATGCACCATGGAAAAGGATTGGAGTGCACGCACAACAGCGGAAGAGGCAGTGGTGTCACCCACAGACACTGTTTCTGGACCTTGGCATTCGGCCCAGCTAGTCAGGTCCTTTGCTGTCATGCGCCTGAGCATGCTGGTGGTGGTCAGGCTGGTAGTTTTGGTGCTCTTGCTGATGGTGGCCTGGCAGATGTTGCAAATGGCCTTTTTGGGGTTATCTAAACAGTCTTTAAAAAAGAACCAGACTTGGAAAGACCTAACAGTTGAACTGGCAACTTCCGTCATGTTGGTGTTCCGCGGAGCAGTTGCCCGCCTTGTGTCTGTGGCCACCACACTGCTTGTTCCTGCCTATTGTGGTGCTACGCCTCCCTCCCCCTGTATGCTGCTGTCCTCGCTCTGCATGTCCCCTTGCCAGGTCGGATCAGTGACTTCATTGTCCACCGCTTCGTCTTCCACTTCCGCACCCTGGTCCTCCTCCTGACTTTCTGTCCATTGTGTCTCATCATCAACCATCTTTTCAACAGTAATTGCAGTTTCCCACAGTCACCTTCGGGTGACCAATGCTGCTCAAATCGCTACATGCGATCTTCTGTTGCCCTGCTTGAAACTGGCCGTCCGAGGGGCCCGAATCTATCAATGGAAAAGTGAACAGCTCTTGGGGTAACCCTGGACTCTAATCTCTCCTTCAAACCACATATCCAAGCTCTTTCCACTTCCGTGCGGACCGAGCGAGAGGCCAGAATCTATAAATGGAAATATGAACAAAACAGCTCTTCGGAGAGTCCAAGTATGGGATCAGTTGTCTCAGGGCACTCGGAATGGTGGGAGGAAAGAGGGTGAGGAAGATGCCGACTTAAGTAAAAAAATCTCCTGGATCCGCACATTCCTCAACCACGAATCTACAAAAACACTAGTGCACGCCCTCATCATCTCCCGTCTCGATGACTGCAACCTCCTGCTCTGTGGCCTCCCTTCTAACACTCTCGCATTTCTCCAATATATCCTAAACTCTGTTGCCAGACTAATCCACCTATCCCCCGCTATTCCCTGGCCTCTCCTCTCTGTCAATCCCTTCACTGTCTCCAGTTCAAAACCCTAACCTTGGCATGCAAAGCCATTCACAACCTTTCTCCTCCATACATCTGTGACCTAGTCTCCCAGTACTTACCTGCACGCAACCTCCGATCCTCACAAGATCACCTTCTCTACCCTCTTATCTCCTCTTCCCACAATAGCATACAAGATTTCTCCCGTGCATCCCCCCAACTCTGGAACTCTCTACCCCACCATTTCTGACTCTCACCTACTGTTGAAACTTTTAAAAGGAAGCTGAACACCCACCTCTTCCGACAAGCGTACAACCTGCAGGAACCCTCGCTCCACCACACCGTTGCACGATCAGCTGTGTCCTCACCTACTGTATCCTCATCCATCCCTTGTAAACTATGAGCCCTCGCTGGCAGGGTCCTCTCCTCTCCTGTACCAGTCACTGTCACATTTTTGTTCAAGATTATTGTAATTGTTTTTGCAATGTATACCCCTTTTTCACATCTAAAGCGCCATGGAATAAATGGCGAAAAAGTAACAATAATAATGTGGTCCAGACTCACGGCTAATGAGACTGGACCACATTATTATTGTTACTTTTTCGCCATTTATTCCATGGCGCTTTAGATGTGAAAAAGGGGTATACATTGCAAAAACAATTACAATAATCTTGAACAAAAATGTGGAAGACAGGGTGGTGGTGGCAAAGTGACTGGAAGCATTATCTGCTATCCAACCAAAAACCTTTTCTCACAGCTCTGGCTTCAATAGTGGTGTTCCGCGGCCCCCTAGAAATTGGGACAGGAAGGTAGTTCGACATGATGAGGGTGTTTGTTGTGCTCCCTCAGCAGGCACAGTTTCATCTTGCCCACGGCCTCGGCCTTTGCGTGCACAATCACCATAACATCCACTTCCCCGTCCCTTGCCACACATCTTGCCCATTTTAAATGGAGTTTAATATTTGTCACGTTGACAAAAATGTCTGTATTATTACCGCAGTAATATAGGATCAAGTCTGATGACCACAGTGTTAGGCAGTGACCTGGAAGTCAGAGATGCTTCCAGGGGTCTTCCCCATGCTGTTGCCATGTCTTTTCAGCAATGTATGCATGTGTCTGATGATGTGTCACACACCACATGGCCAAATAAGGTAGTAAATAGTGATGAGCGAGCATGCTCGCTACTGCTCGGTGCTCGCCCGAGCATCTCACTGCTCGAGATGCTCAGTGCTCGCCGAGTATTTTCGGGTTGCTCGGGGGGGAACTCGGGTCCCCTCCCTGCATGTTTGGCGCTCTTTAGAGAGCCAATGAACATGCAGGGATTGCCTGCCATGCACTGTAATGCAGTAGCCATGTTGGTTGTGGGCATTACAGTGATTGGCTGGTCGCACAGTGTCATCAGGTCTATATCAGACCTGGCGCCGCCATGTTCGTCACAGTCCCTTCGGAATCAGGCAGTGTAGGGAGAGCTGCTGCTGCGATAGGGAGAGATTTGATTGTGTATTAGGTAGTGTAGGGAGAAAAACCGTACATTACACATATCCGTCTTAACAAACAGTCCTTCTGAGGACTAATTCATCTGCAGAGATATCAGGCAGGCAGGGTGTATAGGCAGACGGTGTATATAGCAGACTGCAGTACATATAGCACAAGAGTCTCCATTCCATTTCTGCCTTCTGATGCTGTTAGATATTTCTATACAAAGGCCCAGGTCTCAGGGGCCAGGAATACTTTTCTTTGGATCTTAATCCTCATTATTTGCTTAAAAAGCAATCCAGAGAACACGGGTTTTTTTTTGCTTGTTGGCACGGCAGAATACAGCCAGGTCCTTTCCATATTAGAGCTCTAGAAATTCGGCTATTAAAAACTGTGTTTTCTCCGTCAAACGGATCACATATACGTTGTCAGAAAATACTGCCATTTCTGGCCTCCATTAAAAATTTCCTTTAGTGTGTCAGTGAAGCAATTCACAGCAGTTTGCTGTTCAAACTACTTACCTACAGGCCAGGTATTTAAAACTTTGTTTTCTCCATCACACGGATCACATATAAGTTCAGTCCAAACTCAGTCATTTGTAGTGAGCATGGAAGATACTGTCCTCCATTTAAAATGGGCAAGGCACGTGGCAAGGGACGGGGAACTGGACGTGATGGTAATGGTGCATGCAGAGGCCGAGGACAAGGCCGTGGGCAAGCCAAAATTGTGCCACAACAAACACCCACATCTTCTCGCCTGACCTTCCTGTCCCAATTACTAGGGGACCGCAGCACACCACTATTGAACCCAGAGCAGTGTCAAAAGGTTGTTGGTTGGATAGCGGATAATGCTTCCAGTCACTTAGCCACCACCACCACCACCCTGTCTTCCACACGGTCAAGTCTCAGTAGCCGTGAGTCTGGACAGCATATTCCTCACCCTGATCCTCCTTCCTCCCACCATGCTGAGTACCCAGAGACAACTGATCCCACACTTGGACACTCTGAAGAGCTGTTCACTTTTCCATTTATAGATTCGGGCCTCTCGCCCTGTCCATTTGAAGCGGGGCAAGAGGAGATCGCGTGTAGCGATGCCCAAATACAGTATTTGAGCAGCCACGGTCACACCAAGGCGACGGTGGGAAAGTGTCACAAGAGATGGACGATGATGAGACACAATTGCCAGAAAGTCAGGAGGAGGACCAGGGTGCGGAAGTGGAAGACGAGGTGGTGGATGATATAGTAACTGACCCAACCTGGCAGGAGGACATTCAGAGAGAGCACAGCAGCACACAGGGGGAGGGAGGCAGAGCACCCCAACAGGCAGGAAGAAGCAGTGTGGTGGCCGCAGACAGAAGGCAGGTGTAACGGGTCCGGGAGGCGGAACCTCTGAGCTACTATACAAGGGGGCGGCCCTTGTAAGGGAGCGGGTGGCAGTCTCTGGGTGAACGGACAGGGAGTTACGGCAAGTGATCAGGGCAGTCTCTGGGTAAGGGGTAGGTACGACCTGTGATGGCAGAGCCTCCGGGTAGGCTAGCAGGCAGATGGTAGATGTGTGCTCCCAGGTGAGCAAGCGAGAGTCTCTGGAATAGCAGGTGGTCACGGCACGTGACGGCGGAACCTCCGGGCTGGCAGGCAGGTAGGTAACGGAGAAGCGCTCCCAGGTGAGCGGGCAAGAGTCTCTGGAATAGCTGGTGGTCACCGCACGTGACAACGGGACCTCCGGGCTGGCAAGCAGGCAGGTAACGGAGATGCGCTCCCAGGTGAGCGGGCAAGAGTCTCTGAGATAGCTGGTGGTCACAGCACGTGACAACGGAGCCTCCGGGCTGGCAAGCAGGCAGGTAACGGAGATGCGCTCCCAGGTGAGCGGGCAAGCTGGTCCATAGACAGACTGACCGGAGTAGTAAGGCAGACCGTCGGACCTCAGGCAAGCAGGCAGGTAGCTGATATGCGCTCCCAGGTGAGCGGGCAGGCTGGTCCTTTAGACAGACTGACAGGAGTAGTAAGGCAGACCGTCGGACCTCAGACTGGCAGACAGGTAACAAGTATTCAGGCAGGAATCAGGCAGGTAACTGGCAGGTAACTGGCAGGAAACTGGCAGGAAACTGGCAATGGGACCTGAGGGCTGAAGCACAGGTGAGACACAGGTGCAAACAACATTGCTCGGGCACCTCCATTTTGGAGGAGGTGCCTTAAATATGATGAAGTCCTCCGGCCATTGGCCGGGGACTCTTTAGGGCGGCGCGCGCGGCCCCTTTAAGAGGAGGGGAGCGCGCGCGCGCGCGCCCTAAGCACAGGGGCCGGGAAGGAGCGTGCGCTGAGAGCAGAGCAGGAGGAGGACGCCGGGACGGAGCGCGCGCTGACAGCAGAGCGGGGGGAGGAAGCCGGGCACGGAGCAGAGCGGTGAGGGGAGCAGCGTCCCTGCCTAGCAGAGGGCAGGGACGCCGGCACTACAGTACCCCCCCCTTTAGGCCCCCCCTTTTTTAGGCCAGACAGAAATTTAGCTAGGATGAGAGGGGCATGGATGTTCTCCTGGGGCTCCCACGTTCTCTCCTCAGGACCAAACCCCTTCCAATCTACCAGGAAAAAGGTCTTTCCTCTTACCCTTTTGGTGGCAAGAATGTTCTCTACCTCAAACTCGTCCTCAGCAGAAACCGGAGCAGGAGGCGTACCTGTAGACTTGGAAAAAGAGTTAAGCACCACAGGTTTGAGGAGAGACACATGGAAGGAGTTAGGGATCCGTAAGTTGGCCGGGAGTTTCAATTTATAGGCCACCGGGTTGATCTGACTGATGACCTCCAGTGGGCCGATGAACCGAGGCCCTAACTTATAGGAAGGGATCTTGAGCCGGACATATTTGGACGAGAGCCAGACTTTATCCCCAGGGCGGAATTGAGGAGGGTCCAGACGTTTTTTGTCAGCGTGTCTTTTCATACGCTCGGATGACAGAAGGAGTGCGGACCGGGTACTCTCCCATATGGAGGAAAATTTGTTAACAAGAGATTCCGCAGCCGGATTGTCCGCCGAGGTGGAGACGGGAAACGGGATCCGAGGATGCTGACCGTAGACTACAAAAAACGGGGATTTGGAGGAAGACTCGCTCTCGTGATTGTTGTACGAGAATTCGGCCCATGGCAGGAGATCCACCCAGTCAGAATGGTGGGCATTAACGAAGTGCCGAAGGTAACTGGTCAGGTTCTGATTGATCCGCTCCACTTGACCATTAGACTGTGGGTGGTAAGCGGAGGAGAAGTCCAGGGTGACGTCCAGCAATTTACAAGTGGCTCTCCAGAAACGGGAAGTGAACTGTACCCCACGATCCGACACGATGTGACGGGGCAGGCCATGAAGACGGAAGATGTGGCGGATAAAGTCTTTAGCCAGCTCGGGTGCAGACGGAAGACCTGGCAGTGGAGTGAAGTGAGCCATCTTGGAGAAGCGGTCAGCGACCACCCAAATGACCGTACAACCGGCAGAGACGGGCAGATCAGTAATGAAGTCCATCGCTATATGCTGCCAGGGGGCAGCAGGTACTGGCAGAGGTAGGAGGCGGCCGGCCGGCAGGTGTCTCGGAACTTTGTTGCGGGCGCAGGACACACAGGCAGAAACAAAGTCTATTACATCCTTGTGCAGGTTAGGCCACCAGTAGTGCCGGGTAATAAGCTGGAGGGTCTTTTTCTGACCGGCGTGGCCAGCTAGTTTAGACGAATGACCCCAGTGTAGGATCTTCTCCCGATCAGGTACTGGTACGAACGTCTTACCAGGAGGAAGACGATTTAGACTCACGGGAGCCACCTGCATTACTCTGGCGGGATCGATGATATGTTTCGGATCCTCCTCGAGATCAGACACCAGAAAGGATCGAGACAAGGCGTCCGCCTTGACGTTTTTGTCAGCCGGGCGAAAATGAAGGACAAAATCAAAACGAGCAAAAAACAAGGACCACCGGGCTTGGCGCGGGTTAAGTCTCTGGGCATGCTGGAGGTAAGCCAAGTTCTTGTGGTCAGTGTAAATTATTACCGGGTGAAGAGCCCCCTCGAGCAGGTAACGCCACTCCTCCAATGCCAGTTTGATGGCCAATAACTCTCGGTCTCCTATGGAATAGTTGCGCTCAGAGGAGGAGAAGAGTTTAGAGAAGAAGCCACAAGTTACCATCCTCCCGGAAGATGATTTTTGAGTAAGTACCGCTCCGGCTCCAGAGGGGGAGGCGTCAACTTCCAGGAAGAACTGCTTGTTGCCATCTGGGCGATGCAGCACCGGGGCGGAAGAGAAGGCCTGTTTAAGGGAAAGAAAGGCCTCCTCTGCTTCGGGTGGCCACTCTTTGGGATTAGTACCTTTACGGGTGAGCGCAGAAATCGGGGCCGTCCGGGAAGAGAAGTGTGGTATGAAGAGGCGGTAGTAGTTGGCGAAGCCCAGGAATCGCTGAATGGCCTTCAACCCCTCCGGTCGGGGCCATTTCTCGATGGCAGACAGTTTCTCAGGATCCATTTGTAGGCCGGTCTGAGAGATAATGTAGCCCAGAAACGGAAGCGAGGTCTGCTCAAAGAGGCACTTCTCAAATTTAGCGTAGAGATGGTTCTGCCTTAGCCTGAGCAGGACCTGACGAACGTCCCTCCGGTGAGTCTGGAGATCCGGAGAGAAGACCAAGATGTCGTCCAGGTACACCACTACGCAGGAGTAGAGAAGGTCCCGGAAGATGTCATTGACCAACTCTTGAAAGACGGCAGGAGCGTTACAGAGACCAAAGGGCATTACCAGGTATTCATAGTGGCCGTCCCGGGTGTTGAATGCCGTCTTCCATTCATCCCCCTGACGAATACGAACCAGGTTGTACGCCCCACGAAGGTCCAGTTTGGTGAAGATCCTAGCCCCCCTCAGACGATCAAATAATTCTGGAATGAGCGGAAGGGGGTACTTATTCTTCACCGTGATCAGGTTTAGGCCTCTATAGTCTATACAGGGACGGAGAGAGCCGTCCTTCTTTTTGACGAAAAAGAAGCCTGCTCCCGCCGGTGAGGTAGATTTCCGGATGAATCCTCTGGCCAGATTCTCCTCAATATATTCGGACATTGACCGGGTCTCAGCAGCGGATAAAGGATAGATACGCCCACGGGGAGGAGTAGTACCGGGTAGCAGATCGATGGGACAGTCGTATGGTCTATGTGGTGGTAATGTCTCTGCCTCCTTTTTATTAAAGACATCTGCATAAGACCAATAAGGAATCGGAAGTCCAGGTAGATTAGCTGGGGTAGGAGAGGGACGGACGGGATGGACGGGAACCAGGCAGGTTTTATGACAGTCTTGTCCCCAGCGAAGGACCTCTCCGGTTTGCCAGTCTAGCACGGGTGCATGTCTCTGGAGCCAGGGCAAACCTAGCAAGAGGGCGTGAGAGAGTCCAGGCAGAACATGAAAGGAGATACTTTCAGAATGCAGCATTCCCACCTGCAGGGTAATGGATTCGGTGATGAGTTGAATGGGGCGAGGTAAGAGGCCCCCATCCACGGCAGCGACAGACAAGGGTACAGCCAGAGGTTTGGTGGGGATGCGGTATTTCTCAACCAGGGACTGTGAAATAAGGTTCCCGGCTGCTCCAGAGTCAAGTTGGGCTAGTTCGAAATAACGGTTCTCCCCGTAGATGATCGAAACTGACAACAGCAGGGATGGAGAGGATTTATTCTTGTCTAGGTGGACCTCTCTGAGCGAACCTAGACACAGGCGTTTCCCGACCTCTCCGGGCAGGCACGGATCCGGTGCTCCTTACTGCCACAGTAGAAGCAGCTCCCCTCGGCACGGCGTGAGTCCTGACGGGTTTTGACCATCTTGGTCTGGTCGACCTGCATAGGCTCAGGAGAGTGTACCTGGGGAGAGATGGAGGGAATGACGGGTTTCTGGAAAGTAGGAGCTAAACGTGGAATCCTTCTCTCACGGGTGACCTCTTTGGCACGCTCCTGGAACCGTAGGTCAATCCGGGTGGCAAGAGTTATTAAGTCATCGAGAGTGGTAGGAATGTCCCGACCGGCAAGTTCATCTTTAATACGGCCGGACAGACCCTCCCAGAAGACGGAAACCAGAGCGTCGTTATCCCAGGCCAGCTCCGAGGCAAGGGTACGGAACCGTATGGCATATTGGCCCACGGTGAGACTCCCCTGACGGAGGCGTAGCAACGATGATGCAGATGAGGTCTTCCGTCCGGGTTCGTCGAAGACTTTCCGGAAAGCCGTGAGAAAAGCAGGCAAGTTGGACACCAGGGGGTCTCCTCTCTCCCATAGAGGATTCAGCCAGGCCAGGGCCTCCCCGGTGAGATGGGACATGATGAAGGCAATTTTGGCCCGGTCGGAGTTAAACTGGTAGGACAAAAGTTCAAAATGCAGGGTGCACTGATTTAAGAAGCCCCGAGCCTGGACGGGGTCGCCTCCGAAGCGAGGAGGTGCAGAAATCCGGGGTCCGGGGTAGGATACCATAGTATTAGTGGGCAGCGGAGCTGCCGGATTGCAAGATATGGCACTGGCGGAGGTTGTTGGTGGATCAGACAGAGTGTTCAGGCGAGTATTAACATTCCGCAGGTGACCCAGGATGGCCTCCTGTTGGGACCTCTGACGGGACAGTTCAAGACAGAGGTCCGAGAGCGAGGGAGCTTGGGTGCCACCGGGTTCCATGGCCCGAGCAAACTGTAACGGGTCCGGGAGGCGGAACCTCTGAGCTACTATACAAGGGGGCGGCCCTTGTAAGGGAGCGGGTGGCAGTCTCTGGGTGAACGGACAGGGAGTTACGGCAAGTGATCAGGGCAGTCTCTGGGTAAGGGGTAGGTACGACCTGTGATGGCAGAGCCTCCGGGTAGGCTAGCAGGCAGATGGTAGATGTGTGCTCCCAGGTGAGCAAGCGAGAGTCTCTGGAATAGCAGGTGGTCACGGCACGTGACGGCGGAACCTCCGGGCTGGCAGGCAGGTAGGTAACGGAGAAGCGCTCCCAGGTGAGCGGGCAAGAGTCTCTGGAATAGCTGGTGGTCACCGCACGTGACAACGGGACCTCCGGGCTGGCAAGCAGGCAGGTAACGGAGATGCGCTCCCAGGTGAGCGGGCAAGAGTCTCTGAGATAGCTGGTGGTCACAGCACGTGACAACGGAGCCTCCGGGCTGGCAAGCAGGCAGGTAACGGAGATGCGCTCCCAGGTGAGCGGGCAAGCTGGTCCATAGACAGACTGACCGGAGTAGTAAGGCAGACCGTCGGACCTCAGGCAAGCAGGCAGGTAGCTGATATGCGCTCCCAGGTGAGCGGGCAGGCTGGTCCTTTAGACAGACTGACAGGAGTAGTAAGGCAGACCGTCGGACCTCAGACTGGCAGACAGGTAACAAGTATTCAGGCAGGAATCAGGCAGGTAACTGGCAGGTAACTGGCAGGAAACTGGCAGGAAACTGGCAACGGGACCTGAGGGCTGAAGCACAGGTGAGACACAGGTGCAAACAACATTGCTCGGGCACCTCCATTTTGGAGGAGGTGCCTTAAATATGATGAAGTCCTCCGGCCATTGGCCGGGGACTCTTTAGGGCGGCGCGCGCGGCCCCTTTAAGAGGAGGGGAGCGCGCGCGCGCGCGCCCTAAGCACAGGGGCCGGGAAGGAGCGCGCGCTGAGAGCAGAGCAGGAGGAGGACGCCGGGACGGAGCGCGCGCTGACAGCAGAGCGGGGGGAGGAAGCCGGGCACGGAGCAGAGCGGTGAGGGGAGCAGCGTCCCTGCCTAGCAGAGGGCAGGGACGCCGGCACTACAGCAGGCTACCGTTCCCCGTAACACCAACACGAAGGAAGTTGCCAGTACAACTGTTAGGTCTTCCCGAGTCTGGTTGTTTTTTAAAGACTCTGCCGATAACCCCAAAAAGGCCATTTGCACCACCTGCCAGGCCAGCATCAGCAGTTGTGGCAAAACGACCAGCCTAACCGCCACCAGCATGATCAGGCACATGGCAGCAAAGCACCCAACTTTGTGGGCCGAACCCCAGGGTCCAGGAACAGTGTCTGCGGGTGGCACCATTGCTTCTTCCGCTGTTGTGCATGCAAGCCAATCCCCTGTCCATAGTGCATGTGAAGATGCCTCCTGCCCTGCACCTGTCGTTGCACACTCTCAAGTAGCAGCATCAGGAAGCAAGTCCATGTCCTTGTCCCAGCGCAGCGTTCAGTTGTCCATACCCCAGTCCTTGGAATGCAAGCGCGAAAATGCAGCCAACGCCCCACAGGCCACACTGCTAAATTCTCACATTTCACGACTGCTTGTGCTCGAAATGTTGCCTTTTAGGCTCGTGGAGGCAGAAGCATTCCGCATCCTGATGGCGGCGGCCGACCCTCGCTACTCGGTCCCCAGCCACCACTATTTCTCTCGGTGTGCCGTCCCCGCATTACACAAGCACGTGTCCCAAAACATTAGCCGTGCTCTCAACAATGCAGTTACCGGTAAAGTCCACCTAACCACGGAGACGTGGATAAGTGTGTTAAAGATAAGATTCTAAAATCTACTAAAAAACATTATATGAAACTCTGATGTATACTAAATATCTATACTTATATTCTGTTATATGTTATGAATCTTGTTTTGCATATATCTGTTATATTGGATATCATTTAGTCATATATACCCTCACTTTAATATATATTATGAAAACCTTGATATATATATATATCAGATATCTGTACTCGTGTGTCACTATATAAATATCCTGAAAGGATTAGTTGGAGCTGGTTATAGAGGTGGACTTTCAAATTGTTTACAAGAAGGAGACGAGACAAAGGATTCAACATGACACCTCCCAAGAGAATATCCTGAGGAATGAGGAGAATATCTGGGGAGGAAACATTTAACCCCATAGGACAAGATAATGAGACTTATCTATACCATGGGCCAGAGACCACTGTGATTGCTCAATTGCCTCAGGGCAACACCCTATTGGGACTTTCCTCCATACTGAACATATATATGTTATGCTGGAATAATAAACACATCTTTCCTGCGCCATTTCTCTTCAAGAGAAGTTCAGTATCTGACTCTGTCTGTCCGATATCAAAGCTTCACGTATACACTTGAATAATTTAATTTGGCAAGGGATAAGCAAAGGGTTGGGGTCCTTTGAACCTCACTTCCACAATTGGCGCCCAACTGGGGCACCACACGGGCACCACACCAGGGCAGACCGAATGAAGGTGTCCAGCTGTGGATCGTGGATGACTGGATGGGCCTGATCACCCCCCTTACACGGTAACTCTAGTTAATTACACTGTAATTACAGACTTGCTTGTGTTTCCAGTCGTTCATAGATTAGCAGAGGGCACGAGTCGGTCTGTTGTGGTAATCCTTAAGTGGGGATAGGGGTGACCCTGCTGGTGTTATCGAAACCCACTCACATTCCAATCCACTGTAACCTTTGCTTATTCTAATTTGTTTGTGTTTGAGACTGACTTAGTGGATGAGCTGTCGTGTGTGACTTGTGAACGGAGTATTCTCCTGGATGGAATCCCACATTGCATTTCCATATACCTCCTGTTCTTGAGAGAACGTAGGGGGGATGATGTGAGGAAGGTTTAAAAAAAAAAAAGAAAGTTTTGCAGTTCTGTATCGCTCCCTAAAAAAACATCCTGTTCTTGGAAGATAGAACGCACGAGGGTAGGAAACAGAAGCTAGGCTGGCCAGCTAGTATCTGCGGTTATTAATAAGGAGATTATTCTGTTTCATTGAGTCATACTGACACAAGAATTCACTTTGTCTGGTCCGTCTTTCTGTTTGTATTGTGTCAACGTTCGTCAGCCATGCATAAATTCTTGAGACTGTTCACAAAGAAAGTTGGTGTCGAATAACAGCTATACGGCTCAAACACTGGTAGCTGACAGGGAAGGGGTTAAGTATGTTGCTAGGGTTAAACAGTTAATGGACATTGTAGGAATGAATAGGAGGGGAAGACTTCAGCGGGGGCTGTGGAAAATAGCTTTAAAGAAAAAAAAAAAAAAAAAAGGGTAAACTAGAGGAAACAGGTTTATTATCTGTGGCTATGGCAAATGACATAGCAAAAGAGGGATGGGAAGAGGAAGAGAGAACAGATGATAATGATGATGTATATTACATGTATGTTAAGAACCATGTTTTTAATGTTGCTTTGAAAACTGTTGAGCCACCACCTTATAATGGCCTCAGGGGGTGGACATGTTCTAGGAGTGATGTGCAAACTTTAGACTCTGGGGACAATGGTTTACATTGTGGAGTTCATAGACCATCCCCCCTCCCCACTGACTTTGTAGCCACAGCGCCTTCTCTTGACTGCTCTTGGACAGACACACCACCCAGGTGCCCTCCCACCTTTGGAATGCATGACTCAAAGGAAGTCCCACCCACAGGTACTTTCTGTGGCGGCCATCTTACTCCACCCGGAAGGCCTGATAACAATGAGACGACAGATATTCCAAAGCCTAATGCCCAATTAGTTTCTCCACCAGTTTCTATATATCCGGTTGTGACTATGCAAGGACAATATTACACCCCACCTCAGCAATCTACCTCAGCATCTTCCCCACCTCCGACACCAATGTTCCCAGCTCTTACATCACCTGTCCCTCATTCAGGTGAAGGGGCTCCATCTGTTGCCCCATCATATCAACATGTGGATAATGGCAGCTTTGTGTCGGGCCCCCCAGAGGACTGGGATCCTATTTTTGAGAAAATGATTGCCCAGTGTCAGACAGGGGCTGGGGTACTAATCTCTGTGGGTGTAGGGAACATGGTCACTCAGCGGGTGGATGCTATAGTGAATGCTACCAATAGCCACCTGCAGCACAGGGGTGGCCTGGCTAGAGATATTGTCATGGCAGGGGGAGACAGTATTCAAAGGGAAAGTGATAATATTGTATGACGACATGGTCCTTTCCAGCCAGCAATGGTCACAGTTACCGAATCAGGCGATTTACCCTGTAACACTATTATTCATGCAGTGGGGCCCATCTATGACCCTTCCTATCCAGATAATAGTGCACGGCTCTTGTGCCAGACTGTACACGCAGCATAAGACATTGCAAACAAGACTGCTGGCATTAAGACTATAGCACTTCCTTTAATTAGCTCCGGTATCTTTGGATACCCAGTCAGAGCATGTGCAAGGGAGCTAGTACAGACAGTGATAGAAGAGGCCTCTAAGCCTTCTTGCCATCTAACCGAGATATGTCTAGTCAGTAAACAGACTGACACTGCAAGGGCAATGAAAGATGCTTGTCAAACACATGTGACTCCCATCACACCAGTACCAATTAAAAATGATGTGGATGAAGAAAAGTTGCTGCCAAGCCTACCTAGACCACCATCTAATTTAACCCTTAAGCCTATCATACCACCACCTGCTCTTGGCAAACCAGAACCTATCATGTATGTAAAATTCACACCGACTCAAGCCATGACACTCTGCAACCAATTGCCAGACCCAGAGAAACAACCCATGCCTTTCTACCGTGCAGTTTTGGCTATTCAGAAGACATACTCAGCTACTTGGCAAGATTTGTCCTCTCTTGTGTCTGTTAAAGCAGGAGATGCATATCATCCACAAGTGCTTGTGGGCAGGGACGGTACATCTCGCTGGTGGCACACTGGGTTAACATAGTGGAAGCCAGGACCCAGTCGGACCTTGGGACGGAACACGTCCTACCGACGCCAAGGATTGCGGGCCCTAGGTCAATCAGCGTTGCCCCCACGGTCTACAGCTTCTGCACCTCATCCTCCTTAGCCTCCTCCTCCTCTTCAGCCTCCATCTCCGAAATGACCACATCAGTCACAAGCTGGAAGCACTGCAGCACTGCCTCGGCCAAGCTGCAACAGGCTGTGCTGAAGCTAATATGCTTGGGTGAAAAGACCCACAATGCTGAAGAGTTGTGGACAGCTCTGAAAGAGCAGGCAGATCTGTGGCTCACACCGCTGAATCTTCAGCCAGGCATGGTCATGTGTGACAATGGCCGGAACCTGGTGGCGGCTCTGAGGCGAGGCGAGCTCACACACGTACCATGCCTGGCCCATGTGCTTAACCTCGTGGTTCAGCGGTTTCTCAAATCCTACCCGGAGCTGCCAGATCTGCTTGTTAAAGTACGCCACCAGTGTGCCCATTTTAGAAAGTCAGCTACAGCTTCCGCCGCCCTTGCAGTGCTTCAGCAACGTTTGCAGCTACCGGCTCACAGACTGCTGTGTGATGTCCCCACGCGTTGGAACTCTACACTGCAGATGTTGGGAAGGAATTGTGAGCAGAAGAGGGCAGTTGTTGACTACCAGCATCAACAAGGCCGTCGGTATTCAGTTCAGACTCCACACATAAGACCTCAGGAGTGGACATGGATGTCAGACATATGTACCATCCTCCAAAACTTTGAGGACTCCACCAAGATGGTGAGCGACGATGACATCACAATTAGCGTCACCATCCCACTTCTCTGTCTTCTGAAACGCTCTCTGCTCACAATCAAAGAGGATGCATTGCAGGCAGAGCATGATGAGATGGAGCAAGGAACCATACAGGGTGATTACACACAGCCCAGCCTCATCTCATCCCAACGTAGATTGGGTGACAATGAGGAAGAGGAGTAGGAAGGACAGGAGCTAGTTTCATGCACTATAGATGGTACTACCTGCACAGCTGTCATACCGTCTGTTCAGCGTGGATGGCCAGAGGACAGAGAGGAGGAGGAGGAGAGCATGGTCAGTCATCCTCTTGGTGAGGACACTGAAGTCTTGCCTGTTAGTAGTCTGGCACGCATGGCTGAGTTTATGTTACGCTGCCTTTCCCATGACCCTCGCGTTCTCAAAATTTTGGGTGACAGTCATTACTGGTTGGTGACACTTCTAGACCCACGCTACAAGGAGAACTTTATATCTGTTATTCCTGAGGCAGACAGGTGTACAAAAATGGGGCAGTACCAGAAGGCCCTTGTTGCGGAACTATTAAGAAAATTCCCATCTGAAAACGCTGGGGGCAGAGGGCACACTTTGTTGGACAACCAAGGAGTACAGGCGAGAGAGACACAACTTCAATCCAGCAGAGGCAGCGGAACACTGTCAAAGTTCTGGGAGAGTTTTCTCAGACCCTCCCATCGCACAGGCCCTGAAGCGCGGGGTACTATCACAAGGAGTGCAAAGTTTGGGAAGATGCTGAGGGAGTACCTTGCTGACCGTACCAACGTCCTCCGTGATTCCTCTGTGCCTTATAATTATTGGGCATCCAAGCTGGATACGTGGAATGAACTGGCTCTCTATGACTTGGAGGTCCTGGCCTGGCCTGCCCTGTCGCCAGCATTTTATCAGAGCGGGTTTTTAGTGCCGCTGGTGGAATTATAACTGATAAGCGCATCTGCCTGTCAACTGAAAATGCTGACAGGCTGACTCTTATAAAAATGAACAAGGGGTGGATTGGGCCAGACTTCTCATCACCACCAAATGATAGCAGCGTAACATAAACTCCAATCCAGTGTCTTTTCTTGGGAGATGTATTCCCATGCACCTTTTTACACCCACACATGGGTATACACTTACTGATTTTGGCTATTTGCTCTTGTCCTCCTCCTTCTCTTCATCCTCCACCACCATATCACCAGGGTGACCGTGGTCCGTGATGCAACACCCACATAATTTTTTTAAAGGGTGTTTATGATGCCCGTAAAAATTTTTTTTTATACAGTATGTTCATGTATACCCCCCAGGGGTAAATGTTTGTCAGCCCATACACTTAGTGCATGGGCATTACAAGTATAGGAGGCCCGCTGCTTTCTAATGGGAACATTTTTTATGAGGCCCTCCTCCACGTCTCTTCCAAGGGGCATTGAAGTGCCTCCAAATTTTTGGCAGCTCTTGCATTCACTGCATAGGCCAACACTATGGGAGACTCTCTCCTTTCTAATGGGAAATTGTCATTATTGTGGCCCTGCTCTGTGTGTCTTTAAATTCTTAGTGGGGTTTTTCCTAAAATTGGTCAGCCGTTGGACTCACTGCATACCTTATAACTGTATAGCAGACCCTCTCCTTTCTAATGGGAACATGTCGTACCTTGTTACTGTGGCCCTGCTCCGTGTGTCTTTAAATTTTTAGTGGGGTTTTTCCTAAAACTGGTCAGCCGTTGGACTCACTGCATACCCTATAACTGTATAGCAAACCCTCTCCTTTCTAATGGGATCATGTCGTACCTTGTTACTGTGGCCCTGCTCTGTGTGTCTTTAAATTCTTAGTGGGGTTTTTCCTAAAATTGGTCAGCCGTTGGACTCACTGCATACCCTACAACTTTATAGCAGACCCTCTCCTTTCTAATGGGAACATTTCGTACCTTGTTACTGTGGCCCTGCTCTGTGTGTCTTTAAATTCTTTGTGGGGTATTTCTTAAAATTTTTCAGCCGTTGGACTCACTGCATACCCTATAACTGTATAGCAAACCCTCTCCTTTCTAATGGGAACATGTCGTACCTTGTTACTGTGGCCCTGCTCTGTGTGTCTTTAAATTCTTAGTGGGCTTTTTCCTAAAATTGGTCAGCCCTTGCAGTCACAGCATGGGCATTACCACTATAGGAGACCTGCACCTTTATAATGGGAACATTTCTTTTACTGAGACCCTCCTCTATGTCTCTTCAAAGGGGTATTGGGTTGTGTCCAAATTTTTGGCAGCCTTTGCAGTCACTGGATACGCAATAACAGTATAGGAGACCCACTTGTTAATAATGGGAACAACAAAGCATAACCGGCTGATGGCTGTCTAACAATAGCTAGGGCAGACTGCTGACCTTTTAAGAATAGTGAGGGCCATCTGATGTCCCTATAAAAATAGGCTTTATGACTTTCAGAGTCCCTCCATCATAAATAAAACAGGATGTGTCTGATGATGTGTCACACACCACATTGCCAGATAAGGTTGTAAAATGTTAAAATGACATTTCCCAGTGAATGCATTTGTCTTAAAAAATAACGTAAACAAAACAATAGGATATTTCTTTAGTATAAAAAGCAGCGTCACCAATTTAACCTCAATGTAATCACATTGTTCAGCTCCTGCACCTCCTCCTCCATCTCCGAAATGACCACATCAGTCACAAGCTGACAGCACTGCAGCACTGCCTTGGCCAAACGGCAACAGGCTGTGCTGAAGATAACATGCTTAATGCTTAGGTGACAAACCGCCCAGCTCTGCAGAGTTGTTGAAAGCTGTAACACAGCAGCCTGATCTGTGGCTCTCACCGCTGAACATACAGCCAGGCATGGTCGTGTGTGACAATGGGTGGAATCTGGTGACGGAGAACTGACAGCCGGGGTAGATACGGTTTCCCTCTATGCCAGTCCTTTCACCGAGCTAAAGAATATGGCTGTGGTGAAATACAACTCCCACTGATAAGCTGTTTCAGATTGAAAAACATTGCGCCCACCAGAGGATTTGATTCTGACCTTTCTCACCTGCTCAAGAGCCCCATAGCAGCTGCAAAGTTAGCGCTATCATGAACTCTCCTGAGGTAGAAGCCAAGGCACACCAGAGGATTCTCTGCTGGGACCGTCCAACCCTGCCGAAAAGCAGTCCTAAGAAAAGTGTATGGGAAGGTTCCCGGACACTCTATGGCTGCTTTTTTACTGAGGAGGAAACACACGCAAACACGGGGAGAACATACAAAGTCCTTGCAGATGTTGACTTTGCTGGGATTTGAACCCAGGATCCCAGCGCTACAAGTCTTCAGTGCTAACCACTGATCCAATGCTGCCATTCAAACTCTAATATCTAACAGGCTGGAGAAACTTGCACCTACTGCCACGCTATCTTCAGCTCCTTTGTGAGAAAATGTATTTGGGCAGCCACTCAGTCTACCAAATAAAATTCCTGAGAAGGAAATTGGGGAAGGCTTCGCTACTGGTACTGGGGCAGTGCTAATACCATGGCGTCGTACCATAGTTTACTGGAAATATACCAGGCTGGTAGGAGGCAAGCAAATTCCCACAGAAAAGTACCAGCAGTAATGACCACATCAGTCACAAGCTGACAGAACTGCAGCACTGCCTTGGCCAAGCGGCAACAGGCTGTGCTGAAGATAACATGCTTAATGCTTAGGTGACAAACCGCCCAGCGCTGCAGAGTTGTTGAAAGCTGTAACACAGCAGCCTGATCTGTGGCTCTCACCGCTGAACATACAGCCAGGCATGGTCGTGTGTGACAATGGGCGGAACCTGGTGACGGAGAACTGACAGCCGGGGTAGATACGGTTTCCCTCTCTGGTGGGCCCGTCCAACCCTGCCGAAAAGCAGCCCTGGCTAATAAAAGTGTGGGGGAAGGTTTCCGGACACTCTGTGGCTGCCTTTTTAATGTTGATCGGCCATGCTTATGCATGTTATTTCTCAAAATGCATTACAGATCAGGCCATTGTCCAACTCTGTATTCAAGAAATTAAATGCGCAAAGAAAGATGTGTGTGTGTCAAAGCACCACCGACAAGTGCGAGTTGATGTTGGACGGGCTGCCATTGCTTCTGCAACAAGCTCAATTACAGGACTTCCTGGGAGAAATGACACCCAGGGTAGATACGGTTTCCCTCTATGCCAGTCTTTTCACCGAGCTAAATACAACTGTCAGCAAAAAAAAGTTGCGGACTGGCTCCGTACCGTCCCTGGCCACATTCACCTGTCCACATGTGTTTGGTTAGGCGGTCGTTCCCAGTAAGTGCACTGGGGGGGCACGGGTAATGTTGTGGGACCCGTGCTTGTGGAAGGCAGAGGCGATACTGGGAAATATATTGGCGGCTGGGGACCGAGTATGGACACCCAGCCGCCGCCGGCATGAGGTTATGAAAAACTTCCGCCTCCACGAGCCTAAAAGGCTACATTTCAAGTGCAAGCAGCTGTCAAAAATTTGGCAGTATAGTATTGCAGCCTGTGGGTGGGTAGGTGGGTGGCTACCTGCATACTTGCGCTTGCATTCCAAGGAATGGAGAAGGGACAAGTGAACGCTGCAGTGGGACAAGGACGTGGACGGTGATTGTTGCAAGTCTGCAACGACAGGTGCATGGCGGGAGGCATCTTCGCATGCGCCAAGCATCTCTTATGATGGGCACACTTTTAGGCAGTGACCTGGGAGTCAGAGATGCTTCCAGAGGTCTTCCCCATGCTGTTCCCACGTCTTTTCAGCACTGTATGCATGTGTCTGATGATGTGTCACACACCACATGGCCAGATAATGTTGTAAAATGTTAAAATGACATTCCCAGGTGAATGCATTTGTGTTGGTTAAAAGCAATGCAAAAGTGTAAAAATGCATCAAAAACGCTACGTGTGAACATAGCCCAAGGTGTGGAGGAGCATTTTTGTTTTTGGTTATTTATTTTGCCTTATATACAAGTCATTACCCTGGAAAGGATGTTCCTTAACATATTTCCCAGGAAAATCCATTTTGGTTTCGTTTTTGTAAGTTTTATTGTGAGTCTGTAAAAGTGGCGTAATACCTCTGACCACGTTGTTGACAGCAGTGATCTGGGAGTCATAGATGCTTCCAGGGGTCTTCCCCATGCTGTTACCATGTCATTCGAGCATTATTCCCATCGATTTGGGCAATTTTTAGGCCCTCTGTAGACCGCCGGGGGGAGCCGCCTGAAAAATGCTCGAGTTTCCTATAGACTTACAATGGGCTCGTTACTCGGGTCGAGCACCCGAGTATTCCAATGTGCTCGACCCGAGCAACGAGCACCCGAGCATTTTAGTGCTCGCTCATCACCATTAATGACGTAAATGATTGATCACTTGGGTCACTTATCATTAATTCTTCAATATTTGTCACAGTTGTTAATAGTAAAGTCTCCAACCAATGAGGTAAATGTTATTTGGTAAAAAAAAGACACGCGAGGAATAAATATACACAATATTTCCCATAATATGACTATTATATCTTTGGGGAATGTTCACAAGTGGCATTTTTTTCAGGGTTATTTTTCTGCTGCTAAAACATTGCGTTTTACAGTACCAGCTTAGTGAATGAGATTTCTAAAGTCTCATTCACATGCTGCGTTTTTTTCCTTTTTTTATTTTAAATTTGCAGGATGTTAATTCTTTCAGGGGTTTTGCAGCATTTTTCACCCATTCAAATGAATGAAAAAAAAACAACACAAGTATAAACACTGCAAAAACACAGCAAATAAGTGTGGATTGTATGCAGTGTTTTTCCTGAGTACAACCTGGTTTTTGGTGTGGAAAAAAATGCTGCAAAAACGCAACGTGTGAACATTCCCTTATCCTGGTTGTGTTGTATTTGGAAATAAAACAGTACGGCCAAAAAAGCATATTGCTAGGCAGCAAGTATGTGTGTAGAGCCACTCCTTGAAGATTCCATCACAAGATTCCATGATGACATCACAGGTCATGGTCGGGCATTATGACATCACAGCTCACAGTCACTATATATACAATGTACACAGGGTCGCGGCTGCCTTTGTTGGCTTCATAGTGACTGAGCGCACTTGCAGTTTCTCGCTATTCTATAGTGACTGATCGCACTTGCAGTTTCTCGCTATCCCATAGTGACTGAGCGCACTTGCAGTTTCTCGCTATTGTATATAGTGACTGATCGCACTTGCAGCTTCTATGGCTGAATTACTTTTGGACAATCTTCAAGTAGAAGCTCTATGGGAGATTCTTACCACCAATCGCCCTGAGATTGTGCTTCTACCACCCGATGGCGTCCTCAGCTTCACTCACCGGCTGGTGATGGAGCTCGTAAGAGACTGCCTGACCAAATACCACCGAGGTCATCTCACCTCAGAGTATCTGACGGATTTACCTCAGAACATCAGGACATTACTACAGCAGGTAAATGGCGGACGCTCCGCATAAAACTTCTCAATAATGGATAATAATGGTGGGATAGAAGCAGGGGCTGATTAAGAGTAGCCAGGGCCCTGGGCAGTTTAGGAGGTGTGGGGCCACAGCACCCGATGTATCACATGACATGTCACAAGATTGCCTTTGATAGATCATGTGATAAGTCATTCGATTAACATGCAGGTGCTCGGGTGCACTACACATAACAGAGCGCTATACATAATAGAGCAGGGGTGGGAAAGTAATATTACTGAGGGGCCACATGAGAAATGTGACTGTTGTGGAGGCCGAACCAATAGGCTGAAATTAATTCTGCTCAATATTAACATATTAATTATATTTTATATTATTAACTGTATCACTTATTATTGAGCAGAATTAAGTGTGCTGGCATCCCCCTACATACAGTAAGAGCCCACACACATACCCTATATACAGTAAGAGCCCACACACAGCACCCTTTATACAGTAAGAGCCCATACATAGCACCAATGTACAGTATGAGCTCACACACAGAATCCTATTTAGAGTATGAGCCCTCACATAGCTCACTATATACAGCCAAGCTCTCACATAGCCCTCTATATACAGCATGAGCCCTCACATAGCCCGCTATAAATAGCTGAGCCCTCACATAGCCCCCTATATACAGCATGAGCCCCCACACACTTTAAATATTGCTTGGCAGCATGTATTTGTGCAGAGCAGCCGCTATAAGATTCCATCACAAGATTCCATGATGACATCACTAGTGATGGTCGGCCATTATGACATCAGAGCTCACAGTCACTGTGTACAATCTACACAGGGTCATGGCTGCCGTTGTTGGCTCCATAGTGACTGAGCACTTGCAGTTTCTCGCTATAGAACATCAGGACATTCCACAGCAGGTAAATGGTGGACGCTCCGCACAAATCTTCTCCACAATAATGGATAATAACGGTGGGATAGAAGCTTCTTCTTTCTTCCAATATAAAACAGGACAAGACCCCAGATATGTAGTCAATGTATCTGCAGAGAGGAGCAGACGTCAGATACAATGGCCGCCTTCATTGTGATCTTTCTCATCTCGAGATTTTTCATTTGTGTTTCTTTTCTTCTTTTTAGGCTGAAAAAAGATCTCAATATAGAGATTTGTCTTTTGTTAAAGAACTGGCCGAAAAAGTCCTGTGTGTACTGGAAGGTCCGGCCCGCTCATCGGAACGCCCGGTAAGGATCCATCATCTTCTCTATCACACGTCCTTGTTTTCTGATCTTCTCCAGATCACCAGCCAGATATCAGAAGATCTGGTGTTAGATCTTATCGGCCTCCCTGTCAGCTCCTGGCAAGCACAGGAGGTAATATGGCCGCCTGTCTCTGCTGATGGCAGTCTGTATTCTGCTGATGTAGTCACAGCTCAGTGGTGGGAAGTCTGTATTTCCGCCTCTGTCTCCCTCTATTATCCATATTAATGTTTTTGCAATGTTACCTCATCTTAATCCATTTTATCTGAGAAAAGTCCTCATGATGGCGTCTGATCTGTATAGTTACAGTTGGTGTGTCTGTAAATGCAGGTTCAGTCCTTCCTGATTTGTGGATTTGGTGATTTAGTGGAAGGTTCCTCGTGCTAATTCTATATATTCTATCAATCAGGAGACACCAGAAGGCGACACCGAAGATGAGCAAAATGTGACCCCAGAAACCCCTGACCCTAATACAAGTCAGCCGGGACCGAGCAGCGATCTGACTACAGGTGAGCCGATCACACAACCTTCTACAGGAAAAATCCGGATATTATAGAGAACATGGGATCATTTCACATTTACTCTTTCCACTCTCTAATCAAACATACAGAGAGCCAAAATGAAAAACTTGGAAAAAGTCACGAGCCAATCAGTATACTGGGTACCACAAAGTCCTCCATAATGAATAATGGGTCCCACATAGTCCTCCATGCAGAATAATGGGCCCCACATAGTGCTCCATGCAGAATAATGGGCCCCACATAGTCCTCCATACAGAATAATGGGCCCCACATAGTCCTCCATACAGAATAATGCCCCACATAGTCCTCCATACAGAATAATGGGCCCCACAAAGTCCTCCAAACAGAATAATCGGCCCCACAAAGTCCTCCATACAGAATAATGGGCCCCAGATAGTCCTCCATACAGAATAATGGGTCCCACAAAGTCATCCATACAGAATAATGTGCCCCAGATAGCCCTCCATGCAGAATAATGGGCCCCACATAGTGCTCCATGCAGAATAATTGGCCCCACATAGTGCTCCATGCAGAATAATGGGCCCCACATAGTCCTCCATACAGAATAATGGTCCCCACATAGTCCTCCATGCAGAATAATGCCCCACATAGTCCTCCATACAGAATAATGGGACCCACAAAGTCCTCCAAACAGAATAATCGGCCCCACAAAGTCCTCCATGCAGAATAATGGGCCCCAGATAGTCCTCCATACAGAATAATGGGTCCCACAAAGTCATCCATACAGAATAATGTGTCCCAGATAGCCCTCCATGCAGAATAATGGGCCCCACATAGTCCGGCACACAGTATAATGGGCACCACATAGTACTCCATACAGTATAATGGGCACCACATAGTCCTCCATACGGAATAATGGGCCCCACATAGTCCTCCATACAGAATAATGGACCCCACATATTACACCGTACAGAATAATAGGCCTCACATAGTCTTCCATACAGAATGATGGCCCCACATAGTCCTCCATACAATATAATGGCCCCACATAGTACTCCATAAAGAATAATGGCCCCACATAGTACTCCATAAAGAATAATGGCCCCACACAGTCCTCCTTACGGAATAATGGCCCCACATAGTGCTCCATACAGAATAATGGCCCCACACAGTCCTCCACACAGTATAATGGCCCCACATAGTCTTCCATACAGGATAATTGACCCCACATAATCCTCCATACAGAATAATGGGCCCCACATAGTCCTCCATACAGAATAATGAGCCCCACATAGTCCTCCATAGAGAATAATGGGCCCCACATAGTCCTCCATACAGTATTATGGGCCCCACATCGTCCACCGTAGAGTATAAAGGGCCCCACATAGTCCTCCATAGAGAATAATAGGCCCCAGATAGTCCTCCATACAGTATAATGGGCCCCACATAGTGCTCCATACAGAATAATGGGCCCCACATAGTCCTCCATAGAGAATAATGGGCCCCACATAGTCCTCCATACAGTATTATGGGCCCCACATAGTCCACCACACAGTATAAAGGGCCCCACATAGTCCTTCATAGAGAATAATAGGCCCCACATAGTCCTCCATACAATATTATGGGCCGACATAGTCCTCCATAAAGTATTATGGGCCCCACATAGTCCTCCATAGAGAATAATAGGCCCCACATAGTCCTCCATACAGTATAATGGGCAACACATAGTCCTCCATACAGAATAATGGCCCCACATAGTCCTCCATAAAGAATAATGGGCCCAGATAGTCCTCCATACGGAATAATGGGCCCCACATAGTCCTCCATACAGAATAATGGGCCCCACATAGTCCTCTATACAGTATAATGGGCACCACATAGTCCTCTATACAGAATAATGGGCTCCACATAGTGCTCCATACAGTATAATGGCCCCACATAGTCCTCAATACAGTATAATGGGACCACATAGTCTTCTATACAGTATAATGGCCCCACATAGTCTTCCATACAGTATAATGGGCCCCACATAGTCCTCCATACAGTATAATGGGACCACATAGTCCGTCCTCCATGCATTATAATGGGCCCCACATAGTCCTCAATACAGTATAATGGGCCCCACATAGTCCTTTATACAGAATAATGGGCCCCACATAGCCCTCCATACAGTACTATGGGCACCACATAGCCCTCCATACAGAATAATGGGCTCAACATAGTGCTCCATACAGAATAATGGGCCCCACATAGCCCTCCATACAGTATAATGGGCACCACATAGCCCTCCATTCAGAATAATGGGCCCCACATAGTCCTCTATACAGTATAACGGGCCCCACATAGTCCTCCATACAGTATAATGGGCCCCACATAGTCCTCCATACAGAATAATGGGCCCCACATAGCCCTCCATACAGTATAATGGGCACCACATAGCCCTCCATTCAGAATAATGGGCCCCACATAGTCCTCTATACAGTATAATTGGCCCCACATAGTCCTCCATACAGTATAATGGGCCCCACATAGCCCTCCATACAGAATAATGGGCACCACATAGCCCTCCATTCAGAATAATGGGCCCCACATAGTCCTCCATACAATATAATGGGCCCCACATAGTCCTCCATACAGAATAATGGCCCCACATAGTCCTCCATACAGAATAATGGGCCCCACATAGTCCTCCATACAGAATAAGGGGCCCCACATAGCCCTCCATACAGAATAATGGGCCCCACATAGTCCTCCATACAGAATAGTCATTTCTCCATTATATTGTTGTATTATGTCTGTAGGATTAATATCCTCTAATACATTTTATTTCTTCATCATTTTATCACTATTTTAGAAACAACTGAGCTGTTGGATCCTGACAGTGTAATCTTAGAGATCCCGGAGATCCAAGAACCTGCCGGTGTAAGTATTATAGAGGTAGATGTCTGTATATCACCAGATCACGGGGTGTAAATGACCCGTCCAGTATTATCCCCCATATAACCAGGGGGCGCCTCTATTATTAGAGGAGATGACACTATTGCATTAGATAATAGCGTTTATATTATAGGGAATCCGTCAGCAGGTTTCTGCTCACCTATCGGATCAGTGACATCAGCTGGGACATAATATAGGAGGAGACGTTTCTGCATCTGGAGATTTTCTCCAGCAGCTTCTAGATCAGGGGTGGGCAATTAATTTTCCCAAGGGGCCACATGAGAAACTGGCACTGCTTTTGAGGGCCGAACCAGTCGGCTGAACTTAAAGGGGTGGTCTGAAACCAAAGGTGAATTTCATACTAAACATTTATCTAAATAATGTAATTTTCTAATCTCCTTTTTTTATATACTTCAATTGAAAATTCCCTAATATACCCTCTCCAGTCTGACTTCCAGTCTTTTTTTTTTAACCTCCAATGGCATTTTGTTTGGAATACTCACACAGGACGTCATAAGGTGGTAGAAGCTGTGGTCACTTCCGCAGCTTCTGCCCCCTCCATGAAATGAAGTGGCATCAATTATGTCTGTTTCAGAGGTTGGGCTAGTCCCTGCTCTACTGATAATGCATCGGTTATAAATTATGACCTATGGACAGTATGAGCTCCCGGCACTATATTCCTTTGAATGAACAGTGACAGTGCACTCCCTTGCTGGCTCTAAAGAGAAGTGATGAGCCAGCAAGAGAGTGCGCTGTCAGTGGAAATTGTAAGGACACCATGCAGCAAGCAGGGACTAACCCAGACTCCGAAACAGAGGTCACTGATGGTGCTTCGTTTAAATGTGAGGAAAGCAGCGTCAGTGATTGCATCCTTTTCCCCTTGATGACGTCCCATGTGAGTATCCCAAAATGCACTGGAATTCTCAACAAAACATCATTGGATGAGAAAAAACAAACAAGAAGTTAGAGTAGAGAGGAAATGGTAGGGAATTTTTAATTGAACTGTACTAGATAAGTGATTGGATTGAATTAAATAGACATTTAGTATGAAATTTACCTTCTGTTTTAGGCCGCCCCTTTAATTCTGCTCAATATTAATTTTATCGCTTTATAAAAAGAAGGTGATTATATGATTACGTTTACACGAGCGATGTCATGATTGTCATCCAGAAAGGCAGACTATTTTTATCATCTGTATTGTGATCCATTTTTATATATCAGAAGTGAATAAAATGTACAAAAACAAATACAGTTTCGTATGATTGTAATCGAAATGTATCTGTAAAAATCAGATGCCATACAGATGATTAATATGTGATTCAATTTCTTTTTTGCAAACTCTGACTTCAATAAGTGAGTGTTATCCGATACACAGAAGAAACTGGTGTGTGCTGTGATCTTTTTCACACGGATATTTGGTCTGTGTTAGGCCACGGCCCCACTATCAGTATTCAGTCAGTATTTGTTCTCAGGAGTGGGTGATAAATGCAGAACTGGTGACTTGTTTCTATTATATCTTCTATTATTCTCTGATTGTTCCTCACCTGGTTTTGGCTCCCACTCCTGAGAAAAAAATTCTGCCAAATACTGATAGTGGGGCCATGGACTTAAACTGTAATCTGAATAGCTCAATTGCAAAGCATTGCTACTAGTCCTGTCCGTGTGAAGTCAGGTTTATTTTATTTTTTTCACGAAAAGCACTAGGACCGAAAATACAGTTGTGTGAACACACCCTGATAATACTTGCTACAATAAAGTTTATCATAGCAAGCATTGGCAATTGATCAATCAATACATAAATTGGGAGCATGTGGAAAAAAAAAGTTGTTTGCCCACCCCTGTTCCACATGCATAGATCCACATCACATGTGGGGCAGGAGGTAACAGGCAGGTGGGGGGGATCTTTATTAAAGTCTATGGCTGTGATAAGTCACAGATCACAGCAGGGAGCATTGTGAGGAGCTTAACACTTACCTCACCTGCACAGGACATAGAACACAGCGCAATAACTCAAAAGCTCAGTGTAAAGGGTGAGGTAAGGGTTAACCCTCACTCAAAGGTGGAGAGGCAGCAGAGTATGTGGGGTGCAGTTTGGGGAGCACATAGAATATCCCAGGTGAGGAGGGGCACTTCACTGTTGGAGTCATTCACTAGGAATACAAATGTTCTCTCCGATCAGTCTGAGCTGCCAGGGGAAGACTCAGTAAGCTGCAGATAATTAGCTGCTCTCACTGAGTGTAAACTGCGGTCTGAGAAAGGAGGCAGTGCTGTGCTGTGAACTGATCAGCACAGTAGACACAATGTCAACTCCTAGCTGTTATTTTATACCATGGGGCTCAACTTAGATGTCACTTGCCCACTATGTGCAGCAGATGGGTGTAGTAGTCCAAGTTTCCCTCTTCTTGAACACTCCTGACCTGAAGACATTACAGTAGCTCTGCTCTGCAAGCAAGGAACTGAGCATCCCCACATCCACCAATGAGAAGATGGCATCCACAGGGGGGCGGAGCTACAATCAGAATGCTGAGTCTGAGTAAGATAATAGCTCAGGCTTTCTCCTGCGTCTGGCTGACTGTGTCAGCGGGCCACACAGAAGCGGTCAAAGGGCCGGATGTGGCCCGCGGGCCGCAGTTTGCCCAGGTCTGTTCTAGATCTTAATATCATTTCTTCTTCTTCTTCTTTTCTAGGACTTGATGGAATCATTGATCCCGGCGAGAAAGCCGCGTATGAGCGACTACGAAACATCTAAGCTGATCAGCAGCGGATCTTTTGGGTGAGATTTCAGTTGGCATAAGCCACATTTCTCAGGGTTCCCTATGACAATGCTTCAGCCTCTGTGCTCTGCCATTCAGTGTTATCATAGGGACATGATCTGAGGTGAAAGGTGATAATGTGACCTGGGTGAGGGTCCGGCAGACGTGGCATTGTGCAGACTTCCCATAGGTGATAATGTGACCTAGGTGAGGGTATGGCAGGCGTAGCATTGTGCAGACATCCATAGGTGACAATGTGACCTGGGTGAGGGTGTGGAAGATGTGGCATTTTGCAGACCTCCCACAGGTGATAATGTGACCTGGGTGAGGGTCTGGCAGACTTGGCATTGTGCAGACCTCCCACAGGTGATAATGTGACCTGAGTGAGTGTCCGGCAGACGTGGCATTGTGCAGACTTCCCATAGATGATAATTTGACCTGGGTGAGGGTCTGGCAGACGTGGTATTGTGCAGACCCTCCCATAGATGGTCTATGTAGTATTATCTCATGTATTTCTAGATGTGGATTTCTAGTAATGGTCGGACTTCTGGTATTAAACATTAGAACAGAAGATCATATAATGACTTCTATAGACGGACTGTTAATAAGGATTCACTATAAACCATGGTTTCTTCTTCTCTCCAGGTCCGTCCACTTAGTTCACCATAAAGACTCACAGAAGATCTTCGCTATGAAGAAAATTTCCAAGCGGGACCTGGATACTCCAAAACATGTGGAAGGGGCCTATCTGGAGAGGGACATCCTGACATTCGCTGACTGTCCCTTTGTGGCCTCCATGCTCTGCTCCTTCCCTACTAGATCTCACCTGTGTATGGTCATGGAGTATGTAGGAGGTAGGACATGTACATGTATTATATTCAGCCCATGTCTGCTGACATCTTATCACCGCTCATATCATTAGGACTTGTCCCTGTGGACGGTTACATCCCCGCAGAGCATTTACTATAGATATTATGGAAAGTCATTGATGTGTGTGATCTCCCTGTATGTCCGCACTGAGCACGTCAGTATCGCCAGCTGTAGACGAGATGAGACATCACTCTATTAGTGACATGGACGACATCTCACCATGACCTCAGACTAATATTCTGTGCTCTATACATTATATCTGTATATATTCTCTCCTGCCCCAATGTCTCCGCTCACTTCTCATGATCCATCGTGGTGATCTGCTGTATAAACCCCTCACCGCTCATATTATCTTTCTTCTATAGGTGGAGACTGTGGGACCCTCCTAAGCACCAAGGGCCCTTTATCTGTCCCCTTGGCCCGCCTGTATTTTGCAGAAGCGATACTTGCTGTGGAATACCTGCACAGCTATGGTGTGTTGCATAGAGACCTGAAACCAGAGAAGTAAGTGCCCCCTGTAGTATAATAAAGGGGGAAAGTTATTTATTACCACACAGCCTGTGAGACTAAAACCATCTTCTCTTTCACAGCCTCCTGATTACACCGGCTGGACACATTAAAGTCGCCGATTTTGGGATTTCAAAAGTTGGTGTCATGATACCAGAAACCAACACCCACAGGGAATCATTGGAGGACATCGCCAGAGAGTTCCAGGACCATGAGGTTGGCATCACTTACAGGAACTTAGATGGTTCTTTACAAATCTCATCACACTATTGTCTCTTCTCTACGTTCTTCATTTCTAGAGAACTTTTCCACTGATATTTTATCTTCTGTCATTGGCTTTTTATGTAGAGAACTTGTCATAATAATCATTTCATCGATTCTTATCTTTATCTTCTGTTGGTTTCCAGGACTGTGGCACCCCGCTCTACATGGCCCCAGAAATCATCCTGAAGAAAGGCTATGGAAGACCTGCGGACTGGTGGTCAATGGGGATCATCCTGCATGAGTTTCTGGTGGGATATGTACCATTTCATGGGGATTCCCTATCTGAGCTCTATAAAAATATTGTCACTGGTAAGTAGAATAATCCGATCATTGCTTTGACTGGTTACATGAATTTAGTTATTTCCTCTACTTTATCTTACAGGCCAAAACAGAGGTTTTATTTTCTGTAATTTTCTATATAACAGGAGACATAATTTGGGATTGGGATCGCTCTCCTCCCCCCGATGTTCAGGACCTCATTAATGACCTGCTCAGAACAAATCCTGTACAAAGACTTGGGACAGGTAACTGATATACTGTATTAGTATTAATATTCACTTTTTACAACGAGGACTCATCGCTCCTGTCCATGAGGATCAGCACTCCTCTATCTGCTTGCCTATTTCTAGTTCTCCATAATATAACTTTTAGTTTGTTTCCTTCGGTTTTGTCATTACTTAAGATATACTGTTCAGATATGGAGCAGCCTCTAGCAATGTCCGCATCACTTTTGTTTTTCTTTTTCCAGGAGGAGCATTTGAGATCAAGAGTTATCCATTCCTGAGTGACTTAGAATTTGAAAACCTTCTAAGTCAGAAGCCAGAGTACATTCCTCGGCTTGTGTCAGATATGGACACCAGCTTATTTATCAGTAAGTAGAAGACATCATCTAGACTAAGCGGCTGTTTGTCTCATCTTCCATAATATGTGACAATCGGTTCCCATTAATAGTAGTGATAAATGGTGACTGTGTTATACTGACAACCACTAATAACACTTCATTACCTATGTATTGTAGATCACGCTGATACAGACAAGCCTATTGTCTCAGAGGAGGAGGACACAAGTGAGGATAATGAGAGCCTTTTCTTCCAAAATTTTACAACATCCTCTAAAAGGCTTTCTAAAGTAAGTGATCAATAAATCCTGAATACATAAAAAGACCTCTAAAAGTAAAAAATAGAATTTCATATCTTATTTTTGTCCTTATTTAGCTCTGTACCACCGTTATCAAGTCCCCTCCAGAGTGTACCCCGGCATCCAGCAGAAACATCTCAGAAATGTGAGTAGATTGTGGAGTCATTACTGGGAGCTCCAGACTAATATATGTGCACAACACCAAATATAGGACATAAATACCATCATATCGAATGCAGCATCCACCGCCACATGATCAGCGGTCATTGCGCTTTTGGCTTCAGAATCCGCTGGAGATAACAGCCCATAATTGCTGCCGGTCAGGCATTGGTAGTATTGCCCACATTGTGGGACAGATGTAGTATTACATGCTGGCCATTATTGGTAGTTTTTTTCCGCTCTGCTCCATAGAAGGTAGTTTTGAGCAGGAGACCTTCCCCACTATGACTTTCATATGTCCTATTAGGCCTTATAGTCGGGGTTCTTCTAGTGAGACAATCCCTTTTATACTGAATTTACTTGTGATTGACACGTTTTTCTTCTTCCTAACAGGCAGAAAGGATCTTCTCCTGAATCTGCTAGAGACGATGCTATAACCAGCTTGCCGTCCTCGTCCCCATTGTCAGGTATGTACATGTCTATAGCACAAACAATGTGAATGTTATCATCAACGGTGAAATATTTCCACATGGTTTTTCTGTAATAGGTCTCCTATGTTATCTATGTTCCATGGATCCCAATTACTTTGCCCATGGGCCCATACTGTGTCTCCATTTCTGTAACTTTGTACAGTATTATCATGGATTCTGTGATACATTGTTGCATCCAGTAACCTCTGTCATCATAATGAGACATCGTCTCCTATAGTAGAATATCGCTCATTAGGGATGCACCACATGGCGGCACACAGGGCGCTCACTGCTCCATATTAGTGACACATCTAATGCCCCTCATATTAGGTCATGTCCGGTATATAGGACTTATTCTGCCCTATTGTGTAATACCAGATTATCAGGACTATAGGGGAAAGGACTAGAACAATCTATATACTATATACAGGAGCGATACAATGCAGACCCCATAACAATATGTCTTTAGTGAGTTGTTGTTTTTTCTTTTTTCTGATCAGAATTTCAAGCTGATGACGAAAAATCAGAAAATGGGAAAAAGGGGAAAAAGAGACGAGGTAAGTGTGAGAGTCATCTCCATGTTGTGTGATGTCGTCAGTGAGAATAATTCATGTGGAGCAGATGTCATCTGTCGGAGATGGGATTGTCACATGTATGATGGCTGACGATGATCCCTGACCTCTGTGTGATGAGATTCCTCTGCCGTCCGGCCACAGTGACCGCACAGTAGTATCATGTCATATGGAGTCCCATCACTTACATTATATTTCCTTCTCTTCTCATAGGTTCCATCTTCCGCCGGATCCTATCATCCTGCTGGCGTGGATTATCCAGGGCTGCTCGCGTATTTGCGTGTTGTCACCGTTCCCCTAGAGACATCTAAAAGACGGTAAACCTCCGCATCCAGCGCCCTGAAGTCCAGCAGATCCACCATCACTGCTGGAGCTGTACAGAAGGACCTTCACCATCTACCGGTGGCCTTCTGACTGTTACATCTCTGCCGGGACAATCTCAGTATCACCTCTGTCACCAGGCTCCGCGGTATTCATACTGCTCGCAGACGTGGCGGTTACTGATCACCTGGTATCTGACCCCGGCTGTTTTCCTGATTATAAGTTTGCCTACTGATTCTGTTCCTGGTTTTGTCCCTCCCTTCTATCCTATTATTAATAAAAAAAAATACAATTATTATTACTGAGATCTTGGTTCATCCATCAAACTTTACTCTGCATTTTGTTAACTGATAAAAATAATTTATTAACACTTCTGCATTTAAAAGGATATATACAGTATGCTTATAATATATATACAGTATGCTGATTATATATACATGGTGACAAAGTCACTGGCAAAGTGCTGGAGGGGAGGTATGTTTCACTGAGGCTATTAGCTTCAGTGATTTGAAACCCATAAGTTTTACACCAGCACACTATGTGTTGAGAGGGATTAATCGGCCATTTTAAGGGCTGGGTTTTTGTGAACGACCATAGAACGGGTTGGGAGGTCATTCATCATATCTCCACCCCTGGGTGAGGACTAGGATATATATAGACGGCCTTCTAAGGCATTCAGTGTTCAGTAGGGCTGTAGAGAGGAACTCCAGCGCTTTGTGTCCTGAGAAGGAAAAGCTGAACTAGTGGATGGTTGTTCTCCTGAGCGGGCAGATCCCCACAGCAACACGGCTGTATGTTATGTTTTGTTTTTCCTTAGGTCAGAAAGCACGTATTTATTTTTGCTAACTCTTCACTGGCTTATGCAGCATCTTCAAATAAACCAGTGAGAGACTTAAGGAGACAGTGCTCCGGTGGCTACTTCTGTGTGCAACTGAGTGGGCCGATCTACCATAGTATATATAAGGCGGCATGCGTGTCTCTGTCTGAAGCTTCGATAGACTGCGCATGTGTGATGCGCAGCCTGGCTCCAGAGAGAAGCAGGCATCCAGCCGTTACAGGTAAGAGGAGGTGTATGGCGCCGGAGATCGCAGGATGCGTAGACACTGAACGCATACCGCGATCTCCGGCGCCATACTTACATACTTACCTGACCGGGAGGAGCGTTGTCGCGGCGCCTCTCTTCGCTGGAGACCGGGGGCGGAGTGAAGGCGTCAGATCGACGCATGCACATTGCGCTATCCGGCGCAATTTTACTGAAGACACATTTACAGTGTGTCTTCAGAAAAATGGCGCCGGACAGCGCGGTGCTCCAGCGCCGCACTTCTCCCTCGGCCTCCGGCAGAAGAGGACGCAGCAGTGCTGGAGTACAGAGAAGAAAGGTGAGTATAACTGTTTTTTTTTGTGTATGTGTGTACAGTGTGAAAGGGATGAGGGGGCCACACATAACAGGATTGTGGGGTGAGGGGACCATGCATATATCAGGATTGGGGGGTGAGGGGTACCACATATACCAGGATTGGGAGGTGAGGGGTACCACACATACCAGGATTGGGGGTGAGGGGTACCACGCATATCAAGATTGGGGGTGAGGGGTACCACACATACCAGGATTGTGGGGTGAGGTGTACCACGCATACTAGGATTTGGGGGGTGAGGGGTAACACACATACCACGATTGGGGGTGAGGGGTACCACGCATACCAACATTGGGCGGTGAGGGGTGCCACACATACCAGGATTGGGGGGTGAGGAGTGCCACACATACCAGGATTGGGCGGTGAGGGGTACCACGCATACCAGGATTTGGGGGGTTAGGGGTGCCACGCATACCAGGATTGGGGAGTGAGGGGTGCCACGCATACCAGGATTGGGGGGTGAGGGGTAACACGCATAACAGGATTGGGGGGTGAGGGGTAACACGCATACCAGGATTGGGGGGTGAGGGGACCATGCATACCAGGATTGAGGGTGAGGGGTGCCACGCATACCGGGATTGGGGATGAGGGGTGCCATGCATACCGGGATAGGGGATGAGGGGTGCCACGCATACTGGGATTGGGGATGAGGGTTGCCACGCATATTGGTATTGGGGGATGAGGGGTGCCACGCATACCGGGATTGGGGATGAGGGGTGCCACGCATACCGGGATTGGGGGGTGAGGGGTGCCATGCATACCGGGATTGGGGGTGAGGGGTGCCACGCATACCGGGATTGGGGATGAGGGGTGCCACGCATACCGGGATTGGGGATGAGGGGTGCCACACATACCGGGATTGGGGATGAGGGGTGCCATGCATACCGGGATTGGGGATGAGGGGTGCCACGCATACCGGGATTGGGGATGAGGGGTGCCACACATACAAGGATTGGGATGAGGGGTGCCACTCATGCCGGGATTGGGGATGAGGGGTGCCACGCATGCCGGGATTGGGGATGAGGGGTGCCACGCATGCCGGGATTGGGGATGAGGGGTGCCACGCATGCCGGGATTGAGGATGAGGGGTGCCACGCATACCGGGATTGGGGATGAGGGATGGAGTGCCATGCATACCGGGATGAGGGATGGCGTACCATGCATACCAGGATGAGGGATACCATACACACCAGGATAGTGATGAGGGGTACCATACATACCAGGATAGAGATGAGGGGTGCCACGCATACCAGGATAGGGATGAGGGGTGCCACGTATACCAGGATTGGGGATGAGGGGTGCCACGCATACCAGGATAGGGCGTGAGGGGTGCCACGCATACCAGGATTGGGGGTGAGGGGTGCCACGCATACCAGGATTGGGGGTGAGGGGTGTCAAGCATACCAGGATTGGGGGTGAGGTGTACCACGCATACCAGGATTGGATGGTGGGGACAGGATGGGGACAGCACAAATACAAGGAGGGGGGCAGCACATACCAGCATGGGAGACCATATACCAATAAAAATGCTGTCCACCCGGGCGTAGAACGGGTTCAATAGCTAGTAGTATATATATACTGAATGCATATACCGAATTTTTCGGACTATAAGACGCACCGGACCATAAGACGTACCTAGGTTTTAGAGTAGGTAAATAGAAAAAAAATGTAAGCAAAAAATGTGGTCATTATGCCCTGTTAAGGGGGAGGGGGTCTGCTGCTTACACTGTTATAGGGGTAATGTCCCCCAATTCTGTTAATAACCCCCATCCTGGTATATTTATATACACACTGCTCAAAAAAATAAAGGGAACAATCAAATAACACATCCTAGATCTGAATGAATGAAATATTCTCATTGAATACTTTGTTCTGACAACAAAATCACACAAAAATCATCAATGGAAATCAAATTTATTAACCAATGGAGGCCTGGATTTGGAGTCACCCCCAAAATTAAAGTGGAAAAACACACTACAGGCTGATCCAACTTTGATGTAATATCCTTAAAAAAAGTCAAAATGAGTCTCAGTATTGTGTGTGGCCTCCACGTGCCTGTATGACCTCCCTACAACGCCTGGGCATGCTCCTGATGAGGCTGAGTATTGTGTGTGGCCTCCACGTGCCTGTATGACCTCCCTACAACGCCTGGGCATGCTCCTGATGATGCTGAGTATTGTGTGTGGCCTCCACGTGCCTGTATGACCTCCCTACAACGCCTGGGCATGCTCCTGATGAGGCTGAGTATTGTGTGTGGCCTCCACGTGCCTGTATGACCTCCCTACAACGCCTGGGCATGCTCCTGATGAGGCTGAGTATTGTGTGTGGCCTCCACGTGCCTGTATGACCTCCCTACAACGCCTGGGCATGCTCCTGATGAGGCTGAGTATTGTGTGTGGCCTCCACGTGCTTGTATGACCTCCCTACAACGCCTGGGCATGCTCCTGATGAGGCTCAGTATTGTGTGTGGCCTCCACGTGCCTGTATGACCTCCCTACAACGCCTGGGCATGCTCCTGATGAGGTTGCAGATGGTCTCCTGTGGGATCTCCTGCCAGACCTGGACTAAAGCATCCGCCAACTTCTGGACAGTCTGTGGTGCAACGTGACATTGGTGCATGGAGCAAGACATGTCAAATGAGCAATAAAAGAGAAGAAATCCGGCACCACCTCTGCTTTAAATACACCTCTCATTCAATGAAATGAAACTCCCGGATACATGGTGGTGCATGTCCAAGTAAACAGTCTAGTAATGCAGAAGCAAAAATAAAGGTAGCACTCAACAAAAGTTCCGAAGATGTCCTTTATTAGTACTAACAGTACATGTTGTCTGGCGGCATAGGATGGAGACCCCTAAGGGTGTGCGGGGAGTGAGAGAGAGGACGATGGCCGTTTCGCTCCCTTCCGGATCTTGAACGGGTCCCAGGGAGCAAGACATGATGTCCCAGATGTGCTCAATCGGATTCAGGTCTGGGGAACGGGCGGGCCAGCCCATAACTTCAATGCCTTCATCTTGCAGGAACTGCTGACACACTCCAGCCACATGAGGTCTGGCATTGTCCTGCATTAGGAGGAACCCAGGGCCAACCGCACCAGCATATGGTCTCACAAGGGGTCTGAGGATCTCATCTCAGTACTTAATGGCAGTCAGGCTACCTCTGGCGAGCACATGGAGGGCTGTGCGGCCCTCCAAAGAAATGCCACCCCACACCATTACTCACCTACTGCCAAACCGGTCATGCTGAAGGATGTTGCAGGCAGCAGATCGTTCTCCACGGTGTCTCCAGACTCTGTCACGTCTGTCACATGTGCTCAGTGTGAACCTGCTTTCATCTGTGAAGAGCACAGGGCGCCAGTTGCCACTTTGCCAATCCTGGTGTTCTGTGGCAAATGCCAAGCGTCCTGCACGGTGTTGGGCTGTGAGTACAACCCCCATCTGTGGACGTCGGGCCCTCATACCACCCTTATGGAGTTGGTTTCTAACCGTTTTTGCAGACACATCCACATTTGTGGTCAGCTGGAGGTCATTTTGCAGGGCTTTGGCAGTGATCCTCCTGTTCCTCCTTGCACAAAGGCGGAGGTAGCGGTCCTGCTGCTGGGTTGTTGCCCTCCTACGGCTCCCTCCACGTCTCCTGGTGTACTGGCCTGTCTCCTGGTAGTGCCTCCAGCCTCTGGACACTACGCTGACAGACACAGCAAACCTTCTTTCCACAGCTCGCATTGATGTGCCATCCTGGAAGAGCTGCACTACCTGAGCAACTTCTGTGGGTTGTAGAGTCCATCTCAAGCTACCACGAGTGTGAAAGCACAACCAACATTCAAAAGTGACCAAAACATCAGCCAGAAAGCATTGGTACTGAGATGTTGTCTGTGGTCCCCACCTGCAGAACCACTCCTTTATTGAGAGTGTTTTGATAATTGCCAATAATTTCCATCTATTGTCTATTCCATTTGCACAACAGCATGTGAAATTGATCGTCAATCAGTGTTGCTTCCTAAGTGGACAGTTTGATTTCACAGAAGTTTGATTTACTTGGAGTTATATTCTGTTGTTTAAGGGTTCCCTTTATTTTTTGAGTAGTGTATATATATATATATACTGTGGCTCTGGGTGGTGGGGGGAATGGCAGTGGCGGAGGAGCGGGGCACAGAAGGCAGCATGGCTGCGGTGGCTGCAGCCTTTACCTGAACGGGATTCGGGCATATGATCTGACGTGGCCATAGACTATAATGGTCCAGACAGAGTGAATGTGCCCTCTGTCGTACAGGGGGACATTAAGTCATAGGGGGCACACCAGGCAGGGACCCGATATTACAGGGTGGCAGGAGGGCGACTATTGCAAACAACATAATTAGAGCTATGGGCCCTTATGTGCAGAGTATTCAGGGGCCCCATTATGCAATGCAGGCGGGATACAGAGTCCCAGCAGAGCTCAACAATGACGGATACAATGTTTTATAATGTAATTGACCTAATAACAAGGCACCAGTGTAATGGTATCAGGGGCCCCGGCAGCCGCCTGTACTCAGCTCCTATATATCAGGTGTAAGGGCCACATAGTAATGGTATCAGGGGCCCCGGCAGCCGCCTGTACTCAGCTCCTATATATTAGGTGTAAGGGCCACATAGTAATGGTATCAGGGGCCCCAGCAGCCGCCTGTACTCAGCTCCTATATATCAGGTGTAAGGGCCACATAGTAATGGTATCAGGGGCCCCGGCAGCCGCCTGTACTCAGCTCCTATATATCAGGTGTAAGGGCCACATAGTAATGGTATCAGGGGCCCCAGCAGCCGCCTGTACTCAGCTCCTATATATCAGGTGTAAGGGCCACATAGTAATGGTATCAGGGGCCCCAGCAGCCGCCTGTACTCAGCTCTTATATATCAGGGGTAAGGGCCACATAGTAATGGTATCAGGGGCCCCAGCAGCCGCCTGTACTCAGCTCCTATATATCAGGTGTAAGGGCCACATAGTAATGGTATCAGGGGCCCCAGCAGCCGCCTGTACTCAGCTTCTATATATCAGGTGTAAGGGCCACATAGTAATGGTATCAGGGGCCCCGGCAGCCGCCTGTACTCAGCTCCTATATATCAGGTGTAAGGGCCACATAGTAATGGTATCAGGGGCCCCAGCAGCCGCCTGTACTCAGCTCCTATATATCAGGTGTAAGGGCCACATAGTAATGGTATCAGGGGCCCCGGCAGCCGCCTGTACTCAGCTCCTATATATCAGGTGTAAGGGCCACATAGTAATGGTATCAGGGGCCCCAGCAGCCGCCTGTACTCAGCTCCTATATATCAGGTGTAAGGGCCACATAGTAATGGTATAAGGGGCCCCAGCAGCCGCCTGTACTCAGCCCTTATATATCAGGTGTAAGGGCCACATAGTAATGGTATCAGGGGCCCCAGCAGCCGCCTGTACTCAGCTCCTATATATCAGGTGTAAGGGCCACATAGTAATGGTATCAGGGGCCCCGGCAGCCGCCTGTACTCAGCTCCTATATATCAGGTGTAAGGGCCACATAGTAATGGTATCAGGGGCCCCAGCAGCCGCCTGTACTCAGCCCTTATATATCAGGTGTAAGGGCCACATAGTAATGGTATCAGGGGCCCCAGCAGCCGCCTGTACTCAGCTCCTATATATCAGGTGTAATGGCCACATAGTAATGGTATCAGGGGCCCCGGCAGCCGCCTGTACTCAGCTCCTATATATCAGGTGTAAGGGCCACATAGTAATGGTATCAGGGGCCCCAGCAGCCGCCTGTACTCAGCTCCTATACAGTGGTGGCCAAAAGTATTGGCACCCCTGCAATTCTGTCAGATAATACTCAGTTTCTTCCTGAAAATGATTGCAATCACAAATTCTTTGGTCTTATTATCTTCATTTAATTTGTCTTCAATGAAAAAACACAAAAAGAATTGTCCTAAAGCCAAATTGGATACAATTAGCAATAACTAAATCACACTTGCAGCCAGTTAACATGGATTATGTTATGATCTGCAACATAAACTAAGGAAAGAAAGGGAAAAGCTGTCCCTACAGTAAGACTAAGCTGAATCCCTACGATGTAGCGGGCAGCCTGTTCCTTGTGAACAGACCCGCCTTCGTCCTCGGCTAGTCTGAACAGAGACCTATAGAATAAAGGGAGGGGTCCCTAAAAGAACTAAGGACTGGGACAAAAAATGGAATCCTCCTAACAGAAGTTGTTGCAGAGCAAAAATACAAACTGAACAAAAAGTACTAGAGGTCCAGAGGACCAAGCAAACTAGACAGAGATAGGCACCGAAGCACCTGGCTAGAGAGACAGGCAAAAAACACTGAAGTCCAGCAAAGCCAGAAGGGCGGAGCTGGAATATATAGGCAGCTAGTCACGTGACCGCAAAACACAAGATAGCAAAAACTAACAGGAGGGTTCTAACAGATTAAAGTTGACTCAGCCTCTGTCCTGTGTCCTTGTGTGTACCACATTGAGCATGGAGAAAAGAAAGAAGACAAAAGAACTGTCTGAGGACTTGAGAAACCAAATTGTGAGGAAGCATGAGCAATCTCAAGGCTACAAGTCCATCTCCAAAGACCTGAATGTTCCTGTGTCTTCCGTGCGCAGTGTCATCAAGAAGTGTAAAGCCCATGGCACTGTGGCTAACCTATCTAGATGTGGACGGAAAAGAAAAATTGACAAGAGATTTCAACGCAAGATTGTGCGGATGGTGGATAAAGAACCTCGACTAACATCCAAACAAGTTCAAGCTGCCCTGCAGTCCGAGGGTACAACAGTGTCAACCCGTACTATCCGTCGGCGTCTGAATGAAAAGGGACTGTATGGTAGGATACCCAGGAAGACCCCACTTCTTACCCCGAGACATAAAAAAGCCAGGCTGGAGTTTGCCAAAACTTACCTGAGAAAGCCTAAAACGTTTTGGAAGAATGTTCTTTGGTCAGATGAGACAAAAGTAGAGCTTTTTGGGAAAAAGCATCAACATAGAGTGTACAGGGAAAAAAAAGAGGCATTCAAAGAACTGAACACAGTCCCTACAGTCAAACATGGCGGAGGTTCCCTGATGTTTTGGGGTTGCTTTGCTGCCTCTGGCACTGGACTGATTGACCGTGTGCATGGCATTATGAAGTCTGAAGACTACCAACAAAGTTTGCAGCATAATGTAGGGCCCAGTGTGAGAAACCTGGGTCTCCCTCAGAGGTCATGGGTCTTCCAGCAGGACAATGACCCAAAACACACTTCCAAAAGCACTATAAAATGGTTTTAGAGAAAGCACTGGAGACTTCTAAGGTGGCCAGCAATGAGTCCAGACCTGAATCCCATAGAACACCTGTGGAGAGATCTCAAAATGGCAGTTTGGAGAAGGCACCCTTCAAATATCAGGGACCTGGAGCAGTTTGCCAAAGAAGAATGGTCTACAATTCCAGCAGAGCATTGTAAGAAACTCATTGATGGTTACCGGAAGCGGTTGTTCGCAGTTATTTTGGCTAAAGGTTGTGCAACCAAGTATTAGACTGAGGGTGCCAATACTTTTGTCTGGCCCATTTTTGGAGTTTTGTGTGAAATGATCATTGATTTGATTTTTGTTTCATTCTCTTTTGTGTATTTTCTTTGCAAGAAAATAAAATGAAGATAATAATACCAAAGAATTTGTGATTGCAATCATTTTCAGGAAGAAACTGAGTATTATCTGACAGAATTGCAGGGGTGCCAATACTTTTGGCCACCACTGTATATCAGGTGTAAGGGCCACATAGTAATGGTATCAGGGGCCCCAGCAGCCGCCTGTACTCAGCTACTATATATGGCCACGGCCGAAAGTGTTGGCAATCTTGAAATTGTTCCAGAAAGTGAAGTATTTCTCCCAGAAAATTATTGCAATTACACATGTTTTGTTATACACATGTTTAATATTCTTTGTGTGTATTGGAACAAAAGAAAAAAACAAACAAAAGGAAAAAAGGCAAATTGGACATCATTTCATACAAAACCCCAAAAATGGGCAGGACAAAATTGATAGCACCTTTCCAAAATTGTGGGTGAACAACTTTGTTTCAAGCATGTGATGCTCATTCAAACTAACCTGTGGCAAGTAACAGGTGTGAGCAATATGAAAATCACACCTGAAACCAGATAAAAAGTGGAGAAGTTGACTCAATCTTTGCATTGTGTCTGTGTGTGCCACACTAAGTATGGAGAACAGAAAGAGAAGAGAACTGTCTGAGTACTTGAGAACCAAAATTGTTGAAAAATATCAACAATCTCAAAGTTACAATTCCATCTCCAGAGATCTTGATGTCCCTTTGTCCACGGTGCGAAACATAATTAAGAAGCTTACAAGTCATGGCACTGTAGCTAATCTCCCTGGACGTGGATGGAAGAGAAAAATTGATGAAAGGTTGCAACGCAGGATAGTCCGGATGATGGATAAGCAGTGCCAATCAAGTTCCAAAGAAATTCAAAGTTGTCCTGCAAGCTCAGGGTGCATCAGTGTTAGCGCAAATAAGCGCTAAGGCAGGAGACCCAAGAGAACCCCACTGCTGACACAGAGACATAAAAAGCTACACTGAAGTGTGCCAAAATGTATGCAAGCCAAAATCCTTCTGGGAACGCATCTTTTCGACAGATGAGACCAAGACAGAGCTTTTTGGTAAAGCACATCATTCTACTGTTTACGGAAAATGGAATAATGCCTACAAAGAAAAGAACACACTACCTACAGTCAAATATGGTGTAAGTTCAAAGACGTTTTGTGGTTGTTTTGCTGCCTCATGCACTGGGTGCCTTGACTGTGTGCAAGGCATCATGAAATCTGAAGATTACCAACGGATTTTGGGTCGCAATGTAGTGCCCAGTGTCAGAAAGCTGGGTTTGCGTCCTAGGTCATGGTTCTTCCAGGAGAATGACCCAAAACATACTTCAAGAAGCCCGCAGAAATGGATGGAAACATAGCGCTGGAGAGGTATGAAGTAGCAGCAACTATGAGAGACATGGAGCAGTTTACAAAAGAAGAGTGGTCAAAATTCCAGCTGAGAGGTGTAAGAAGCTTGTTGATGGTTATAGGAAGCGATTGATTGCAGTTATTTTATTCCAAAGGGTGAGCAACCAAATATTAAAGTTGAGGGTGCCAACAATTTTCTTCAGACCATTTTTGGGGCTGTGTGTGAAATTATGTCCAATTTGCCTTTTTTTCTGCTTTTTTTGTGTTGTTGCAATACACACAAAGAAAATAAAGTGTGTATAGCAAAACAGATGTAACTGCAATAATTGGGAGAAATACTTCATTTTCTGAAACAATTTCAAGGGAGTGAACACTTTCGGCCATAACTGTATGTGTAATATATACATATATACATACACACACACACACAGTTGAAACCAGAAGTTTACATACACTATATAAAAAGACACATCTGCATGTTTTTCTCAATATCTGACATGAAATCAGAATAAACCTTTCCCGTTTTAGGTCAATTAGGATTACCATAATTTTTAAAATTTGCCAAATGCCAGAATAATGAGAGAGAGAGAGAATGTTTAAGTCATTTTTATTACTTACTGCAAAGTCAAAAGTTTACACACACTAAGATTACTATGCCTTTAAACAATTCTGGACTGCCCATATGATGATGTAAAGTGTTTGGAAGCTTCTAATAGTTTTTTTGGCAACATCTGAGTTAATTAGAGACACACGTGTAGATGTATTTTAATGCACACCTGAAACACACTGCTTATTTCTGTAGTATCATGGGAAAGTCTAAAGAAATCAGCGAAGATATCAGGAAGAGAATTGTGGACTTGCACAAGTCTGACTCATCCTTAGATACAATTTCAAGATACCTGACGGTGCCTCGTTCATCTGTACAAACAATTATACGCAAGTACAAACAAGATGGGAATGTACTGCCATCTTATCGCTCAGGAAGGAGACGGGTTCTGTGTCCCAGAGATGAACGTGCTTTGGTCCGACATGTGCATATCAACCCAAGGACAAAAGCAAGAGACCTTGTGAAGATGATGGCGGAAGCTGGTAAGATTGTGTCAATAACCACAGTGAAACGAGTACTGTATTAACATGGGCTGAAAGGCCACTCTGCCAGGAAGAAGCCATTACTCCAAAAGAAACATAAAAAAGCCAAATTAATGTTTGCAAATGCACACAGGAACAAAGACCTTAATTTTTGGAGACATGTCTGTGGTCTGATGAAACTAAAATTGAACTTTTTTGGCATAATGACCATCGCTACGTTTGGAGGAAAAAGGGAGAAGCTTGGAAGCCAAAGAACACCATCCCAACTGTGAAACATGGGGGTGGCAGCATCATGATCTGGGGTTGATTTGCTGCAGGAGGGACTGGTTCACTTCACTAAATAGATGACACCATGAGAAAAGAAGATTATGTGGCAATACTGAAGCAACATCTCAAGACATCAGCCAGGAAGTTAAAGCTTGGGCGGAAATGGGTATTCCAAATGGACAATGACCCGAAGCATATTTGACGCACCCCTGGGCCGGTGTCGCGCAGCGTTGCGCACGCGGGAGCTTACCCGGAGCCGGATCTGTTGAGGGTTGTAGTCTCGTGGCGGTGACCCGGTCCGTGCCCAGGGAGTCAGACTAAGTGGCGCTGTATCAGCGGTAGATGTTGGAAGACTATGCCACCCGTTGAGTACAGCTAAGGAGATGCTGCTGCAGGGCAGACCGCTGAGGCCGGTGGTAGGATTGTGCAGCGTGATAGTATAACCCCCAATGGGAGGGGTATGGCCTCAGGGCAGCCGACGTGGATGATGGGGGTAGCAGGAACCACTCGGAGACGGTACGGTGTAGTTCAGGGTCTTTACTGGAGACAAAGATAGACCCTCCCGGAGTACTGGCTAGCGATTGGGGCCTGGTCAGTCCTTGAGCAGATGGGATCTCCCCTGACCAGGCGGAGTTGTAGGCCTCCCAAACTAACTGTACTCTTCTGGCTACCTTGCTAGAGGCGGGTATAAGTAGCCCACGTCCCTGAGTGTACCGTGTGGTGCTCACCCGTATGGCCGGTGACTCGGGGCCTTCTAGTAGCTTCCGCTCCACGACGGCGGTGCTGGTCCCATGCGTGTGACCGTGCCTTCGGGTTTCTTGGCCAGAGGACCTGAAATCCCCTGCCTGACGGATTCTGCTGCTGGGTAGGAGTTAGTCCCCACAGCCTCGGACTCCGGGTCCGGTAAGAAATCTTCTCAGTCAGGGCGAGCTCTGCAGCTGCCAGCCCCTGACTCCTTGTAACACTGCTCCCACAGAGCTCCTGTTGTTTCTTCCCATAGCTGCTTCTCTTCTCTGTCTCTTCTTCTGGCATGGCCCAGGAGCTGGGCCCAGCCGGAGCCACAGCTCCCTGTCAGCCCTCCTGGCTGAACTCTCCCTCTGAACTCCCCAACCCTGCCTCAGCCCCAGGTTTATATAGGGGAAGTCCTTCCCCTCCCAGGACTGGGCAGGAGGTGTGGCATGCATAGGATTCCTGACCAAGAGACCTTCCACCTGCTCTCAGACGTAATATCTCTATCACTGTGGCAACCAGACCCCTGGGGTGTCACATTCCCCCCTAGTGAAATTTAGTACTCCGGGACTAAACATATTTTTAGAAAAACATAACAAGGTATAAACAATAATAATACAATAAGAAAAACACATAAAGATGGTCACGGCGTGTCCGCAACCGGGTGCAGTTTTTGAAGAAAAGCAAGGTGTCCATTTCACCAAAACAGGGAGACGTAACCAGGTAGGGGTCTGTCCTGCCCCGAGTCCTTAACAGTCTTTAGTCCATTCCTGGGTTACGCTCCAACCATGTACAAAGGATTCCCGGTAAATCCACCAAAGACTCCCATAAATTACTAGAAACACATAATTATTTACAGGATATGGCCGCTCTCAGTCCTCGGCCAGTGGGGATAAGGAATGGCTGCTCACAGTCCTCAGCCTGGTTTAAGATAGGGGCACATGGGGAACAATTCACTAATCCCAACGGGGACCATATTTTAATTAGCAGCAGTCCTTGTACCCTTACGGGTAACTATTTACAGCTCTTTATTCACGCTACTTCCCTTCAGTAGCTATGTCCTCTTTGTGCTCCCTCCTGAGGGTAGTCCTCAGACCCGTCCGGGTCCTCTTGGCTTTCCTCGTATTGGTAGTACTGCAGCTCCTCCTCGGTTAGCTGGGTTAGTATCTCTGCGACAGTCCTCCTCCCAGGTGGCCAGGACTTTACCTCCCTTTGGGCTGCCCCGGTTAATTGGGCCACCAGGATGCTCACGTTTTGCTTCTCTGTGAGGGGATACACCTGGAAGAGGCTATCCAGCTTTTCTCTAAAGTCATGCAGGGTATGTGACTCCCCTGAGTACTGGGGTAGCCAGGCTGCCCCCGGGATATAGGGCATGGTGAAAGGCATGACCGCAACAGCGGTGGCGCTGGCGGGGGTTGAAGCGGTGAAGCTCTCCTCCGTATCCGACATCCTTCTCCCCCCTAGTGGACCGTGGCCTACCTTGCGATGATCCTCTTCCGTAGGCCGCGGCTCCGCAGTGGATCGTCAGGGTTGAGGACCTTCCGTCGCGCTCCTGTGACGTCGGCGTCTGCTGGGCTCCTTCCAGGACCTTACGCAACGTCCGGACGTGAGGCGGGGCTTCAGTTCTCGCGCGCTTTCGGAGTCCACGCCCCTCTTCTTCCCGCGCGGCGTCTTCAAGATGGCGTCCAACGGCGGGAAAACTCCACGGATGGCGGGAAGAAGGCAGAAGATGGCGCCGGATGGCGGGAAAACTTCGCGGATGGCGGGAAGAAGACAGAAGATGGCGCCGGATGGCGGGAATCTTCACCACTGGTAAGTTTGAACAGTCTTTTTCAGGCACGCAGTACCCGGTGGTTGCGGGCACGAGATCCTGCCGACTACGCCAAAAGTTGACGCACCCCTGGGCCGGTGTCGCGCAGCGTTGCGCACGCGGGAGCTTACCCGGATCTGTTGAGGGTTGTAGTCTCGTGGCGGTGACCCGGTCCGTGCCCAGGGAGTCAGACTAAGTGGCGCTGTATCAGCGGTAGATGTTGGACGACTACGCCACCCGTTGAGTACAGCTAAGGAGCTGCTGCTGCAGGGCAGACCGCTGAGGCCGGTGGTAGGATTGTGCAGCGTGATAGTATAACCCCCAACGGGAGGGGTATGGCCTCAGGGCAGCCGACGTGGATGATGGGGGTAGCAGGAACCACTCGGAGACGGTACGGTGTAGTTCAGGGTCTTTACTGGAGACAAAGATAGACCCTCCCGGAGTACTGGCTAGCGATTGGGGCCTGGTCAGTCCTTGAGCAGATGGGATCTCCCCCGACCAGGCGGAGTTGTAGGCCTCCCAAACTAACTGTACTCTTCTGGCTACCTTGCTAGAGGCGGGTATAAGTAGCCCACGTCCCTGAGTGTACCGTCTGGTGCTCACCCGTATGGCCGGTGACTCGGGGCCTTCTAGTAGCTTCCGCTCCACGACGGCGGTGCTGGTCCCATGCGTGTGACCGTGCCTTCGGGTTTCTTGGCCAGAGGACCTGAAATCCCCTGCCTGACGGATTCTGCTGCTGGGTAGGAGTTAGTCCCCACAGCCTCGGACTCCGGGTCCGGTAAGAAATCTTCTCAGTCAGGGCGAGCTCTGCAGCTGCCAGCCCCTGACTCCTTGTAACACTGCTCCCACAGAGCTCCTGTTGTTTCTTCCCATAGCTGCTTCTCTTCTCTGTCTCTACTTCTGGCATGGCCCAGGAGCTGGGCCCAGCCGGAGCCACAGCTCCCTGTCAGCCCTCCTGGCTGAACTCTCCCTCTGAACTCCCCAACCCTGTCTCAGCCCCAGGTTTATATAGGGGAAGTCCTTCCCCTCCCAGGACTGGGCAGGAGGTGTGGCATGCATAGGATTCCTGACCAAGAGACCTCCCACCTGCTCTCAGACGTAATATCTCTATCACTGTGGCAACCAGACCCCTGGGGTGTCACATATTGACAAAATGGGAACAAAGTGGCTTAAGAATAACAAAGTCAATGTTTTGGCGTGGCCATCACAAAGCTCTGATTGCAATCCTATTGAAAATTTATGGGCACTCTTGCTGCGAGCAAGGCGACCTACAAACCTGGATCTGTTACACCAGTTTTGCCAGGAGGAATGGGTCCAAATTCCGACCAACTATTGTGAGAAGCTTGTGGAAGGCTATCCCAAAAGTTTGACCCAAGTCATTCAGTTTAAGGGTGATGGTACCAAATACTAATGAAATGTATGTAAACTTTTGACTTTATATATATCAAAAATTGATTCTGCTATAACCAGAACCCTGGTAGGATAAACAAAAACATGAACACTTCAAATAATATTAACAATATAATTTTATTAGAACATAAAATAACAATAATTAAAATACCAGGAGCCTCAAATGTGAGGGACAAACAAATGCTGTACCCTATTCCTGAAGGAATTGAGGGTAAACTGATTAAATTTGCTGATGACACAAAGCTAGGAGGGATAGCTAATACTAGAGAAGAGAGAGAGAGGATTCAAAAAGACTTAAATAAACTGGAGCAGTGGGCAGCAACCAACAGAATGGTTTTTAACAGGGAAAAATGCAAAGTACTACATCTGGGCAATAAAAATGAAAAAAGCATATACAGAATGGGAGGAATAGAGCTAAGCAACAGTACATGTGAAAAACACTTAGGTATACTAATAGATCATAGACTGAACATGAGTCAACAGTGTGATGCAGCAGCAAAAAAGGCAAATACAATTCTGGGATGTATTAACAGAAGCATACAGTCTAGATCACGTGAAGTCATTATCGGTCTTTACTCCTCTTTGGTCAGACCTCATCTGGAATACTGTGTACAGTTTTGGGCACCACATTTTAAAAAAGACATAGACAAACTGGAGCAAGTTCAGAGAAGAGCGACCAGAATGGTGACTGGTCTGCAAACCATGTCCTATGAGGAACGGTTGCAGGATTTGGGAATGTTTAGCTTGCAAAAAAGAAGACTGAGAGGAGACTTAATAGCTGTCTACAAATATGTCAAGGGCTGTCACATTGTAGAAGGATCATCTTTATTCTCATTTGCACAAGGAAAGACTAGAAGCAATGGGATGAAACTAAATGGGAGGAGACACAGATTAGATATTAGAAAAAACTTTTTGACAGTTAGGGTGATTAATGAGTGGAACAGGCTGCCACGAGAGGTGGTGAGTTCCCCTTCAATGGACGTCTTCAAACAGAGGCTGGACAGACATCTGTCTGAGATGATCTAGTGAATCCTGCTTTGAGCAGGGGGTTGAACCAGATGACCCAGGAGGTCCCTTCCAACTCTACCATTCTATGATTCTATGATTCTATATCTGCGCAGCAAGAGTAATAACCATATATTACCCCATTACTGAAATAATGTGACTATACAAATGCATTGCAAAACATTTCAACCTGAATAACCGCTCATGTGGCAAAAATAGAAAGAAAGAAATACATATGCTATTATAACGGTCACTAGACTATCACTGATGAGTTTGAGATACGCCTATAAAATGTAAAGCGGCAGTGCATATGATGATATAGAGTCGACTGTCCAGAAAAAAAGTGCAAAGTGCTTAGATAAATATAACGTATTGTTTCCAGCCTCAAAGAAACTAATGCATATAGCAGTTAATAATGTTAGTATATCTATCAGGGGAGACTGGGTACATAAAAGAGGCTGGGTACGGTCCCATAGAATAACTATAGTGTAATAGTGGCACTGTCCACAAATAGACAAAACAGCTCAACACATCATGAGAAAGAAATACCTGGTTAGAATGGCAGCTTCTAGGCAGGGTAAGCACGCGTCCCTCCACCCCGACGCGCGTTTCATCAACACTTCCTCAGGGGTCGTGCCAGGGAGGGGAACGCCAGATGTTATATAGGGAGCCTAATCCAATCATGAACCGAGCCGGAGAGAAAAAGTGTGTCACCTGACTTTCCGGTATGTGTTCTGGCTGGTATACGGCGTGAGACATTCTGTGCCCGCCCCAATACATGTGACTCTGCGGCTTCTGGCATTTGACCCGCAAGCCGGCAGTGCAGTCACGGACATGACGGCAGTGCGTGCCAGCAGGGTCTAAGAGCCAGAAACAGCCAAGGTCAGGGGGAGGCGCCCATAAATGCTAGCGCTCAGCAGCCATACACTCTAACCTGATCATACATAATACTAAGATGTGAATAGGCAGAAATTATGGGATTCTATTGTGTCGTGAACAAATATACACACTGATTGGGGATTAGAATAATGTTAAGACTTTGCAGTAAGTAATAAAAATGCCTTAAAACATTCTCTCTCTCTCATTATTCTGGCATTTGGAAAATATCAAAAATGATGGTAATCCTAATTATCCTAAAACGGGAAAGATTTATTCTGATTTCATGTCAGATATTGATAAAAACATGCAGATGTGTCTCTTTATATAGTGGATGGAAACTTCTGGTTTCATCTGTTTATGTATTGATTTCATGGCTCTAATGATTTTTGGGGGAATTGCTCAAGTTTTTAATGTAAGCATCAAAAATTGTAAAAAAATTTTTACACTTTTATATTTTTTACATATTTCTATGTCGCCAACAAATTCTGCAAAGTTCAGTTTTTTTCTCATTAATAGAACTTGCATTTTTCTAATCATTTATTGTATCATAAAATATTACACACAATGCAGATTGTTCAACTTTGCCAAAATTTGACTTTTCCCATGTGTCCACCAGTCTTGACCAGCACCGGCAAAATTTTGAAGCCTTGCGGAGCTTCTTGGGGAGAGGCTTAACAGCGCCGCAGGTTTTTCCAGCTAATCCTTCACTAAAACAGGCATGTAAAAGGCCAATCTTCATGAAATGGGACATAATCTTGTGTAACTGTCTGCCCAGAAACAATGTAGGGCTGACAATTATCTAATAGGTTTGAGGCCTTAAAGGGACTCTGTCAGCACAGAATGACTGTTCAAACCAAGCACAGGCACTCGATGCACTCTTGCTGCGGCCAAACAGTTAAGTGCATCTTCTCATCTATTTCTATCCCTGTTACAAAATGGAGCGTCTGGTTGGATGCCCGACCACTGATCCATTCATTCTCAATGGAGCTGTTGGAAAAAGCAGAGCGCTCTGCAGCCCCAAAGGGCAAGAATGGAGGTCAGACTGAGCATGTGCACCGCTGCCCAATTCCAAAAGTGATAAAAGTGCCGCATTCTGCCCATCAGTGCCGCTCTAAGCTGTTGGACACCACCGATCACCTTGGATAGGTGATAAAGGGGTCGTCTGATGAAAAGAAGTTCTCTCGATTGATGCACGGAAGCATCGTTATAAAATACAGTTTTCTCTCATAAATTGTGAGATTTTAGTATTACGTTATACCAGGGATGGCCAATTTATTTTCCCGAGGAGCCCTCCACTGTTCTGGAGGGAAAAATCAACAGGCTGAAATCAATTCTGCTCAATATTAGAATTGATACATTCCGCTGACTCGCTGCTACATGTTACGATAGAGCTTATTGTATCGTCTATCCTTACTTGTAGTGACTCGCCCCCTGGGCCGTGGGGCTCTCGGAACCGGACAACAGGGCAATGCTGGGAGTAGTAGTGGCGACCCGGTCCCGTGGCTCAGGGTGGTCAGACCAAATGCTGTGGCAGTGTATTTGTAGGTTTTGAAAGTCCGACTACGCCACCTGTGGATTGCGGTCAGGGAGGACCGCTGCTGCGGGGCAGACCGCTGAGGCTGGTGTTGGGGGTGCAGCAGGGAATAGTACAACTCCCCATGGGAGGAGTGTAGCCTCAGGGCAGTGTAATAGGATGCTGGGGGTGATGGTGCAGGCGCAGCAGTAATCACACAGAGTCCAATAATGCAGTCCAGGGTCTTTTACTGCAGATCTTATCACAGACCCACCAGGAGTACAGGGAGGAATGGACCTGGGTGTCTGAGGGCATTCGGGCGAGCTCCACTGGTTAGGGTGAGTGGGTAGGCCTACCGTTCTCTCTCTGCCCTTGCTGACTATCTCCCCCTTTAGTGGTATGATAGCCCACGTCCCTGAGCTGGCCGTGTACTACGCCTGTATGGCTTGCGACTCGGGCCCTAGGTACCTATAGCTTGTCTGTGCTGTACTGGTCCCTCTGTGTGGCGGACCTTCCAGGCTTCTTAGGCCAAGGGACCTAAAATCCCTCGCAAGTAGATGATCTGCTGCAGGACTTGCAATTCTGACAGCCTCGGATCCCAGTGTCCGGTATGTTGTTCTCTCTCAGCCAGGACCAGCTCTCGTCGCCTCTGTCCCTGGCTTGCTGTTCCTCCTTAGCCTCCTGGACTCCTCAGCTGCCGCTGACCTGTCCCTCTCTTCTGGGAACCCTTCTGGATGCTTCAGAAGTGGGTCCTGGTCTCCCTAACCCTGCCCTTAGTACCAGCTTTTATAGGGGCAGCCTGCTCCCCCTACTGGCCTGGGACAGGAGGTGCTGCATGCTAATGGTCCATGACCAGAGTACCTCCCTCCTGCTCTCAGACACAGCCTTACAAGTTTGTGGCATCCAGGCCTGGGGTGAAACAGTAGCAGCAAATCCACACCATATAATTCAGTGCTTTTTATAAATCATCTGCTCCCGTTAATCAATCATTGTACGATGATAAACAGCTCTTCACACACACATTATGATGCCCCCACAGTACATTCCCCCGACAAAGTATGATGTCTCCACAGTACATTCCACCACACACAGTATGATGTCCCCACAGTACATTCCCCCCCAACACAGTATGATGTCCTCACAGTACATCCCCCCCCCCCACACACAGTATGATGGCCCCACAGTACATTCCTCCCCACACACAGTATGATGCCCCCACAGTACATTCCCACACACACACAGTATGATGCCCCCACAGTACATTCCCTCACACACACAGTATGATGCCCCCACAGTACATCCCCCCACACACAGTATGATGGCCCCACAGTACATTCCTCCCCACACACAGTATGATGCCCCCACAGTACATTCCCTCACACACACAGTATGATGCCCCCACAGTACATTCCTCCCCATAAAGTATGATGTCCCCACAATAGATTCCTCCACACACAGTATGATGTCCCCACAGTACATTCCCCCCACACACTCAGTATGATGCCCCCACAGTATATTCCCCCTCACACACATTATAATGCCCCTACACAGCATGATGTCCCCACAGTAAATTCTCACACACAGTATGATGAACCCACAGTAAATTCCCCCACACTCAGTATGATGTCCAAACAGTACATCCCCCCACACAAAGTATGATGTCCCCACAGGACATTCTCCACACACAGTATGATGTCCCCACAGTACATTCCCCCCCACACACAGTATGATGCTCCCACAGTACATTTCCCCCACACACAGTATGATGTCCCCACAGTACATTCCCCCACACACAGTATGATACCCCCACAGTACATTCCCCCCACACACAATATGATGTCCCCACAGTACATTCCCCCACACACAGTATGATGTCCCCACAGTACATTCCCCCCACAGACAGTATGATTCCCCACAGTACATTCCTCCCCACACACAGTATGATGCCCCCACAGTACATTCCCACACATACACAGTATGATGCCCCCACAGTACATTCCCCCAACACACTGTATAATTCCCCCACACACAGTATGATGCCCCCACAGTACATTCCTTCACACACAGTATGATGCCCCCACAGTACATTCCCCCCACACAGTATGATGTCCCCACAGTACATTTCCCCCCCACACACAGTATGGTGTCCCCACAGTACATTCCCCCACACACACAGTATGATGTCCCCACAGTACATTCCCCCCACACAGTATGATGCCCCCACAGTACATTCCCCCACACACAGTATGATGTTCCCCTCTATGCCAGTCTTTTCACCGAGCTAAATACAACTCTCAGCAAAAAAAGTTGTGGACTGGCTCCGTACCGTCTCTGGCCACATTCACCTGTCCACGTGTTTGTGGTTAGGCAGTCCTTCCACTGGGGAGGGCACGGGTAATGTTGTGGGACCCATGCTTGTGGAAGGCGGCGACAATACCGGAAAAAATAATGGCGGCTGGGGACCGAGTATAGATACCCAGTCGCCGCCGCCATAAGATTGTGGACAGCTTCCGACTCCACGAGCTTAAAAAGCCATATTTCAAGTGCAAGCAGCTGCCCAGAAATCTGGCAGTTTAGTGTTGCGGCCTGTGGGTGGGTGGATGGCTGCATACTTGCACTTGCATTTCAAGTAACAGAAAACTAAGCAGATGGTGGCCTCTATCATCATCATGGCCTCACCTCGGCACTATGAACTCTCCAGAAGGAGAAGCCAGGGCCCGCCGGAGTAGTCTCTGGTTCTCTGGTGGGCCCGTCCAACCCTGCCGAAAAGCTGCCCTGGCTAATAAAATTGTGGGGGAAGGTTTCCGGACATTCTGTGACTGCTTTTTTAATGTGGATCGGCCATGCTTATGCATGTTATTTCTCAAAAAGCATTACAGATCAGGCCATTGTCCAACTCTGTATTCAAGAAATAAAATGCGAAAAGAAAGATGTGTGTGTGTCAAAGCACCACCGACAAGTGCGAGTTGATGTTGGACGGACTGCCATTGCTTCTGCAACAAGCTGAATTACAGGACTTCCTGGGAGAAATGACACCCAGGGTAGATACGGTTTCCCTCTATGCCAGTCCTTTCACCGAGCTAAATACAACTGTCAGCAAAAAAAGTTGTGGACTGGCTATGTACCGTCCCTGGCCACGTTCACCTGTCCATGTGTTTGTGGTTAGGCGGTCCTTCTCAGTAAGTGCACTGGGGAGGGCACGGGTAAGGTTGTGGGACCCGTGCTTGTGGAAGGCAGAGGCGATACCGGGAAATATAGTGGTGGCTGGGGAAAGAGTATGGACACCCGGCCGCCGCCGACATGAGGTTATGAAAAGCTTCCGCCTCCACGAGCCTAAAAGGCTACATTTCAAGTGCAAGTAGCTGTCAAAAATTTGTCAGTATAGTATTGCAGCCGGTGGGTAGGTGGGTGGCTGCCTGCATACTTGCACTTGCATTCCAAGGAACTGAACGCTGAGGAGGGACAAGGACGTGGACGGTGATTGTTGCAAGTCTGTAACGACAGGTCCATGGCGGGAGGCATCTTCGCATGCGCCAAGCATCTCTTATGATGGGCACACTTTTAGGCAGTGACCTGGGAGTCAGAGATGCTTCCATGCTGTTCCCATGTCTTTTCAGCACTGTATGCATGTGTCTGATGATGTGTCACACACCACATGGCCAGATAAGGTTGTAAAATGTTAAAATGACATTTCCTGGTGAATGCATTTGTGTTGGTTGAAAGCAATGCAAAAGTGTAAAAACGCATCAAAAACGCTACGTGTGAACATAGCCCAAGGTGTGGAGGAGTATTTTTGTTTTTGGTTATTTATTTTCCCTTATATACAAGTCATAACCCTGGAAAGGATGTTCCTTAACATACTTCCCAGGAAAATCCATTTTGGTTTCGTTTTTGTATGTTTTATTGTGAGTCCGTAAAAGTGGCGTAAATACTTTTGACAACGTTGTTGACAGCAGTGACCTGGGAGTCAGAAATGCTTCCAGGGGTCTTCCCCATGCTGTTCCCATGTCATTTGAGCACTGTTCCCATCGATTTGGGCAATTTTTAGGCCCTCTGCAGACCGCCGGGGGGAGCCGCCTGAAAAATGCTCGAGTTTCCCATAGACTTACATTGGGCTCATTGCTCGGGTCGAGCAGCCGAGTATTCCAATGTGCTCGACCCGAGCATCGAGCACCCGAGCATTTTAGTGCTCGCCCATCACCATTAATGACGTAAATGATTGATCACTTGGGGCACTTATCATTAATTCTTCAATATTTGTCACATTTGTTAGTCGTAATCTCTGCAACCAATGAGGTAAATTAAATGTTCTATGGTAAAAAAAAAGACACGTGAGGAATAAATATACACAATATTTCCCATAATATCACTGAGTAATATCTTTGGGGACTGTTCACAAGTAGCGTTTTTTCACATGATTTTTACAGTACCGGCTTGGTGAATGACATTTTTAAAGTCTCATTCACATGCTGCGATTTTTTTCTTGCGTTTTCTTAAAAATTTGCAGTATGTTAATTCTTTCAGTGGTTTTGCAGCATTTTTCACCCATTCAAATGAATAAACAAAAACCCACAAGTATAAACACTGCAAAAAGACAGCAAATAAGTGTGGATTGTATGCAGTGTTTTTCTTGTGTACAACCTGGTTTTTGATGCAGAAAAAAATGCTGCAAAAATGAAACGTGTGCACATTCCCTTATCCTGGTTGTGTTGTAATTGTAAATAAAAGAGGACGGCCAAAACAGCATATTGTTAGTCAGCATGTATTTATGCAGAGCCACCCCTTGAAGATTCCATCACAAGATTCCATGATGACATCACAGGTCATGGTTGGCCATTATGACATCACGGCTCACAGTCACTATATATACAATGTACACAGGGTCACGGCTGCCTTTGTTGGCTTCATAGTGACTGAGAGCACTTGCAGTTTCTCGCTATTCTATAGTGACTGATCGCACTTGCAGTTTCTCGCTATCCCATAGTGACTGAGCGCACTTGCAGTTTCTCGCTATTATATATAGTGACTGATCGCACTTGCAGCTTCTATGGCTGAATTACTTTTGGACAATCTTCAAGTAGAAGCTCTATGGGAGATTCTTACCACCAATCGCCCTGAGATTGTGCTTCTACCACCCGATGGCGTCCTCAGCTTCACTCACCGGCTGGTGATGGAGCTCGTAAGAGACTGCCTGACCAAATACCACCGAGGTCATCTCACCTCAGAGTATCTGACGGATTTACCTCAGAACATCAGGACATTACTACAGCAGGTAAGTGGCGGACGCTCCGCATAAAACTTCTCAATAATGGTTAATAATGGTGGGATAGAAGCAGGAACGTATTAAGAGTAGCCAGGGCCCTGGGCAGTTTAGGAGCCGTGGGCTCCCAGCACCCGATGTATCACATGACATGTCACAAGATTGCCTTTGATAGATCATGTGATAAGTCACGCGATTAACATGCAGGTGCTCGGGTGCACTACACATAACAGAGCGCTATACATAATAGAGCAGGGGTGGGAGAGTAATATTACTGAGGGGCCACATGAGAAATGTGACTGTTGTGTAGGCCGAATCAATAGGCTGAAATTAATTCTGCTCAATATTAACATATGAATTATATTTTATATTATTAACTGTTTCACTTAATATTGAGCAGAATTAAGTGAATTGACATCCCCTTAAATATTGTATAAGCCCAAGCACAGCCTTTTATATACTGTATGAGCCCGCACATAGCCCTCTACATACAGTTAGAGCCCACGCACAGCCCCTATATACAGTAAAAGCCCACACACAGTCCCCCTATATACAGTAAGAGCCTATACATAGCCCCAATGTACAGTATGAGCTCACAAACAGAATCTTATTTAGAGTATGAGCCCTCACATAGCTCACTATATACAGCCTAGTTCTCACATAGCCCTCTATATACAGTATGAGCCCTCACATAGCCCGCTATAAATAGCTGAGCCCTCACATAGCCCTCTATATACAGTATGAGCCCCCACATAGCCCGCTATAAATAGCTGAGCCCTCACATAGCCCCCTATATACAGCATGAGCCCCCACACACTTTAAATATTGCTTGGCAGCATGTATTTGTGCAGAGCAGCCGCTATAAGATTCCATCACAAGATTCCATGATGACATCACTAGTGATGGTCGGCCATTATGACATCAGAGCTCACAGTCACTGTGTACAATCTACACAGGGTCATGGCTGCCGTTGTTGGCTCCATAGTGACTGAGCACTTGCAGTTTCTCGCTATGGAACATTAGGACATTACTACAGCAGGTAAATGGTGGACGCTCCGCACAAATCTTCTCCACAATAATGGATAATAATGGTGGGATAGAAGCTTCTTCTTTCTTCCAATATAAGACAGGACAAGACCCCAGATATGTAGTCAATGTATCTGCAGAGAGGAGCAGATGTCAGATACAATGGCCGCCTCCATTGTGATCTTTCTCATCTCGAGATTATTCATTTGTGTTTCTTTTCTTCTTTATAGGCTGAAAAAAGATCTCAATATGGAGATTTGTCTTTTGTTAAAGAACTGGCCGAAAAAGTCCTGTGTGTACTGGAAGGTCCGGCCCGCTCATCGGAACGCCCGGTAAGGATCCATCATCTTTAATATCACACGTCCTTGTTTTCTGATCTTCTCCAGATCACCAGTCAGATATCAGAAGATCTGGTGTTAGATCTTATCGGCCTCCCTGTCAGCCCCTGGCAAGCACAGGAGGTAATATGGCCGCCTGTCTCTGCTGATGGCAGTCTGTATTCTGCTGATGTAGTCACAGCTCAGTGGTGGGAAGTCTGTATTTCCGCCTCTGTCTCCCTCTATTATCCATATTAATGTTTTTGCAATGTTACCTCATCTTAATCCATTTTATCTGAGAAAAGTCCTCATGATGGCGGCTGATCTGTATAGTTACAGTTGGTGTGTCTGTAAATGCAGGTTCAGTCCTTCCTGATTTGTGGATTTGGTGATTTAGTGGAAGGTTCCTCGTGTTAATTCTATATATTCTATCAATCAGGAGACACCAGAAGGCGACACCGAAGACGAGCAAAATGTGACCCCAGAAACCCCTGACCCTAATACGAGTCAGCCGGGGCCGAGCAGCGATCTGACTACAGGTGAGCCGATCACACAACCTTCTACAGGAAATATCCGGATATTAAAGAGAACAGGGGATCAATTCACATTTACTCTTTCCACTCAAACATACAGAGAGCCAAAATGAAAAACTTGGAAAAAGTCACGAGCCAACCAGTATACTGGGTCCCACAAAGTCCTCCATAATGAATAATGGGTCCCACATAGTCCTCCATACAGTATAATGGCCCCACATATTCCTCCATGCAGAATAATGGGCCCCACATAGTGCTCCATGCAGAATAATGGGCCCCACATAGTCCTCCATACAGAATAATGGGCCCCACATAGTCCTCCATACAGAATAATGGGCCCACATAGTCCTCCATACAGAATAATGGGCCCCACATAGTCCTCCATACAGAATAATGCCCCACATAGTCCTCCATACAGAATAATGGACCCCACAAAGTCCTCCAAACAGAATAATGGGCCCCACAAAGTCCTCCATACAGAATAATGGGCCCCAGATAGTCCTCCATAAAGAATAATGGGTCCCACAAAGTCATCCATACAGAATAATGTGCCCCAGATAGCCCTTCATACAGAATAATGGGCCCCACATAGTCCGGCACACAGTATAATGGGCACCACAAAGTACTCCTTACAGTATAATGGGCCCCACATAGTCCTCCATACGGAATAATGGGCCCCACATAGTCCTCCATACAGAATAATGGACCCCACATATTCCACCGTACAGTATAATGGGCCCCACAGAGTCCTCCATACAGAATAATGGCCCAACATAGTCCTCCATACAATATAATGGCCCCACATAGTCCTCCATAAAGAATAATGGCCCCACATAGTCCTCCTTACGGAATAATGGCCCCATATAGTGCTCCATACAGAATAATGACCCCACACAGTCCTCCACACAGTATAATGGCCCCACATAGTCCTCCATACAGGATAATTGACCCCACATAATCCTCCATACAGAATAATGGGCCCCACAGAGTCCTCCATACAGAATAATGGGCCCCACATAGTCCTCCATAGAGAATAATGGGCCCCACATAGTCCACCGTAGAGTATAAAGGGCCCCACATAGTCCTTCATAGAGAATAATAGACCCCACATAGTCTTCCATACAGTATTATGGGCCCACATAGTCCTCCATAAAGTATTATGGGCCCCACAAAGTCCTCCATACAGAATAATGGGCCCCACATAGTCCTCCATACAGAATAGTCATTTCTCCATTATATTGCTGTATTATGTGTGTAGGATTAATATCCTCTAATACATTTTATTTCTTCATCATTTTATCACTATTTTAGAAACAACTGAGCTGCTGGATCCTAACAGTGTAATCTTAGAGATCCCGGAGATCCAAGAACCTGCCGGTGTAAGTATTATAGAGGGAGATGTCTGTGTATCACCAGATCACGGGGTGTGAATGACCCGTCCAGTATTATCCCCCATATAACCAGGGGGCGCCTCTATTATTAGAGGAGATGACACTATTGCATTAGATAATAGCGTTTATATTATAGGGAATCCGTCAGCAGGTTTCTGCTCACCTATCGGATCAGTGACATCAGATGGGACATAATATAGGGGGAGACGTTTCTGCATCTGGAGATTTTCTCCAGCAGCTTCTAGATCTTAATATCATTTCTTCTTCTTCTTCTTTTCTAGGACTTGATGGAATCATTGATCCCGGCGAGAAAGCCGCGTATGAGCGACTACGAAACATCTAAGCTGATCAGCAGCGGATCTTTTGGGTGAGATTTCATTTGGCATAAGCCACATTTCTCAGGGTTCCCTATGATAATGCTTCATCCTCTGTGCTCTGCCATTCAGTGTTATTATAGGAACATGATCTGAGGTGAAAGGTGATAATGTGACCTGGGTGAGGGTTCGGCAGACGTGGCATTCTGCAGACTTCCCATAGGTGATAATGTGACCTGGGTGAGGGTATGGCAGACGTAGCATTGTGCAGACATCCATAGGTGACAATGTGACCTGGGTGAGGGTGTGGAAGATGTGGCATTGTGCAGACCTCCCACAGGTGATAATGTGACCTGAGTGAGGGTCCGGCAGACGTGGCATTGTGCAGACTTCCCACAGGTAATAATGTGACCTGGGTGAGGGTCTGGCAGACGTGCAATTGTGCAGACTTCCCATAGGTGATAATGTGACCTGGGTGAGGGTATGGCAGACGTAGCATTGTGCAGACATCCATAGGTGACAATGTGACCTGGGTGAGGGTGTGGAAGATGTGGCATTGTGCAGACCTCCCACAGGTGATAATGTGACCTGAGTGAGGGTCCGGCAGACGTGGCATTGTGCAGATTTCCCACAGGTGATAATGTGACCTGAGTGAGGGTCCGGCAGACGTGGTATTGTGTAGACCCTCCCATAGATGATCTATGTAGTATTATTTAATGTATTTCTAGATGTGGATTTCCAGTAATGGTCGGACTTCTGGTATTAAACATTAGTACAGAAGATCATATAATGACTTCTATAGAAGGACTGTTAATAAGGATTCACTATAAACCATGGTTTCTTCTTCTCTCCAGGTCCGTCCACTTAGTTCACCATAAAGACTCACAGAATATCTTCGCTATGAAGAAAATTGCCAAGCGGGACCTGGATACTCCAAAACATGTGGAAGGGGCCTATCTGGAGAGGGACATCCTGACATTCGCTGACTGTCCCTTTGTGGCCTCCATGCTCTGCTCCTTCCCTACTAGATCTCACCTGTGTATGGTCATGGAGTATGTAGGAGGTAGGAGATGTACATGTATTATATTCAGCCCATGTCTGCTGACATCTTATCACCACTCATATCATTAGGACTTGTCCCCGTGGACGGTTACATCCCCGCAGAGCATTTACTATAGATATTATGGAAAGTCATTGATGTGTGTGATCTCCCTGTATGTCCGCACTGAGCACGTCAGTATCGCCAGCTGTAGACGAGATGAGACATCACTTTATTAGTGACATGGACGACATCTCACCATGACCTCAGACTAATATTCTGTGCTCTATACATTATATCTGTATATATTCTCTCCTGCCCCAATGTCTCCGCTCACTTCTCATGATCCATCGTGGTGATCTGCTGTATAAACCCCTCACCGCTCATATTTCCTTTCTTCTATAGGTGGAGACTGTGGGACCCTCCTAAGCACCAGGGGTCCTTTATCTGTCCCCTTGGCCCGCCTGTACTTTGCTGAAGCGATACTTGCTGTGGAATACCTGCACAGCTATGGTGTGTTGCATAGAGACCTGAAGCCAGAGAAGTAAGTGCCCCCTATAGTTTAATAAAGGGGGGAAAGTTATCATTTATTACCACACAGCCCGTGAGCCTAAAACCATCTTCTCTTTCACAGCCTCCTGATTACACCGGCTGGACACATTAAAGTCGCCGATTTTGGGATTTCAAAAGTTGGTGTCATGATACCAGAAACCAACACCCACAAGGAATCATTGGAGGACATCGCCAGAGAGTTCCAGGACCATGAGGTTGGCATCACTTACAGGAACTTAGATGGTTCTTTACAAATCTCATCACACTATTGTCTCTTCTCTACGTTCTTCATTTCTAGAGAACTTTTCAACTGATATTTTATCTTCTGTCATTGAGTTTTTATGTCGAGAACTTGTCATAATAATAATTTCATCGTTTCTCATTTCTACCTTCTGTTGGTTTCCAGGACTGTGGCACCCCGCTTTACATGGCCCCAGAAATCATCCTGAAGAAAGGCTATGGAAGACCTGCCGACTGGTGGTCAATGGGAATCATCCTGCATGAGTTTCTGGTGGGATATGTACCATTTCATGGGGATTCCCTATCTGAGCTCTATAAAAATATTGTCACTGGTAAGTAGAATAATCCGATCATTGCTTTGACTGGCTACATGAATTTAGTTATTTCCTCTACTTTATCTTACAGTCCAAAACAGAGGTTTTATTTTCTGTAATTTTCTATATAACAGGAGACATAATTTGGGATTGGGATCGCGCTCCTCCCCCCGATGCTCAGGACCTTATTAATGACCTGCTCAGAACAAATCCTGCACAAAGACTTGGGACAGGTAACTGATATACTTTATTAGTATTAATATTCACTTTTTACAACGAGGACTCTTCGCTCCTGTCCATGAGGATCAGCACTTCTCTATCTGCTTGCCTATTTCTAGTTCTCCATAATATAACTTTCAGTTTGTTTCCTTCGGTTTTGTCATTACTTAAGATTAAGATATACTGTTCAGATATGGAGCAGCCTCTAACAATGTCCGCATCACTTTTGTTTTTCTTTTTCCAGGAGGAGCATTTGAGATCAAGAGTTATCCATTCCTGAGTGACTTAGAATTTGAAAACCTTCTAAGTCAGAAGCCGGAGTACATTCCTCGGCTTGTTTCAGATGAGGACACCAGCTTATTTATCAGTAAGTAGAAGACGTCATCTAGACTAAGCGGCTGTTTGTCTCGTCTTCAATAATATGTGACAATCGGTTCCCATTAATAGTAGTGATAAATGGTGACTGTGTTATACTGACAACCGCTAATAACACTTCATTACCTATGTCTTGTAGATCACGCTGATACAAACAAGCCTATTGTCTCAGAGGAGGAGGACACAAGTGAGGATAATGAGAGCCTTTTCTTCCAAAATTTTGCAACATCCTCTAAAAGGCTTTCTAAAGTAAGTGATCAATAAATCCAGAATACATAAAAAGACCTCTAAAAGTAAAAAATTGAATTTCATATCTTATTTTTGTCCTTTTTTAGCTCTGTACCACCGCTATCAAGTTTCCTCCAGAGTGTACCCCGGCATCCAGCAGAAACATCTCAGAAATGTGAGTAGATTATGGGGTCATTATTGGGAGCTCCAAGCTAATATATGTGCACAATACCAAATATAGGACATAAATACCATAATATTGAATGCAGCATCCACCGCCCCATGATCAGCGGTCATTGGCTATTGGCTTCAGAATCCGCTGGAGATAACAACCCATAATTGCTGCCGGTCAGGCATTGTTAGTTTTGCCCACACTGCAGGAGATATGTAGTATTACATGCCGGCCATTGTTGCTAGTTGTTTCCATAGAAGGTAGTTTTGAGCAGGAGACTTCCCCACTATGACTTTGATATGTCCTATTAAGCCTTATAGTTGGGGTTCTTCTAGTGAGACAATCCCATTTATACTGAATTTACTTGTGATTTACACGTTTTTCTTCTTCCTAACAGGCAGAAAGGATCTTTTCCTGAATCTGCTAGAGACGATGCTATAACCAGCTTGCCGTCCTCGTCCCCATTGTCAGGTATGTACATGTCTATAGCACAAACAATGTGAATGTTGTCATCAAGGGTGAAATATTTCCACATGGTTTTTCTCTAATGGGTCTCCTATGTTATCCATGTTTCAAGGAACCCAATTACTTTGCCCATGGCCCATACTGTGTCTCCATTTCTGTAATTTTGTACAGTATTATCATGGATTCTGTGATACATTGTTGCATCCAGTAACCTCCGCCATCATAATGAGATATCGTCTCCTATAGTAGAATATCGCTCATTAGGGATGCACCACATGGCGGCACACAGGGCGCTCACTGCTCCATATTAGTGACACATCTAATGCCCCTCATATGAGGTCATGTCCGGTATATAGGACTTATTCTGCCCTATTGTGTAATACCAGATTGTCAGGACTATAGGGGACAGGACTAGAACAATCTATGTACTATATACAGGAGCGATACAATGCAGACCCCATAACAATATGTCTTTAGTGAGTTGTTGTTTTTTCTTCTTTCTGATCAGAATTTCCAGCTGACAACGAAAAATCAGAAAATGGGAAAAAGGGGAAAAAGAGACGAGGTAAGTGTGAGAGTCATCTCCATGTTGTGTGATGTCGTCAGTGAGAATAATTCATGTGGAGCAGATGTCATCTGTCGGAGATGGGATTGTCACATGTATGATGGCTGACGATGATCCCTGACCTCTGTGTGATGAGATTCCTCTGCCGTCCGGCCACAGTGACCGCACAGTAGTATCATGTCATATGGAGTCCCATCACTTACATTATATTTCCTTCTCTTCTCATAGGTTCCATCTTCCGCCGGATCTTATCATCCTGCCGGCGTGGATTATCCAGGGCTGCTCGCGTATTTGCGTGTTGTCACCGTTCCCCTAGAGACATCTAATAGACGGTAAACCTCCGCATCCAGCTCCCTGAAGTCCAGCAGATCCACCATCACTGCTGGAGCTGTACAGAAGGACCTTCACCATCTACCGGTGGCCTTCCGACTGTTACATCTTTGCCCGGACAATCTCAGTATCACCTCTGTCACCAGGCTCCGCGGTATTCATACTGCTCGCAGACGTGGCGGTTACTGATCACCTGGTATCTGACCCCGGCTGTCCTCCTGACTATGAGTTTGCCTACTGATTCTGTTCCTGGTTTTGTCCCTCCCTTCTATCCTAATATTAATAAAAAAAAAATACAATTATTATTACTGAGATCTTGGTTCATCCATCAAACTTTACTCTGCATTTTGTTAACTGATAAAAATAATTTATTGACACTTCTGCTTTTAAAAGGATATATAGAGTATGCTTATAATATATATACAGTATGCTGATTATATATACATGGTGACAAAGTCACTGGCAAAGTGCTGGAGGGGAGGTATGTTTCACTGAGGCTATTAGCTTCAGTGATTTGAAGCCCATAAGTTTTACACCAGCACACTATGTGTTGAGAGGGATTAATCGGCCATTTTAAGGGCTGGGTTTTTGTGAACGACCATAGAACGGGTTGGGAGGTCATTTACCATATCTCCACCCCAGGGTGGGGACTAGGATGTATATAGTCGGCCTTCTAAGGCATTGAGTGTTCAGTAGGGCTGTAGAGAGGAACTCCAGCGCTTTGTGTCCTGAGAAGGAAAAGCTGAACTAGTGGATGGTTGTTCTCCTGAGCGGGCAGATCCCCACAGCAACACGGCTGTATGTTATGTTTTGTTTTTCCTTAGGTCAGAAAGCACGTATTTATTTTTGCTAACTCCTCACTGGCTTATGCAGCATCTACAAATAAACCAGTGAGAGACTTAAGGAGACGGCGCTCCGGTGGCTACTTCTGTGTGCAACTGAGTGGGCCGATCTACCATAGTATATATAAGGCGGCATGCGTGTCTTTGTCTGAAGATTCGATAAACTGCGCATGCGTGATGCGCAGCCTGGCTCCAGAGAGAAGCAGGCATCCAGCCGTTACAGGTAAGAGGAGGTGTATGGCGCCGGAGATCGCGGGATGCGTAGACACTGAACGCATACCGCGATCTCCGGCGCCATACTTACATACTTACCTGACCGGGAGGAGCGTTGCTGCGGCGCCTCTCTTCGCTGGAGACCGGGGGCGGAGTGAAGGCGTCAGATCGACGCATGCGCATTGCGCTATCCGGCGTCATTTTACTGAAGACACATTTACAGTGTGTCTTCAGCAAAATGGCGCCGGACAGTGCGGTGCTCCAGCGCCGCACTCCTCCCCCGGCCTCTGGCAGAAGAGGACGCAGCAGCGCTGGAGTACAGAGAAGAAAGGTGAGTATAACTGTTTTTTTTTTTGTGTATGTGTGTACAGTGTGAAAGGGATGAGGGGGCCACACATAACAGGATTGTGGGGTGAGGGGACCATGCATATATCAGGACTGGGGGGTGAGGGGTACCATGCATATATCAGGACTGGGGGGTGAGGGGTACCACACATACCAGGATTGGGGGGTGAGGGGTACCACACATACCAGGATTGGGGGTGAGGCGTACCACACATACCAGGATTGGGGGTGAGGGGTAACACACATACCAAGATTGGGGGTGAGGGGTAACACACATACCAAGATTGGGGGTGAGGGGTACCACACATACCAGGATTGTGGGGTGAGGGGTACCACGCATACCAGGATTGGGGGGTGAGGGATAACACACATACCACGATTGGGGGTGAGGGGTACCATGCATACCAGCATTGGGCGGTGAGGGGTGCCACACATACCAGGATTGGGGGGTGAGGAGTGCCACACATACCAGGATTGGGCGGTGAGGGGTATCACGCATACCAGGATTTGGGGGGTGAGGGGTGCCACGCATACCAGGATTGCGGGGGTGAGGGGTGCCACGCATACCAGGATTGGGTGGTGAGGGGTAACACGCATACCAGGATTGGGGGGTGAGGGGACCATGCATACCGGGATTGGGGATGAGGGGTGCCACGCATACCGGGATTGGGGATGAGGGGTGCCACACATACAAGGATTGAGGATGAGGGGTGCCACGCATGCCGGGATTGGGGATGAGGGATGCCACGCATGCCAGGATTGGGGATGAGGGGTGCCACGCATGCCGGGATTGGGGATGAGGGGTGCCACGCATGCCGGGATTGGGGATGAGGGGTGCCACACATTCCGGGATTGGGGATAATAATAATAATAATAATAATAGTTTATTTTTATAGCGCCAACATATTCCGCAGCAAATTTTAGGGGGACTTATACAGACAATACAGAATAAGCATATCTCATATCGAACGGAGTGAGGGCCCTGCTCGCGAGCTTACAGTCTATGAGGAAGTGGGGGAGACACAAAAGGTAAAAAGTACATATATTGTATAATGCAGCCTTGATATACTGAATAGGATAAATAATAATACATGGACTGGTCGCCAGCCAGTATGTGTGCAGTCCTGACAGAGGCTTTTATGTGCATGGTTGGTTTGAACCCGAAGTTGAAGAAGATTTTAATATGGGGGAAAGCTGGGATGGACAGAGTGTGTTTAGGTGATACGCCAGTCTAAAGAAATGTGTTTTTAGGGTTCGCTTGAAACTGTGGTTATTGGGAATTAATCGAACTGTCCTGGGTAGTGCATTCCAGAGAATTGGCGCAGCACGCGAGAAATCTTGGAGACGGGAGTGGGAAGTTCGGATTATGGAGGATTTTAGTTTCAAGTCATTGGCAGAACGGAGGGCACGTGTTGGGTGGTAGACTGAGACAAGGGAGGAGATGTAGGGGGGTACTGAAGCATGGAGCGCTTTGTGGGTAAGCGTGATAAGTTTAAAACGAACTCTATATTGGATGGGCAACCAATGCAATGACTGGCACAGGGAAGAGGCATCTGAGTAGCGGTTGGCGAGGAATATGATCCTGGCTGCTGCGTTCAGGACGGATTGGAGAGGGGAGAGTTTAGTAAGAGGGAGACCGATTAGTAGAGCGTTGCAATAGTCAAGACGAGAATGAATAAGAGCGACAGTAAGAGTTTTTGCCGAGTCAAAGGTGAGAAAAGTCCTGATTCTTGAGATGTTTTTGAGGTGTAGATGACATGAACGAGCGAGTGATTTGATGTGAGGAGTGAAAGAAAGATCTGAATCAAAAATGACCCCAAGACAGCGGGCTTGTAGCTGGGGAGTAATGGGGATGAGGGGTGCCACGCATACCGGGATTGGGGATGAGGGATGGAGTGCCATGCATACCGGGATGAGGGATGGGGTACCATGCATACCAGGATGAGGGATACCATACACACCAGGATAGTGATGAGGGGTACCATACATACCAGGATAGGGATGAGGGGTACCATACATACCAGGATAGGGATGAGGGGTGCCACACATACCAGGATAGTGATGAGGGGTGCCACGTATACCAGGATTGGGGGTGAGGGGTGCCACGCATACCAGGATTGGGGGTGAGGGGTGCCACGCATACCAGGATTGGGGGTGAGGGGTACCACGCATACCAGGATTGGATGGTGGGGACAGGATGGGGGCAGCACAAATACAAGGAGGGGGGCAGCACATACCAGCATGGGAGACTATATACCAATAAAAATGCTGTCCACCCGGGCGTAGAACAGGTTCAATAGCTAGTAGTATATATATGCTGAATGCATATACCGTATTTTTCAGACTATAAGACGCACCGGACCATAAGACGTACCTAGGTTTTAGAGTAGGAAAATAGAAAAAAAATGTAAGCAAAAAATGTGGTCATTATGCCCTGTTAAGGGGGAGGGGGTCTGCTGCTTACACTGTTATAGGGGTAATGTCCCCCAATTCTGTTAATATCCCCCATCCTGGTATATTTATATATACACTGCTCAAAAAAATAAAGGGAACACTGAAATAACACATCCTAGATCTGAATGAATGAAATATTCTCATTGAATACTGTGTTCTGTACAAAGCTGAATGTGCTGAAAACAAAATCACACAAAAATCATCAATGGAAATCACATTTATTAACCAATGGAGGCCTGGATTTGGAGTCACCCCCAAAATTAAAGTGGAAAAACACACTACAGGCTCATTCAACTTTGATGTAATGTCCTTAAAACAAGTCAAAATGAGTCTCAGTATTGTGTGTGGACTCCACGTGCCTGTATGACCTCCCTACAATGCCTGGGCATGCTCCTGATGAGGTTGCGGATGGTCTCCTGTGGGATCTCCTCCCAGACCTGGACTAAAGCATCCGCCAACTCCTGGACAGTCTGTGGTGCAACGTGACGTTGGTGGATGGAGCGAGACATGATATCCCAGATGTGCTCAATCGGATTCAGGTCTGGGGTACGGGCGGGCCAGTCCATAACCTCAATGCCTTCATCTTGCAGGAACTGCTGACACACTCCAGCCACATGAGGTCTGGCATTGTCCTGCATTAGGAGGAACCCAGGGCCAACCGCACCAGCACATGGTCTCACAAGGGGTCTGAGGATCTCATCTCGGTACCTAATGGCAGTCAGGCTACCTCTGGCGAGCACGTGGAGGGCTGTGCGGCCCTCCAAAGAAATGCCACCCCACACCATTACTGACCCACTGCCAAACCGGTCATGCTGAAGGATGTTGCAGGCAGCAGATCGCTCTCCACGGCGTCTCCAGACTCTGTCACGTCTGTCACATGTGCTCAGTGTGAACCGGCTTTCATCTGTGAAGAGCACAGGGCGCCAGTGGCGACTTTGCCAATCCTGGTGTTCTGTGGCAAATGCAAAGCGTCCTGCACGGTGTTGGGCTGTGAGCACAACCCCCATCTGTGGACGTCGGGCCCTCATACCACCGTTATGGAGTGGGTTTCTAACCGTTTGTGCAGACACATCCACATTTGTGGTCAGCTGGAGGTCATTTTTCAGGGCTCTGGCAGTGCTCCTCCTGTTCCTCCTTGCACAAAGGCGGAGGTAGCGGTCCTGCTGCTGGGTTGTTGCCCTCCTACGGCCCCCTCCACGTCTCCTGGTGTACTGGCCTGTCTCCTGGTAGCGCCTCCAGCCTCTGGACACTACGCTGACAGACACAGCAAACCTTCTTTCCACAGCTCGCATTGATGTGCCATCCTGGATGAGCTGCACTACCTGAGCAACTTCTGTGGGTTGTAGAGTCCATCTCAAGCTACCACTAGTGTGAAAGCACAACCAACATTCAAAAGTGACCAAAACATCAGCCAGAAAGCATTGGTACTGAGATGTGGTCTGTGGTCCCAACCTGCAGAACCACTCCTTTATTGAGAGTGTTTTGATAATTGCCAATAATTTACATCTATTGTCTATTCCATTTGCACAGCAGCATGTGAAATTGATCGTCAATCAGTGTTGCTTCCTAAGTGGACAGTTTGATGTCACAGAAGTTTGATTTACTTGGAGTTATATTCTGTTGTTTAAGTGTTCCCTTTATTTTTTTGAGTAGTGTATATATATATATATATATATATATATATATATATATATATATATATATATACATACACTGTGGCTCTGGGTGTTGGGGGGAACGGCAGTGGCGGAGGAGAGGGGCACAGAAGGCAGCAGCCACCTGCTGCAGCCTTTACCTGAACGGGATTCGGGCATATGATCTGACGTGGCCATAGACTATAATGGTCCAGACAGAGTGAATGTGCCCTCTGTCGTGCATCAGGTGTGTACGCCTACTGGAGGCGCAGTCTACTAAGCCTATGACCTCGTCAGTGCACACTACCGAATCCAGTTTTGTGGGGGAGTTCGGACCAAAGCCCCGACTGGTCCATGTGAAACTCCGTAAGGAAGAATGATGAGATACATACCTGCATAGACAGAGTATGAGAGTGATGAATGGATGGATAGATGGGGGCATTTTTGTCAGGTTTACACAGTGGCTGTTGGGCAGGAAAGAAATCACTTTGTGCAAACGTTGTCCTTATAGCCATGATTCCTTTTTCAGACCCCACCGCTCCACAATTTTACCACGGCCACTGATTTTACCTCGGCTCCCAGGAGGCTTCAGCCGCGCTCAACAGATTCGTCAACTTTCACAGAAGTCCAGTAGGTTCTGCCCTATTTCTGGAAACCTCCATATGGCAAATATGGATGAGACAGACGGATGATTAGATGGATGACTGAGAAGAGGGCGCCCTGATAATGAGCATATATTACAAAGTCAGTACAAAAACAACAGGGGTCCCGGACCCTGGCCGTGTAGACTGATAACTGGTGTACTGCACTTACAGGGGGACATTAAGTCATAGGGGCCACACCAGGCAGGGACCCGATATTACAGGGTGGCAGGAGGGCGACTATTGCAAACAACATAATTAGAGCTATGGGCCCTTATGTGCAGAGTATTCAGGGGCCCCATTATGCAATGCAGGCGGGATACAGAGTCCCAGCAGAGCTCAACAATGACGGATACAATGTTTTATAATGGAATTGACCTAATAACAAGGCACCAGTGTAATGGTATCAGGGGCCCCGGCAGCCGCCTGTACTCAGCTCCTATATATCAGGTGTAAGGGCCACATAGTAATGGTATCAGGGGCCCCAGCAGCCGCCTGTACTCAGCTCCTATATATCAGGTGTAAGGGCCACATAGTAATGGTATCAGGGGCCCCAGCAGCCGCCTGTACTCAGCCCTTATATATCAGGTGTAAGGGCCACACAGTAATGGTATCAGGGGCCCCAGCAGCCGCCTGTACTCAGCCCTTATATATCAGGTGTAAGGGCCACATAGCAATGGTATCAGGGGCCCCTGCAGCCGCCTGTACTCAGCCCTTATATATCAGGTGTAAGGGCCACATAGCAATGGTATCAGGGGCCCCAGCAGCCGCCTGTACTCAGCCCTTATATATCAGGTGTAAGGGCCACATAGCAATGGTATCAGGTGCCCCAGCAGCCGCCTGTACTCAGCCCTTATATATCAGGTGTAAGGGCCACATAGTACTGGTATCAGGGCCCCCAGCAGCCGCCTGTGCTCAGCCCTTTTATATCAGGTGTAAGGGCCACATAGTAATGGTGTCAGGGGCCCCAGCAGCCGCCTGTACTCAGCCCTTATATATCAGGGGTAAGGGCCACATAGTAATGGTATCAGGGGCCCCAGCAGCCGCCTGTACTCAGCTCCTATATATCAGTTGTAAGGGCCACATAGTAATGGTATCAAGGGCCCAGCAGCCGCCTGTACTCAGCCCTTATATATCAGGTGTAAGTGTGGCACCCCAGGGGTCTGATTTCCACAGTAATAGCAATATTATGTCTGAGAGCAGGTGGGAGGTCTCTTGGTCAGGAATCCTGTGCATGCCACACCTCCTGCCCAGTCCTGGGAGGGGAAGAACTTCCCCTATATAAAACTGGGGCTGAGGCAGGGTTAGTTAGTTAAGAAGAGGAGCAGCTATAGGAAAGAAAGATCAGGAGCTCAGTGGGAGCAGTGCTACAAGGAATCAGGGGCTGGCAGCTGAAGAGCTCGCCATGATTGAAGAGTTACCACCGGACCCGGAGTCCGAGGCTGTGGGGACTAATCCTTACCCAGCAGCAGAAACCGACCGGCAGGGGATTTCAGGTCCTCTGGCCAAGAAACCCGAAGGCACGGTCACACGCGTGGGACCAGCACCGCCGTCGTGGAGCGGAAGCCACTAGAAGGCCCCGAGTCACCGGCCATACGGGTGAGCACCACACGGTACACTCAGGGACGTGGGCTACTTTTACCCGCCTCTAGCAAGGTAGCCAGAAGAGTACAATTAGTTGGGGAGGCCTACAACTCCGCCTGGCCAGGGGAAATCCCATCTGCTCAAAGACTGACCAGGCCCCGATCGCTAGCCAGTACTCCGGGAGGGTCTATCTTTATCACCAGTAAAGACCCTGAACTACACCGCATCGTCTCTGAGTGGTTCCTGCTACCCCCATCATCCACGTCGGCTGCCCTGAGGCCATACCCCTCCCGTTGGGGGTTATACCATCTACGCTGCACAATCGTACCACCGGCCTCAGCGGTCTGCCCTGCAGCGGCGGCCTCATAGCCGCATTCAACGGGTGGCGTAGTCGAACACCGTACCATCTACTGCTAAACTCTGCCACACAGTTTGACTCCCTGGGCACGGACCGGGTCACCGCCACGAGACTACTACCCCCAACAGGCCCGGCTCCGGGTAGTCCCCGCGTGCGCAACGCTACACCAAGTAGGCCCAGGGGCGCGTCATAAGGGCCACATAGTAATGGAATCAGGGGCCCCAGCAGCCGCCTGTACTCAGCCCCTATATATCAGGGGTAAGGGCCACATAGTAATGGTATCAGGGGCCCCAGCAGCCGTCTGTACTCAGCTCCTATATATCAGGGGTAAGGGCCACATAGTAATGGTATCAAGGGCCCAGCAGCCGCCTGTACTCAGCTCCTATATATCAGGTGTAAGGGCCACATAGTAATGGTATCAGGGGCCCCAGCAGCCGCCTGTACTCAGCTCCTATATATCAGGTGTAAGGGCCACATAGTAATGGTATCAGGGGCCCCGGCAGCTGCCTGTACTCAGCTCCTATACAGTGGTGGCCAAAAGTATTGGCACCCCTGCAATTCTGTCAGATAATACTCAGTTTCTTCCTGAAAATGATTGCAATCACAAATTCTTTGGTCTTATTATCTTCATTTAATTTGTCTTCAATGAAAAAACACAAAAAGAATTGTCCTAAAGCCAAATTGGATACAATTGGCAATAACTAAATCACACTTGCAGCCAGTTAACATGGATTATGTTATGATCTGCAACATAAACTAAGGAAAGAAAGGGAAAAGCTGTCCCTACAGTAAGACTAAGCTGAATCCCTACGATGTAGCGGGCAGCCTGTTCCTTGTGAACAGACCCGCCTTCGTCCTCGGCTAGTCTGAACAGAGACCTATAGAATAAAGGGAGGGGTCCCTAAAAGAACTAAGGACTGGGACAAAAAATGGACACCTCCTAACAGAAGTTGTTGCAGAGCAAAAATACAAACTGAACAAAAAGTACTAGAGCTCCAGAGGACCAAGCAAACTAGACAGAGATAGGCACCGAAGCACCTGGCTAGAGAGACAGGCAAAAAACACTGAAGTCCAGCAAAGCCAGAAGGGCGGAGCTGGAATATATAGGCAGCTAGTCACGTGACCGCAAAACACAAGATAGCAAAAACTAACAGGAGGGTTCTAACAGAGTAAAGTTGACTCAGCCTCTGTCCTGTGTCCTTGTGTGTACCACATTGAGCATGGAGAAAAGAAAGAAGACAAAAGAGCTGTCTGAGGACTTGAGAAACCAAATTGTGAGGAAGCATGAGCAATCTCAAGGCTACAAGTCCATCCCCAAAGACCTGAATGTTCCTGTGTCTTCCGTGCGCAGTGTCATCAAGAAGTTTAAAGCCCATGGCACTGTGGCTAACCTATCTAGATGTGGACGGAAAAGAAAAATTGACAAGAGATTTCAACGCAAGATTGTGCGGATGGTGGATAAAGAACCTCGACTAACATCCAAACAAGTTCAAGCTGCCCTGCAGTCCGAGGGTACAACAGTGTCAACCCGTACTATCCGTCGGCGTCTGAATGAAAAGGGACTGTATGGTAGGATACCCAGGAAGACCCCACTTCTTACCCCGAGACATAAAAAAGCCAGGCTGGAGTTTGCCAAAACTTACCTGAGAAAGCCTAAAACGTTTTGGAAGAATGTTCTCTGGTCAGATGAGACAAAAGTAGAGGTTTTTGGGAAAAAGCATCAACATAGAGTGTACAGGAAAAAAAAGAGGCATTCAAAGAAAAGAACATGGTCCCTACAGTCAAACATGGCGGAAGTTCCCTGATGTTTTGGGGTTGCTTTGCTGCCTCTGGCACTGGACTGCTTGACCGTATGCATGGCATTATGAAGTCTGAAGACTACCAACAAAGTTTGCAGCATAATGTAGGGCCCAGTGTGAGAAAGCTGGGTCTCCCTCATAGGTCATGGGTCTTCCAGCAGGACAATGACCCAAAACACACTTCCAAAAGCACTATAAAATGGTTTGAGAGAAAGCACTGGAGACTTCTAAGGTGGCCAGCAATGAGTCCAGACCTGAATCCCATGGAACATCTGTGCAGAGATCTCAAAATTGCAGTTTGGAGAAGGCACCCTTCAAATATCAGGGACCTGGAGCAGTTTGCCAAAGAAGAATGGTCTACAATTCCAGCAGAGCATTGTAAGAAACTCATTGATGGTTACCGGAAGCGGTTGTTCGCAGTTATTTTGGCTAAAGGTTGTGCAGCCAAGTATTAGGCTGAAGGTGCCAATACTTTTGTCTGGCCCATTTTTGGAGTTTTGTGTGAAATGATCATTGATTTGATTTTTGTTTCATTCTCTTTTGTGTTTTTTCTTTGCAAGAAAATTAAATGAAGATAATAATACCAAAGAATTTGTGATTGCAATCATTTTCAGGAAGAAACTGAGTATTATCTGACAGAATTGCAGGGGTGCCAATACTTTTGGCCACCACTGTATATCAGGTGTAAGGGCCACATAGTAATGGTATCAGGGGCCCCAGCAGCCACCTGTACTCAGCTACTATATATGGCCACGGCCGAAAGTGTTGGCAATCTTAAAATTGTTCCAGAAAATGAAGTATTTCTCCCAGAAAATTATTGCAATTACACATGTTTTGTTATACACATGTTTAATATTCTTTGTGTGTATTGGAACAAAAGAAAAAAACAAACAAAAGGAAAAAAGGCAAATTGGACATCATTTCATACAAAACCCCAAAAATGGGCCGGACAAAATTGATAGCACCTTTCCAAAATTGTGGGTGAACAACTTTGTTTCAAGCATGTGATGCTCATTCAAACTAACCTGTGGCAAGTAACAGGTGTGGGCAATATGAAAATCACACCTGAAACCAGATAAAAAGTGGAGAAGTTGACTCAATCTTTGCATTGTGTCTGTGTGTGCCACACTAAGCATGGAGTACAGAAAGAGAAGAGAACTGTCTGAGTACTTGAGAACCAAAATTGTTGAAAAATATTACCAACGGATTTTGGGTCGCAATGTAGTGCCCAGTGTCAGAAAGCTGGGTTTGCGTCCTAGGTCATGGTTCTTCCAGGAGAATGACCCCAAACATACTTCAAGAAGCCCGCAGAAATGGATGGAAACATAGCGCTGGAGAGGTATGAAGTAGCAGCAACTATGAGAGACATGGAGCAGTTTACAAAAGAAGAGTGGTCAAAATTCCAGCTGAGAGGTGTAAGAAGCTTGTTGATGGTTATAGGAAGCGATTGATTGCAGTTATTTTATTCCAAAGGGTGAGCAACCAAATATTAAAGTTGAGGGTGCCAACAATTTTGTTCAGACCATTTTTGGGGCTGTGTGTGAAATTATGTCCAATTTGCCTTTTTTTCTGCTTTTTTGTGTTGTTGCAATACACACAAAGAAAATAAAGTGTGTATAGCAAAACATGTGTAACAGCAATAATTGGGAGAAATACTTCATTTTCTGAAACAATTTCAAGGGAGTGAACACTTTCGGCCATAACTGTATGTGTAATATATACATATATACATACACACACACACATACAGTTGAAACCAGAAGTTTACATACACTATATAAAAAGACACATCTGCATGTATTTCTCAATATCTGACATGAAATCAGAATAAACCTTTCCCGTTTTAGGTCAATTAGGATTACCATAATTTTTAAAATTTGCCAAATGCCAGAATAATGAGAGAGAGAGAGAATGTTTAAGTCATTTTTATTACTTACTGCAAAGTCAAAAGTTTACACACACTAAGATTACTATGCCTTTAAACAATTCTGGACTGCCCATATGATGATGTAATGTGTTTGGAAGCTTCTAATAGTTTTTTTTTCTGTAGTATCATGGGAAAGTCTAAAGAAATTAGCGAAGATATCAGGAAGAGAATTGTGGACTTGCACAAGTCTGGCTCATCCTTAGATACAATTTCAAGATACCTGACGGTGCCTCGTTCATCTGTACAAACAATTATACGCAAGTATAAACAAGATGGGAATGTACTGCCATCTTATCGCTCAGGAAGGAGACGGGTTCTGTGTCCCAGAGATGAACGTGCTTTGGTCCGACACGTGCATATCAACCCAAGGACAAAAGCAAGAGACCTTGTGAAGATGATGGCGGAAGCTGGTAAGATTGTGTCAATAACCACAGTGAAACGAGTACTGTATCAACATGGTCTGAAAGGCCACTCTGCCAGTAAGAAGCCATTACTCCAAAAGAAACATAAAAAAAACCAAATTAATGTTTGCAAATGCACACAGGAACAAAGACCTTAATTTTTGGAGACATGTCTGTGGTCTGATGAAACTAAAATTGAACTTTTTTGGCATAATGACCATCGCTACGTTTGGAGGAAAAAGGGAGAAGCTTGGAAGCCTAAGAACACCATCCCAACTGTGAAACATGGGGGTGGCAGCATCATGATCTGGGGTTGATTTGCTGTAGGAGGGACTGGTTCACTTCACAAAATAGATGACACCATGAGAAAAGAAGATTATGTGGCAATACTGAAGCAACATCTCAAGACATCAGCCAGGAAGTTAAAGCTTGGGCGGAAATGGGTATTCCAAATGGACAATGACCCGAAGCATATTGACAAAATGGGAACAAAGTGGCTTAAGAATAACAAAGTCAATGTTTCGGCGTGGCTATCACAAAGCTCTGATTGCAATCCTATTGAAAATTTATGGGCACTACAAACCTGGATCTGTTACCCCAGTTTTGCCAGGAGGAATGGGTCCAAATTCCGACCAACTATTGTGAGAAGTTTGTGGAAGGATATCCCAAAAGTTTGACCCAAGTCATTCAGTTTAAGGGTGATGGTACCAAATACTAATGAAATGTATGTAAACTTTTGACTTTATATATATCAAAAATTGATTCTGCTATAACCAGAACCCTGGTAGGATAAACAAAAACATGAACACTTCAAATAATATTAACAATATAATTTTATTAGAACATAAAATAACAATAATTAAAATAGCAGGGGCCTCAAATGTGAGGGACAAACAAATGCTGTACCCTATATCTGCGCAGCAAGAGTAATAACCATATATTACCCCATTACTGAAATAATGTGACTATACAAATGCACTACAAAAGATTTCAATCTGAATAACCGCTCATGTGGCAAAAATAGAAAGAAAGAAATGCATATGCTATTATAACGGTCACTAGACTATCACTGATGAGTTTGAGATACGCCTATAAAATGTAAAGCGGCAGTGCATATGATGATATAGAGTCGACTGTCCAGCAAAAAAGTGCAAAGTGCTTAGATAAAAGATAACGTATTGTTTCCAGCCTCAAAGAAACTAATGCATATAGCGGTTAATAATGTTAGTATATCTATCAGGGGAGACTGGGTACATAAAAGAGGCTGGGTACGGTCCCATAGAATAACTATAGTGTAATAGTGGCACTGTCCACAAATAGACAAAACAGCTCAACACATCATGAGAAAGAAATACCTGGTTAGAATGGCAGCTTCTAGGCAGGGTAATCACGCGTCCCTCCACCCCGACGCGCGTTTCATCAACACTTCCTCAGGGGTCGTGCCAGGGAGGGGAACGCCAGATGTTATATAGGGAGCCTAATCCAATCATGAACCGAGGCGGAGAGAAAAAGTGTGTCACCTGACTTTCCGGTATGTGTTCTGGCTGGTATACGGCGTGAGACATTCTGTGCCCGCCACAATACATGTGACTCTGCGGCTTCTGGCATTTGACCCGCAAGCCGGCAGTGCAGTCACGGACATGACGGCAGTGCGTGCCAGCAGGGTCTAAGAGCCAGAAACAGCCAAGGTCAGGGGGAGGCGCCCATAAATGCTAGCGCTCAGCAGCCATACACTCTAACCTGATCATACATAATACTAAGATGTGAATAGGCAGAAATTATGGGATTCTATTGTGTCGTGAACAAATATACACACTGATTAGTGATTAGAATAATGTTAAGACTTTGCAGTAAGTAATAAAAATGCCTTAAAACATTCTCTCTCTCTCATTATTCTGGCATTTGGAAAATATCAAAAATGATGGTAATCCTAATTGTCCTAAAACGGGAAAGATTTATTCTGATTTCATGTCAGATATTGATAAAAACATGCAGATGTGTCTCTTTATATAGTGGATGGAAACTTCTGGTTTCATCTGTATATGTATTGATTTCATGGCTCTAATGATTTTTGGGGGAATTGCTCAAGTTTTTAATGTAAGCATCAAAAATTGTAAAAAATTTTTTACACTTTTATATTTTTTACATATTTCTATGTCGCCAACAAATTCTGCAAAGTTCAGTTTTTTTCTCATTAATAAAACTTGCATTTTTCTAATCATTTATTGTATCATAAAATATTACACACAATGCAGATTGTTCAACTTTGCCAAAATTTGACTTTTCCCATGTGTCCACCAGTCTTGACCAGCACCGGCAAAATTTTGAAGCCTTGCGGAGCTTCTTGGGGAGAGGCTTAACAGCGCCGCAGGTTTTTCCAGCTAATCCTTCACTAAAACAGGCGTGTAAAAGGCCAATCTTCATGAAATGGGACATAATCTTGTGTAACTGTCTGCCCAGAAACAATGTAGGGCTGACAATTATCTAATAGGTTTGAGGCCTTAAAGGGACTCTGTCAGCACAGAATGACTGTTCAAACCAAGCACAGGCACTCGATGCACTCTTGCTGCGGCCAAACAGTTAAGTGCATCTTCTCATCTACGGTATTTCTATCCCTGTTACAAAATGGAGCGTCTGGTTGGATGCCCGACCACTGATCCATTCATTCTCAATGGAGCTGTTGGAAAAAGCAGAGCGCTCTGCAGCCCCAAAGGGCAAGAATGGAGGTCAGACTGAGCATGTGCACCGCTGCCCAATTCCAAAAGTGATAAAAGTGCCGCATTCTGCCCATCAGTGCCGCTCTAAGCTGTTGGACACCACCGATCACCTTGGATAGGTGATAAAGGGGTCGTCTGATGAAAAGAAGTTCTCTTGATTTATGTACGGAAGCATCGTTATAAAATACAGTTTTCTCTCATAAATTGTGAGATTTTAGTATTACGTTATACCAGGGATGGCCAATTTATTTTCCCGAGGAGCCCTCCACTGTTCTGGAGGGAAAAATCAACAGGCTGAAATCAATTCTGCTCAATATTAGAATTGATACATTCCGCTGACTCGCTGCTACATATTACGATAGAGCTTATTGTATAGTCTATCCTTACTTGTAGTGACTCGCCCCCTGGGCCGTGGGGCTCTCGGAACCAGACAACAGGGCAATGCTGGGAGTAGTAGTGGCGACCCGGTCCCGTGGCTCAGGGTGGTCAGACCAAATGCTGTGGCAGTGTATTTGTAGGTTTTGAAAGTCCGAGTACGCCACCTGTGGATTGCGGTCAGGGAGGACCGGTGCTGCGGGGCAGACCGCTGAGGCTGGTGTTGGGGGTGCAGCAGGGAATAGTACAACTCCCCACGGGAGGAGTGTAGCCTCAGAGCAATGTAATAGGATGCTGGGGGTGATGGTGCAGGCGCAGCAGTAATCACACAGAGTCCAATAATGCAGTCCAGGGTCTTTTACTGCAGATCTTATCACAGACCCACCAGGAGTACAGGGAGGAATGGACCTGGGTGTCTGAGGGCATTCGGGCGAGCTCCACTGGTCAGGGTGAGTGGGTAGGCCTACCGTTCTCTCTCTGCCCTTGCTGACTATCTCCCCCTTTAGTGGTATGAAAGCCCACGTCCCTGAGTTGGCCGTGTACTACGCCTGTATGGCTTGCGACTCGGGCCTTAGGTACCTATAGCTTCTCTGTGCTGTACCGGTCCCTCTGTGTGGCGGAGCTTCCAGGCTTCTTTGGCCAAGGGACCTAAAATCCCTCGCAGGTAGATGATCTGCTGCAGGACTTGCAATCCTGACAGCCTCGGATCCCAGTGTCCGGTATGTAGTTCTCTCTCAGCCAGGACCGACTCTCGTCGCCTCTGTCCCTGGCTTGCTGTTCCTCCTTAGCCTCCTGGACTCCTCAGCTGCCGTTGACCTGTCCCTCTCTTCTGGGAACCCTTCTGGATGCTTCAGAAGTGGGTCCTGGTCTCCCTAACCCTGCCCTCAGTACCAGCTTTTATAGGGGCAGCCTGCCCCCCCTACTGGCCTGGGACAGGAGGTGCTGCAGGCTAATGGTCCATGACCAGAGAACCTCCCTCCTGCTCTCACACACAGCCTTACAAGTTTGTGGCATCCAGGCCTGGGGTGACACATTCCCCCCTAGTAAAGTTTAGTACTCCGGGACTAACAAGAAACACGAATACCGGGTATAAATTATAACATAAACACAACAGAGAAGAAAACAACAAACAACACCACATATTGAGTTCTTTAGGTCACAGCGTGGTCTGTGACCGGGTGTCCGTTTCACCCAGTAAGGCGAAGTCTTAACCGGTGCGGGGACATGTCCAAAGCAAACCCCAAGCGTTGGCCCTGGGCGTGGCTGCAAGGCGAAGCAAACTACTTTGGACCACTCGGGGCCACGCCAGACAGGTTTTTCTTCCGTGGCCGTCTTCGCAAGAGGCACCAAGTGCAACTATTTACAAGGTAGTTCGGTTATCCAAAGTTCATAACCTGTCAGTCCATATATGTAGAAAAACTGGAGAAAACACTATTAGTTACAGGTAAAAAACATATTAAATATATACATGGTACGTTTAGATCTCGCACTTATATCCTCCAGCGAGCTGGTGTTTGTCCCCTAGTGCTGCTGGTTGATCTCCTTAACCCACTGTCTGGTGGTGGACCAACCTGGCTTTCCCCACTACCATTGAGGGTACAGCTACTAGCTAGGTTCATAGGTAGGGCAGGCAGCTGTCCGCAGGTTCTTTGGCTTACCGCAGGCATGGCAGGCTCACTGTCAGCAGAGGGATGACTCTCCTGGGCTGCTGGCATGGGTTCTTCTGCCTCTGGGGCTGCTTGTGTGTCACCCTGGCCTGGATGCCACAAGTGTAATTAAAGCTGTGTCTGAGAGCAAGGGGGAAGTTCTCTAGTCAGGGGAACATTAGCATGCAATGCCTCCTGTCTCAGGCCAGTAGGGGGAGCAGGCTGCCCCTATAAAAGCTGGTGCTGGGGGCAGGGTTAGGGAGAACTGGATGGCCTGTCTCAGCATTGAGACTTGTCCCAGAGCAGAACAGGGACAGACAGTTGCACTGCACCTAAGAGGAAGTGTGGCAGGAGGAGAGCCACAAGCCAGAGACAAGAGGCGAAGCAAGCCTGTCTTGGCAGATAAGAGACTGACTTTACCAGACTTTGGTGTCTGAGGCTGGGAGGATTCCACATCCTCCAGCAAAGAACCAGTCCGCAATGGACTGTATATTCCTTGGCCTAAGAAGCCTGGAGGCCCTGCCACAACCGAAGGGACCAGTAAAGCCGTACAAGGCTGGGAGCAGAAAGGAACCCACGTCGCAGGCCATACAGGCGAGAATACACAGAAAGCTCGGAAACGTGGGCTGTTACCCTATAACGAGGAGATAGCCAGAAGGAGCGCAGAAAGCACGGTAGGCCTACACCCTCACCCTGACCAGGGCCAATTTCCCCGTTGCTCTCAGACATCCAGGTCCCCTCCTAGCTGGGACTGTTTATGGGTCAGTTTACCTGTTTCAGTAAAGACCCTGGACTGCAACCTATTGTCTGTGTGCTCCTTCGCGCCTCCAGCACTACCGGTACTGGGACTCTCACCACCATCACTCCCAACATCCATTATACTGCCCTGGGGCCGCACTCTTCCCGTGGGGAGTCACACTACCCTAGCTGCACACCTCATCAGCCCCAGCGGTCTGCATGCAGCGGCGGTTCCTAATAACCGCAATTCACGGGTGGCGTAGTCGGACATAAATATCAGCACATAATGGACTACCACTGGCCTGACCACCCTGAGCCACGGAACCTGGTTGCCACTACTACTCCCATCGGTCCCCCACTGCCCGGATCCGAGTGCCCCACGGCCCAGGGGGCGAGTCAGCTTTGGCGTAGTCGGCAGGATTTCGTGTCCACAACTACCGGGTACTGCGTGCCTGAAAAAGACTTTTGTAACTTACCTGTGGCGAAGTTTCCCGCCGTCCGGAGTCGTTTCCCGCCATCCGGAGCCGATTCCCGCCATCAGACGCCATCTTGGACCGTTTCCCGCCGTCTTCTGCCGTCTTCCCGCCATCCGCAGCTGTTTCCCGCCATCGGACGCCATCTTCAGGACGCCACGCGGGAAGAAGAGGGGCGTGGACGTCAAAACCGCGCGAGATCCGAAGCTCCACCCACCGCACCGACGCTGCACAAGGTCCTGGAAGGGAGAGAGAGTGACGCTGACGTCATCAGGACGCGACGCCAGGTCCTCGTCCATAGCAGCAGCAGCGGAGCCGCGGCCTACAGAAGAGGATCGTCGGAAGGTAGGCCACGCTTAACTAGGGGGGAGGAAGATGTCGGACACGGAGGCGCCCACTACCACCAACGCAGCTGCAGCAGCGGTGATGCCATTTTCCCTGCCCTACATCCCTGGAGCGGCCTGGCTGCCCAAGTACTCAGGGGAGCCCCATGCCCTAACTGACTTCAAGGAAAGGCTATACAGTTTGTTCCACGTTTACCCCCTGACAGAGGAACAGAAGGTCAGCATACTGACAGGGCAGTTAACTGGCGCAGCCCAAAGGGAGGTAAAATCATGGCCCACTGAGGAGAAAAGGACTGTGAAGGGTATTCTGGCCCGGCTGTGGGGTACCTTTGACACACGTACCTCTGCTGAGATTAAAATGAGGTTCTATGGATGTAAGCAGCGGGCACAGGACAGCATCAGAGACTATGCCCTAAATCTGCCGGAAGCCCTGAGGGCTATTCAACAAACTGACCCTGGCAGTGTGCAGGAAACGGATAAGCTGCTAACAGAACAATTCATAGAAGGTCTGCTGTCTAGCGCCCACAGGGCCCAACTGCGCCTCATGTTCTTTCAGAACCCCGACCTGACCTTTGCCCAATTTAAGGACAGGGCCATAAGGGTGCTCCGTGAATCTGCAACCAGTGGCGCTATAAACCCCTGGCGCCCTGCTCTCACCTACCACCAGGAGGCGGCGCCCTCCTCTATGGACCCCGTGGGGGCTGATGCACAGGCCCTGAACCAAGCCCCGTCGAAAGACCTGCACCACCAAGTCCAGGAGCTGACCAGGAGCATCGCGGCGTTGACCAGGACCGTCCAGGCGTTACAAGTGGACCCGTCAAGACCCATCGAGCTGGCTTCAAGTCCAGAGGATGTCCCGTGGCGTCGACAGAGGAGGATCCCGTCGTTCCGAGGGAGGCCCACAGACCGCTACGCAGAGGATGGACAGCCCATTTGCCGTCGATGCAACCAGCCTGGACACACTTCCAGGTACTGTAATTTAAACGGGTCCAACCTGGGGCAGAGGGCCAACCCCCAGGCATAAGATCACCAGGCCCTTATAATTGGCGTGATAAGTACGTTGGGGGGCGCCCGGTTTTACCCGTGGTGCTGGACGGTATCCCCATGAGCGCCTTGCTGGATACTGGGTCGCAAGTAACCACTATCCCTTATGTACTTTTTAAGCAGTATTGGACTGATGCTGATATTGTCACGGGTGTGTCGCCACGAAGATCGTCACGATTACACAGCCTGACTTCTCGCAGCTGACTTTTTGGTGCTTGGTGTTTTCGGCAGTGAGGGAGTTAATTCTCTCTCTCTCTGTGCTAGACGAGGTCCAGCCTCACCCAGCTGCAATCAATGTTGCTGTAATGAGACTCCTTCATATGCCTGCTGGTCTGTTTGGGAAGTGTCGGTGAAAGCATTTCACACAGACTTACAGAGCGGATCGTTGTATTTGGAGTTTCTGAGATAAGTGTATTTGGAGTGTTTTTTCCCTTCCTCGCTTTATCATTTATCTCCTTTCCCGTTGGAGTTCCCTCTGTTGTAGTTGTGTAGTTTTTGTATGCAAGGTGGTTTTGGTTTTTCCCTTGTACTGTCTCGTTCGTCTAAGTACTGTGTGTGGGCATATTATTACTTGTCCTCTTTTGTTGTGATCGGGGTCCTTCTCAGGACTAGATTACTTAGGTGCAGGGATCCTCAGGAGGTAGAGGTTACGCTGGCGGCCTGGACCTCTGTACCTTTAACAGTACCTCCAGGTTGAGGGATTAGTCAGGGCCCCAGCTTAGGGTCAGCTTAGGCTCCCTACCTCCAGTATACAGAGACAGCGTGACAGATATCACACGGTATCCAGACAGTAACTTGAGCATCATCGCCAGTAATGTCTTACCCGTGCCGCAGATGGGGTTCAAGGAGATGACCATTAAAATTGGTAAAGTTGAACAGCCGGCACAGGGAGTAATTATTGTGGACATTGACCGTCGTGAAAGTCACCCTAAAATAACTGTGGGTACTAATGTAATTGAAAATTGTCTTTCAGAGGTAATTGTAATTCTACAACAGGTGGCGGTGAATGCTAGTTCCAGCCAACAGAGAGTCCTCAACAAGGAGATAAAAGCGCTGATGAGACGGCAGCAGGTCGAACTGTCTGGTGGTGAGACAAGGTTGAGGGATTAGTCAGGGCCCCAGCTTAGGGTCAGCTTAGGCTCCCTACCTCCAGTATACAGAGACAGCGTGACATTTTCACCGACCCACTTAGTTTTTCTCCAGCTACCATGGATCCAGTAGCCGGTCTAGCTCGGCAGTTGCAGAGTTTGTCCATGGAGCTGGCGGACGTTAGGTCCAAGGTTTTGCATCCTCTGGAGCAAGCCGGACCAGAACCTAAAGTAGCTCTCCCTGACAGGTTCACTGGGGGGCGGGACAAGTTTTTTGTTTTCCGGGAGGCATGCAAATTGTACTTTCGGCTGCGGCCTCGGTCATCGGAGAGTGAAGAACAAAGGGTGGGAATTGTCATCTCGCTCCTACAAGGGGACCCACAATCTTGGGCGTTCTCTCTTCCCCCGGGCTCCCCGGCTCTCCAGTCAGTGGATAGGTTTTTCGCTGCTCTGGGACTCGTATATGATGACCCAGATCGGATCTCCCTTGCTGAGTCTAAGTTACGTAGGATCCAGCAGGGAGATCGTCCGGCGGAGGAATTCTGTTCGGAGTTCCGTAGGTGGGCCACGGACACCCAGTGGAATGACCCGGCTCTTAGGAGCCAGTTTTGTCAAGGTTTATCCGACAAATTACAGGATGTGTTGGCACAGTATGACTCTCCCGCGTCACTGGAAGCCGCTATGGCCCTGGCTATTCGCGTTGACAGACGGCTTCGGGAGAGGTGCGGGATAACTCGACCCCCTGTGATGACTCCACCTCCTACAAGGTCCCCTCATATGGTGGTTCCCCTGGTCAGTCCAGAGGAGCCTATGCAATTAGGAGGGACATCTTTTCGGGGGAGGGGACCGGTGGTGTGCCATAAGACAGGAAGGTGTTTCTTCTGCGGGAGAAAGGGACATTTTATTGGGGGGTGTCCATCCCGTCCCTTGCAGAGTGAAGAGTCGTCGGAAAACTGTTGATCCCAGGTTGTGTGGTGGACGGCAATCTGGGAATAGGTATTTCGTCCCTAGGTTCGTCTCAGTTTCTCGTACCGGCGGAGGTGGTGGTGGGTACGAGAACTGAGAGGATATCTGTTCTTCTGGATAGTGGGGCCGGGGCTAATCTGGTTGATGCTCGGTTTGCCCGGGTTCAAGGTATGCGATTGAGTGAGTTGGCTAAACCCATCCCCATATTCTCGATCGATGCCAGGCCTCTCGGTCAGGGAAGTTTTTTGCAAGCTGTGCATGACGTAAAACTTCAAGTGGGGGCGATACATAAAGAACTGTTGTCTTGCTACGTGTTGGAGGGTCTTCCCGCTCCTATAGTGTTGGGCCTTCCTTGGTTAACTAAGCATAACCCGGTTATTAATTGGCAAACCAGAGAGATAAGCCAATGGAGTAAATTCTGTAATATAAACTGCATGAACACGGTCATCGGTGCGGTTACTCCTTGGGTCTTACCTCCATTTCTGGCGGACTTTGAGGATGTATTCTCGGAGAAAGGGTGTCAGGAACTACCTCCTCATCGCGAGTATGACTGTTCTGTAAAACTGCTCCCTGAGGCCAAGTTACCTAAAGCTAGGTTGTATAACCTTTCTGGTCCTGAGAGGCAGGCCATGAAGGATTATATTTCAGAAAGTCTGGCTAAGGGGCATATTAGACCTTCATCTTCACCGGTGGCTGCGGGGTTCTTCTTTGTTAAGAAGAAAGATGGAGGCCTACGCCCTTGCCTGGATTTCCGTGAACTTAATCGGATTACGGTCCGAGATCCGTATCCACTCCCACTTATTCCCGATCTCTTTAATCAGATCGTGGGCGCCAAATGGTTCTCTAAGTTGGATCTCAGAGGGGCGTACAATCTGATTAGGATGAAGGAGGGGGATGAGTGGAAGACGGCGTTTAACACTCCGGAGGGGCATTATGAGAACCTTGTCATGCCATTCGGTCTGACTAATGCCCCGGCGGTGTTCCAACACTTTGTTAATGACATTTTTCGCCGCCTGGTGGGACAGTTTGTTGTCATATATCTGGATGATATCTTAATTTACTCGCCGGATCTGGTGTCTCATCAGGAGCACGTTAGGCAGGTGTTACAGATCTTGCGGGATAATAAACTGTATGCCAAATGGGAAAAGTGTGTGTTCGCCGTACAGGAACTCCAGTTTTTAGGCTTCCTGGTTTCAGCGTCCGGTTTTCGTATGGACCCTGGGAAAGTGCGGGCAGTTCTTGAGTGGGATCGGCCAGAGAATCTTAAGGCACTACAACGTTTCCTGGGGTTTGCTAATTATTACCGGAAGTTCATTCGTAATTTCTCGTCCATGGTTAAGCCTCTCACAGACATGACTAAAAAGGGGACGGATTTTTCTAGGTGGTCTGACAAGGCTTGTCAAGCATTCTCCTCCTTGAAAAAATGTTTTGCCTCGGCACCCATACTCATTCAACCTGATGCGTCACAGCCATTCATTGTAGAGGTAGACGCTTCCGAGGTAGGGGTGGGAGCAGTATTGTCACAAGGTTCGTCCCCTGGTAAGTGGCATCCGTGCGCCTTTTTCTCTAAAAAATTGTCGTCCGCTGAGAGGAATTACGATGTCGGCAATAGGGAACTCTTGGCCATTAAGTTAGCCTTTGAGGAGTGGCGCCATTTTTTGGAGGGGGCAGTCCATCCGGTCACCGTCATCACCGATCACAAGAACCTGCTATATCTGGAGTCCGCGAAACGTCTGAATCCCAGACAAGCTAGGTGGTCATTGTTTTTTACCAGGTTTAATTTTGTCGTTACATATCGTCCTGGGTCAAAAAATGTAAAGGCGGATGCCTTATCTCGTAGTTTCCCTGGGGCCGGGAATACGGACGACCCGATTCCTATCCTTCAGGAGGGGGTGGTGGTTTCGGCAGTATGCTCTGAGCTGGAGGAGGAGGTATTGGAGGCTCAGGGGGATGCCCCTGTTGGACCTCCAGGGAGACTGTTTGTTCCAGATCAGTTGCGACAAAAGGTGATCGAGGCACACCATAACTCAGTTTTGGCAGGACACCCGGGGAGTAAAGCAACTGTGGATCTCCTCTCGCGTCGGTTTTGGTGGCCTAACTTACATAAGGAGGTGGTAACTTTTGTCGCGTCCTGTGGGGTTTGTGCGCGCTCTAAGACCTCACATACCCGTCCGTCTGGGGCCCTCTTACCTTTGAAGATCCCGGAGCGTCCTTGGACTCATCTGTCTATGGACTTTATTACGGACCTCCCTCCGTCTTCGGGTAAAACGGTCATACTCGTTGTAGTGGACAGGTTCAGCAAGATGGCACATTTTATCGCTCTTCCGGCTCTCCCTAATGCTAAAACTCTTGCGCAGGTGTTCATTGGGGAGATTGTGAGGCTTCACGGGGTACCCTCCGATGTGGTGTCTGATCGGGGGTCTCAGTTTGTGTCCAAGTTCTGGAAGGCGTTTTGTGCACGGCGGGGGATGCATTTGTCATTTTCATCGGCTTTTCACCCTCAGACCAATGGTCAGACGGAACGTATGAACCAGAGCTTGGAGACATATCTCCGGTGTTTTGTGTCAGAGAACCAGGAGGACTGGGCTTCTTTCTTACCTCTGGCAGAGTTTGCTCTTAATAATAGGCGGAGCGAGTCCACTGGTAAGTCCCCGTTTTTTGGGGCATATGGTTTTCACCCCCAGTTTTGTACTTTCAGTAGGGGGGGCTCTTCGGGGGTTCCTGAGGAGGAACGATTTTCCTCATCACTCGCTTCAGTATGGAGAGGGGTGCTGAAGAATCTGAATACTATGGGGAACCGATACAAACGTATGGCTGATAGGAGGAGAGTGTCTGGTCCGGACCTAAGTGTGAACGATCGGGTATGGTTGTCTACCAGGAATATTAAACTTAAGGTTCCCTCCTGGAAACTGGGTCCCAGGTTCATCGGGCCGTACAGAATCAGTTCTATTATTAATCCGGTGGCATTCCGTCTTGACCTCCCCCCTACGTTTAAAATTCACAACGTGTTCCACAGATCGTTGCTTAAGAGGTATGTGGCGCCGGTGGTACCGTCACCTTTACCTCCCCCTCCAGTGGTGGTCAATGGTAACTTGGAGTTCCAGGTATCAAGGGTCATCGATTCACGTTTTAATCGCCGGTCCCTTCAGTACCTGGTTCATTGGAAAGGGTATGGTCCTGAGGAGAGGATGTGGGTTCCTGCGTCGGATATTAACGCAGACCGATTAGTTCGGGCCTTCCACATGACTCACCCGGATAAACCTGGCCCTGAGGGTCCGGAGGCCCCTCGTAGAAGGTGGGGTACTGTCACGGGTGTGTCGCCACGAAGATCGTCACGATTACACAGCCTGACTTCTCGCAGCTGACTTTTTGGTGCTTGGTGTTTTCGGCAGTGAGGGAGTTAATTCTCTCTCTCTCTGTGCTAGACGAGGTCCAGCCTCGCCCAGCTGCAATCAATGTTGCTGTAATGAGACTCCTTCATATGCCTGCTGGTCTGTTTGGGAAGTGTCGGTGAAAGCATTTCACACAGACTTACAGAGCGGATCGTTGTATTTGGAGTTTCTGAGATAAGTGTATTTGGAGTGTTTTTTCCCTTCCTCGCTTTATCATTTATCTCCTTTCCCGTTGGAGTTCCCTCTGTTGTAGTTGTGTAGTTTTTGTATGCAAGGTGGTTTTGGTTTTTCCCTTGTACTGTCTCGTTCGTCTAAGTACTGTGTGTGGGCATATTATTACTTGTCCTCTTTTGTTGTGATCGGGGTCCTTCTCAGGACTAGATTACTTAGGTGCAGGGATCCTCAGGAGGTAGGGGTTACGCTGGCGGCCTGGACCTCTGTACCTTTAACAGTACCTCCAGGTTGAGGGATTAGTCAGGGCCCCAGCTTAGGGTCAGCTTAGGCTCCCTACCTCCAGTATACAGAGACAGAGTGACAGATATCACACGGTATCCAGACAGTAACTTGAGCATCATCGCCAGTAATGGCTTACCCGTGCCGCAGATGGGGTTCAAGGAGATGACCATTAAAATTGGTAAAGTTGAACAGCCGGCACAGGGAGTAATTATTGTGGACATTGACAGTCGTGAAAGTCACCCTAAAATAACTGTGGGTACTAATGTAATTGAAAATTGTCTTTCAGAGGTAATTGTAATTCTACAACAGGTGGCGGTGAATGCTAGTTCCAGCCAACAGAGAGTCCTCAACAAGGAGATAAAAGCGCTGATGAGACGGCAGCAGGTAGAACTGTCTGGTGGTGAGATCGGTAGCGTAAGACTGAGTGACCCATTCCCCATTTCCATGCCTCCCAAAAGTGAAATGATGATCTGGTGTCGGACTGCAATCGGGTTGAGAGGTAGAGACTACCAAGCCATGGTAGAACCCGTGTACTCAGACAGCAGGCCCACCATTTTGACAGCCCGTGGGGTGGTTGATGTCCGTCATGGGAGGGTGCCCGTCCGCATCCTCAACATTGGGGAGAGGGAAGTACACTTACCCAGATACGCTACACTCGCCAAACTGTTTGTTGTCGAACACAAAGCTATCAGGGCCGTGGAACCCTTGCTTCCATCTCCACAGGCGGAGGGTAATGGCTCCCAGAAACAAAAGGAGGACTGGTGCCAGAAACTCCACGTGGGTGCTGACTCCACTCCCCTGCACCAAAAACAAGGAGTCTACCGGGTGGTACAGGAGTACGAGAGAGTCTTTAGTAAGCACCCGCTAGACTTCGGCAGAGTAAAAGGGATAGAACACCACATCCCCACAGAGAGCCTCCCACCAATAAAAGAAAGACACCGACCTGTACCCCCTGCACATTATCAGAACGCAAAGGGCATGCTAAGAGAGATGAAAGAAGCTGGGGTCATTAGAGACAACTGTAGCCCCTGGGCAGCCCCCTTGGTTCTGGTGAAAAAGAAAGACGGCACCATGAGAATGTGCGTCGACTATAGACAAATCAACCGTATCACCCACAAAGACGCATATCCGCTGCCTAGAATAGAAGAGTCTTTAGCCGCACTAAAATCAGCTAACTTGTTTTCTACTTTGGACCTTACTAGCGGGTACTGGCAGGTTCCTGTGGCAGAGGCTGACAAGGAGAAGACCGCCTTCACCACCCCGATGGGACTGAGCGAATTCAACTGCATGCCTTTCGGGCTCTGCAACGCACCAGGGACCTTCCAGCGGCTGATGGAATGCTGTCTAGGGCACCGAAACTTCGAGACGGTCCTCCTTTACCTGGACGACGTGATCGTCTATTCGAAGACCTACGAGGACCATCTCAAGCACCTGGCCGAGGTGTTCGAAGCCCTGGCAGGCTATGGCCTGAAGGTGAAACCATCGAAGTGTCACCTGCTGAAACCAAAGGTCCAGTACCTAAGGCACGTGGTAAGCGCGGAAGGAGTGGCCCCCGACCCTGACAAGGTCACGGCAATCAAGAGCTGGCCAAGCCCCTCGAACATCAAAGAGGTGAGACAGTTTCTCGGGTTGGTAGGCTACTAACGAAGATTCATCCCCGGGTTCACCAAGATGGCAGCTCCTATGCAGGACCTCCTGATCGGACAGTCTAAGTCCAGGAGTCAAAAGCCACCCTTCAAGTGGGATAAACTGGAAGAGGAGTCCTTCCGCCAGTTGAAGATGGCCCTCACAGGGAATGAGATCCTGGCCTACCCTGATTATGGCCAGCCTTTTATCCTCCACACAGACGCCAGTAATGTGGGACTGGGAGACGTACTGTCCCAAAACCAACAGGGCAGAGAAAGGGTGATCGCGTACGCCAGCCGGAAGCTGAGACCCACCGAGAGGAACCCGGAGAATTACAGCTCCTTCAAGCTAGAATTCTTGGCGGTGGTGTGGGCCGTGACGGAATGCTTCAAGCATTACCTGGCCTCCGCAAAGTTCACCGTGTACACGGACAACAACCCGTTGACACACCTGGACAATGCAAGACTGGGTGCCCTAGAACAGCGGTGGATGGCCCGTCTCTCCAACTATGACTTCGTGATGAAGTACCGGGCCGGCAAAACCAATGCCAACGCAGACGCCCTGTCGAGGATGCCTCACTTACCTGAAGGTGACGAAGACCCAGAAGAGCTGGAGGAGGTAGAACTCCCCGCGTTTCACCGGTATGGAGTCGCTCAATACTCCCACCGCGTGAAAGAGGAGGATCTAACAACCGTGATGATCAATCCCCTACCTCACCACAGCTGGGCCGAGACCCAAGATAGTGACCCTGCAGTCCGCCTGGTGAAAGATCTGCTGACCCGGGAAGACGCCCGCCTAGATCCAGATGCCCCAGAGGAAGCCAAGCAGCTATGGAAAGAGAAGAGCAAGCTGTTCCTCTACGAAGGCAAGTTGTGCAGAAGGATTGTCAACCACCGGACGCATGAGCTGACCTGGCAAGTCGTGGT